>NC_137466.1:49301053-49901053 GCF_964235325.1 Thermobia domestica | reverse complement strand
CAAATTTGTGCCACATCAGAATAACCGTTACAAATCTGCTTTGAAAGCACTTCTTCTAATGGTATAATGGGAGTGTTTTGCTGTTACAGTAAAACTTGTAACAGAATTAGCTCTACTGTAAGCTGGCTAGGATATACAAGTAAAGAATTAACCAACTATTAAAAAAAAACACATCTTGATCATAATTTCACAAGGAAGTAACCAACTCGATAACTTTTATTAACTCTTTTACGAGGTTTTGAGATAGCCGTTTATAAACAACTTGTAAAAACTATTTTAATTTAAATACTATTTTGTTGAGTTTCCATAACAGTCTAGGAAGGGTACTGCTTGCTTAAAACCCAATGAACTTTTAAATTTTAAAATTATATACATGAGTTTCATGAGGAGAACAAAATCTTTGTTTTTCCTTCTAGTACTAAGTAAAAAACTTACCATTTATGGAAGATGAAACACACATTCTTGTTTCTGTATTGTGGCCTTGGCAAAGCATCGGACCTGGGTTGTTGGTAAGGCATTTCCTACGTCTATGCTGCTCATTGTTGTCATCACACAGAGACCATACAGACCAATTTTCCCATCCTTTCAAGGCTGCAAAATTTGAATTAAAACATCTGATTACTTTCAATAGTTAATAAAGAATAAGACAATCTGACTTCCCCATTTTTTTTTTTCTATTCGATTTTAAAAAAAAAAAGTGAATGAACATTCAGACTCTACAATGAAAAACTTTCTTATTAAATTCTTCTGAATAACTCGAAATATATTGATCGATATTTAAATAACTTTCAAGCTTAATACCTAGGAATCTCAAAATATTAAAGACAATCCCGAACTTATTACAGGAATTGACTAAAAATATTTTTAAGTATATGCAGTTATAAAGTGAATAAGTTTAAAGCTTATAAAAGAAGTGACATTTACTTAAGCTACGAGTCACAAGTTATAAATGGATAAAATACATTAAAGGAATAAATGAAATACTAAATATTAAAGCAGTTATGTGGTTTTATAATGCTAAAACAGGGTGTCTACTAAAATTCCAAAATGAAATTTCGTGACTTTTCCGTGACCTTTTCTTTAACAAACCATAAAATTTCGTAACATTCTCCAAAGCGAATTTGGGTGCGAATTAGACCGAATTTTCATGCATGCGATAGAAGCGTGCTTTGCTTGCGATTTGGTAGCGTTTAAAGCCGACCACAGACATTTTTGGTAGTGAATTTTCACATTTTATAGAACAAAATTTTCCAGTCTGTACTTTTATTTGTACAGATAAAAAAAAATCGTGACTTTTTCTTGACTTTCATGACCGTTTTCTGATTTCATGACTTTTTCACGACTTTCGTGACCGATATTCACTCTGTAAAATCTAACACATAATTAAAATGCAAGACGCGTTTAAATAATCCACTTACATTCACAACTTGGCATCTCGCATGGCTCTTCGCTTTGTGAAAGCCCTTCACACCCAGAAACTAATAAATCATGGTTATTCACATTCACACACAGCCTGGTTCTTCTCTTGATGCCCAAACCACAGGACGCAGAACAACTGGACCACTCAGTCCAACAACCCCATTCTCCTGTTAAAATAATAAAGAACGCATTAAATTATATTTTGTCAAATGTTTCGAAACTTTCAGAAGTCACATTCACTCTATTTTTGTCAGAACTACGTATTTAAAATTGTAGGAACCAAAATTTGAAACGGCTAGGATTTCAAGTACTACATAATAACACTAGTAACGTAAGAATAAGCTATGTGTTGTCCTAGATTGATATTTGAATTACGATACAGAAATTAAATTAAAATTACTGTGTTTGATTATATTTAAACTTACAATTTTCCAATTAAAGTTCTTACACACAACTCTTTCAGGTATCTAAATAATTAGCTAGCATTATTAATGTCAACATCTCATTTGCCTGTTAAACTGAATGAAATCCGTATTTTTTCCTTAAAAATAACTTTAGGATCTTAATATTGTGTTCTATATACTTTTGTTTGAATTATTAGAAGCATTGTTGGAAAGCTACTTCTTACGTACAAATACATATAAAATAAATCAACAATGGTTTCGTTTTATGTATAGTCAAATAAATTTAAGCGAATCAACTCAAATCAACAGTCACATCTAAACTTTCCGATTCTATAGAAACGTCATACTGAAAATTTTAATATTATCAGAAACAGAAAATGCAGTGCAAAAATTTAACAAAATTACTTAATTAACTAAATCACATAATTACGTAAGCTTCGAGTACGTTTTTAGAAACAGAAGTAAAATTCCTATGGATGCACTTAATATCTTTGGAATTTTTTTGCAAAGTAATAATTATGCTTTAGCTGTTTGGAAAATATTAGCTATATTTTAATTGTCGGATTAAATAATCAACAAATAATACTTTATTTCATACTAACCTTTACATTTCTGAGTATTGCATGCACGACTAACATGTGCTGGGCCAGTACAATCCTCAGCACGTCCTTCGCATGTTCGTTTCCGGTGCTGCAGACCACCTCCACAGTCGGCGGAGCACGGGGACCATGGAGACCATTCCGACCACAAATCTTCCCCTTCTGTTTTCCCTAAAAGAGAATAAAAATTATTGACCCACATACAGAATCTAAATGATGATTGAGTGAATAACACACATAATTTGTTAAATTTTTAAAAGGTTGTTTCTGAATCTTTCTACAGCAAAATATAAATAAATATAGTATCTTGAAATACGTGGAATTCTGATTTCAAAATGCGGTTTCATTTTTGATTTGAACTATTGACTTCTTAAACAAATTAAATTTTGTTATAACTCATGACAACGTTACAATGTGTGAAAGTTATTTACAATCATTATGCAAAAGTAAAAATCTTTCGTAAATTCTGTGCATGTATAATCATAGATTTTTTTTATTTTTTTTTTATTTTTTTTTATTTATTTATTTTTTTTTAATGCTGCACAATGTTATTACTTTAAATATAGTCGCACAATTTTTGTACTTAACTTTCTCTTAGTATATTATATTCCTACGAAATCAAATTTAGAGATTTAGAAAATCTTTCCTTCAACGTCTTGCGGTTATGCTTTGTAAATTATAAACTGCAATTATTTACGCAAATAAAATCAAATAAAGTTGTGAGGAAATGGGAACAACGATAAAACACACACTATATTAGAAGACCATGAAGTCTTCATGCAAAACTTTGAGAAGAAATCTTGATACTGCGCTTAAGTAGTCCCCAGCACTACGATATTCACTCATTCATTCGTAGGATATTATAATCAATTTCATGCAGTATTTATACACTTAAAAAAAATTATAACACTCAGTATTGTTCGAATTTTTAAGACTTACCCATTCGTAAACAGGAGCCATCTTTTTGACAAAACCTTTCCTCTTCCTTAGCTTGTCCTATTTTAATCAACGATTGATCGAACACTGGAGCTTTACATGAGAAACGGTATCTCTTCTCTAAGAAACCATGCTGCGTGACGTTGGCGGTAAGCCACGGAGTCCATCCTGACAACCGTCTATTTTCGGGACAAGGATTCATATTACACATCTCATAATCAAGATTGCAGCCAAGGCACTCCTGGCCTCCGTTTGCAGGAGCCGGATTGTCACATCGTCGCCTTCTAATTCGAAATCCTCCTCCACATGGAGCAGAACACTCGTCCCAAGATTCCCATTCAGACCACTGTCCATCAACAGGTGGCAAGGTTTTGGCTGAAAATAAATAAATTTATATTTTATAAACAATAAAAAGATACATGATAGTTACAGATAAAAACGAAAGGTAATCTTCTCGTCATCAGACATAGGAGAAAGAGAATTAAAAATGAAAAAAAAAAGAGCAGCAGCTCTGGTTAAATGTAACTGTTCGCTATACTTAGTAGGTCTCTCGGATGCTGTGACTAAAGTTAATTGTGTAGTTAGGTGAAGGTTTGATGGATATCTAGATGAAAGAAAACAATTAGAGAGAGAGAGACTAGTAAAATCCTGCAGAGAAACTAGTAGATATAGCCCTATGATGTGAAATAGTGGCGAAAGGTCTGGACGGAAAGAGTATAGGTACGAGAAGATGGAGGAAAAATAAACAATAACGAAGACTAGAAATAATAGTTATATAAGCTATTATAAAACCCTCCTGAATGAAGATTACTGTATTGACTTACCGGTAAATATATAACACTTCTTCAGATTCTAATTTGACGTACTACTAATAAAATGAAAATCGTACAAACAACCTAAAATGTTTTTTAAAAAAAAACTAAATATATAAATAAATAGATGCTATTAAACATATTTACCTTATTTTTCAGTAATTACAATTTTCCTTGCTGAACGAAAATTAATACTACAGCTTGAAATATACTAATGGAAACTTGAAAGAATTCATTTAATAAATGAAATTTTGAAGACTGTAAAAAATAAAAATCAATATATTTACTAGTGAAAAAGTTGAAAGTAAGGTTTAAAAAATTCAACTCTAGTCTAGATTTTATTTTAAACAAGTACCTGGACAAGGAGGGTTAGATGTACAGTAAATTTCGTTCCTATCTTGTCCGACGCATACTCTTCCACCAAATGCTGGTGCTGGGTTTCCACATGTTCGGCGGCGAGTCTTTACTGCTAAACCACAAGTTTGAGAGCAGGCTGACCACGCAGACCATGATGTCCACTGTCCGTGCTGAGTGCAATTCGTAACTTCAATCGTCATACCCTCACAATCCTTTCCGCCATTTTGAGGCGCAGGATTGTTGCAGGACCTTTGTCGACACATACATTTATCATTTTCTTGTGGCTCTTGTCCAGTATGAGAACAAGCAAACCATTTAGACCAACTTCCCCAAGCTCCATCCACTGAAATAAATAGGCACAAAGACTCAGTCAGTGTAACATTACTTATCTCCAGAACAGTTCATAGCAGCTGGGACTTATTTTAATGAACAATATATGTCTTCAGTAATCTTATTTCACGTATTGGAATGCAAAATACGTTTAAATTCGGGTTTAATATAATTTGTTCCAATCTCTGATAACAATACAACTCACTAACAATTTTAACCTAGGTAAAAGTAAAAAGTAAATAAATTTAAAGAGTAGCAAGCAGCACAGATTCTTTACGATAAGGGGATTCGTCACTGCTATTCCGCGATCGGAACCTTAACGAATCTATGAGAACATGTGCTTGGCGTTACGAAATTGTGCTGGTAGACACATTTTTTCTTCACTATTAAAATAAAAATAATAATAAAAACTAAAATTTGATTAAAAGAACTGTCTCATACTTAAATACTATGAAACCAAGTACTCACAACTTTATTATTATGGTAATGTTTGCATAATCTCGGTTTATGACGTCACAAGCAACTAACAAACTACTTCTCAATACTAGGCAGAATGTGTAATATCATTGTTTAACACCATAATTCGTAAGTACTTAATCATTATCATTATTATTATTATTATTATTATTATTATTATTATTATTATTATTATTATTATTATTAATTTTAAAATTGTTCTTTGTTTTTCCTTTTTCGAAAACCGAATAAAAAGAAATCTACTGCATAGTCCTTTTTTAGATAATGATTTCCAAAATTACTCTTAAAATATGAAGTACTAATTTTAACGCATTCTCCAGATTTGAGATTTTATAAAAAAAGCCATGAAAGTGTTAACTAATGAATAGTTAAAAAAAAATGTATTAATTATTGCCATATGAACTGAAACAAAGATTTTACTTGTGAAAAACTATTTCAAGGTATTGTCTTTTATTGAAGAAAGAACACATATACACACAAATAGGGTATTTATAAGATTACATAATTCTCACTTTCCATCTTTTATTCAAAGTTTGCATTTTTTTTCTGGGTGAAATGCCCTTTAAAAAACTACCTTGTGAAAAAAGTTAGTCTCAAGATACTAAGAAATATTTATAGAATTACACCAACTAAATTTACATAATTGTATATTAATAGTATGTAAATGCTGATTATAAGTATACTGTAACTGTAACCATATGCCTACTATATTGCCATAGGTTTCTAAATAGATCATGTACTAAAGTTTTAGTATGTCGCCCTATTAGCTCTTGAGTTAAATCTGTGTTTAGGTATTTATAATTAATATAGAGCTCTTTACCTGGTGCAGTTAAAATAGGACAGCGAGTAACGCTCTGATGCCAGTAAGTAGCCAATGGATTATGATTTGGTGCTGGTGTGCATTCCTCTTTTAATTCATTCCATCCACAATATGGGTCCATGGCATTTAAACATACTTCTTTACTTTTGAATCTGTTGCAATGCTGAGCAGGAATACGCATCAAATTGTCGTCCGTTCCAACATAAAGTGAATCCTGGGAACAAAATTTAAAGATGCTTAATTACTCTCAGTTACAAGTATGAACTCGAGAGCTGAAATTGAAATTATTATTAATAATAATAATAATAATAATAATAATAATAATAATAATAATAATAATAATAATAATAATAATAATAATAATAATAATAATAATAAACATCAAGATTGATTTTTGGGGGCGCGGTGGTTCAGTGGTAGAGCGTTCAGCTCCGGTGCTTGGGGTCCCTGGTTCGATCCTAGCTCACTCCGTGTGGACTTTGTGGTGGACAAACACCGTGCTCGTGGGTTCTCTCGGGATTCTCCCGTTTCCTCCCGCTCTTCATTTCACCATTTCACTCGTCTATCATCATCACCTTCTCCTTTAGCCTAACCGATATAACCGTGGGACGTAAAACAGATTTCATTTCATTTTCATTTCAAGATTGATTTTTGAATTGTACAAATATAAAAATGTTAAAACGCTGACTTGTCTGTTCTGTATATTATTTCACACAAACAGAAATATTGAAGTGTGATTTGTGTAAAATAAAAGTTAGGTTTATCTTAGAATAAATAATAATAATAAAAAACTAACCATTCTATATAAAGGAAACTCACAAATGTATCAATTTAACAGTCTGAAAATTACGTAAGATAACGTTTCCTGTTTAAAGCATTTTACCAGTTACATTATTACAACTGAGGTCTATTTGTATTTAATCATGTACCTTTACGCATTTATATTAAGGAAATTATTTCTTGCACTCTTACTTAAATTCACGATAAACAAAATAATAATAATAGTAATAAACAGCATAATTCTAAAGTATCAATATTCAGGGACATACACAGAGTTACATCAAGGAAAAAAATGCAAGTATGTAAACACACAGTTCCAGGAACAGAGTGAGAAATCCTCGAGGATTGGGAGGGAATCTCCCCACTTAATATCTTTGGAAGACAATTCTCTCTCCCACACTAATAGCTTACTGGGGGTGGTAGTGAATAAAGTGACATTATTATGAGAAAATTACTAATTAATTACAGTAATTCATGATTTTGTAATTAACATGTACTTCATTGTAATTATGGGTGAGCTAGTCGTTAGCGGTATTCCTAATCTTACACTGTTTAATAATAATCAAACTTGTGAACTTATACTGAAATCTTTCAGTCTAAATAAGTTCTTTTTAACTCTCCTGTCTCACCCCTTACATTTCGATTGTTATGATTTCGCACATGCAACATTTTTGTATATGGTAATGTTTATTTTTCCATAATGTCTTGTTGAAGGAAGTGGGGTTAAAATCTGGAAACTGTCCTTTGGGTACGCCACTGTAAACATTAATAACCATATATTTCTTTAAGAGAGACTTGGACCAGAGTTTAACGAAAAATCTTTCGTATACTTAATATTCCATTAAAGTTCAGAATGAATACCAACATGGATACATTGTAGTAGGTACGAAGGAGCTCTGAAAACAGATAAAACCATGGGATAATCAATGCCTACACAACAAATCTCGGTTATGTTAAAAATTATTTATTGTATCGTTAAATTTGATAAAGTAATCTGATCATAACCACTTTATTGAGATCAAACAAACTAAATTTAAATGACTATCTTTTTTCCTTCTTTTAAATTTTACCTTAAACAATTTGAATATGCTCATGTTATTTTATCTTAAATATTGCTGCGTGCGTAAGTCAGCCAACTTCTACTAGGTTTTCCACGACATCAAATTACTCAAACAAATTTCCATGGGATATAAAGATTTTTGTTGACGTGTCTCCTTTTGTCCTAAATACAATATAAATAGATATTATGAACTCTTAATAACTACGAGAAAATAACAAGAGCTTTGGTTCCATGTGAACTATGAAGATATGTTATAGGAACGATCTTCAGCATTAATAAAAAAAATATATATGTTATTATGATACCTTATGCTTTTGCTACTCCTAAGAAATATTGCTGTAATATTTATCTGAATAACCGACCAGATGTATTCTCGACAACGCAGTCAAGAGTACTAGCAATACTTACGGTATCTTTGAGGAATTTGAGGGTTTGAATAAGTCTCATAGAATCCGTAGGATATGGCTTCCATACTTCAATTATGCAGGTTTCCTGTGTTCGAGGAAGAATTGCTATTTTCTTAATTAATCCACTGACAGTAGCCACAAACATTACGTGAACAGTCTTATGAAGCTTTGTAGGTATCACATCAACAGCAATATGGGTAAATCTACGAAAAATAAAATATATATAAAAGTTGTTTATAGTGCACGATTATTATTTAGCTAGTCACAACAGGTAGAGAGGAACTACATACTTATTTTGTTATAGAAACTAAGGTTTAGATATATTATAAAGTATTTTCGTTTAAGCTTTCTTTTCTAAATCCTTTCAATTGGTACTAGTTTAAGTAAGGTTTTATTTTTCATAGCCTATTAAAAACGTTAAATAAATACTTCACACAAACTTTATGTTTCACAAAAGAATAATAAGACTATCAAAAGATAGCCTCCGGTACACAATTAAGCAAATCCTGTGAAAATGCTTTGAAGTTTTACCTGTATCAGCTGGTATCAAAAACATTTTTTTTAATGCTATCTACTTATGCCTAAGAACCCTATTACTTCATTTTATACCTTCCCGTAGTATTTAGCATCCAGATTAGACAAATATATTCAAGCACGTATATAGGGTGCTTCAAAACAACACTGACAACGTTTGGATAGTGATTCTTACCTCCAAGATAAGGCAAAAAGTATAGACCAACCTGGGTGCACAAATGCTTCCTTTCAGAGTTATAGGCTGCCGAAAACATGAATGAATGAAGTTTAAAGGTCCACAGGCAGTTTGGATACGGGCATATAATTTGAAGTACTCACCAACTATCTTTACAAAAATTGTTGCATAAGTACCGCAGGATTCTGAAACCTGGATATTTGGATAGGGCACATACTAGTTCCTAAACGAAGTCTTGACCCGACTACGGTAGATCCCATAGTATTGGAGCTATGGGCCTTTAAACTTCATTCTTTCACGTTTTCGGCAGCAAATAACTCTGAAAGGAAGCATTTGTGCACCCAGGTTGGTCTATACTTTTAGTCTTATCTTTGTGTCAGGAATTGCCTCCTAAACGTTGTTGTTGGTGTTTTGAAACACCCTGTACATTTTGAACAGTTATGTATGGTTTGGAAACAAGATTTTTTTAATTCTAGGAATTCAATCAGTAATTGTATTTTCTTCTCTTACTAAACAAGAATTAATGATTTTCTTTAAATGAAAAAAAAAATCTTTATTTTTACCTTTCTAAGTTTTCAACATAAAGAGGATTCAACATTGTTGGTTGTACGGCTCGATCCATTAACTGGTATTTGGATGAATCAAGGATTTGATGACTAGTGTCAGGCGCCTGACATTGGAAGTGATTGTGAGGTGAATGGTGTTTCTCCCATGCAGCACTAGGGTTCGCCTGATGTTTGAAAGGTCCACTAAACGCTGTATTTATGGCCGAAATATTGAACGCGCAAATGGCAGAACCAGCGATACTATTCCTGTAAGGAAACAATAAAATACATCATTAACAAAAAATAAATAAATAAATAAATAAATAAATAAATAAATAAATAAATAAATAAATAAATAAATAAATAAATAAAATAAATAAAACCAGCTATAATTACAAAGACGAGAACAAATATTTTCATTGTTACAAACACAAGACATAAGAATAATTTGATTTACAACGTATTTCAATTAATTCTACAAACAAAAGAAATGTTAGATAATTCGTAATCTGTAGAGACCGAAAGAATTCTTTAAGACAAAAGAAAAATATAATATTATCAAACAATCCACTTCTTGGTTCACATATACACAATATTTGACATCAACTTTCTATTTATTTGGATTATTTTGATAAAAGCAAGGTAATGCAATAAAATCAATTTTAGAAGTGGAAGGTTACATCACAAGTATCTCCACAATTTTGTAATTACTACAAAATCAACAATTTCTGATAAGATAATATTGGTATGTTGTTACATGAAGCGTGGTAGTAAATTTATCTTCCAATAGTATAGATAATCAAGAACTCGAATTAAAAGTAGGTAACGCGAGTGATCAAACATTTCCTGATTGTTTGGTAAACAAACCTTAATACTAACATTATCTATAATATTATATATATTTAAAAAATCAATACGTTTCCAATTGCGTAAACTTGAGCTTCAACTATTATCGTGAAACAAAAAACAATTATATAAAAAAAGAATTCAACACTCGAATCTGACATATTTTGGACTTACTAACACCATAAGAAAGAAAAAGGCTTACCGAGACGATTTGACGCTAATATTGTTCTCTATCAAGTATAAAATTACCTCCTTCATTAATTGTTTGAATCGTTGATCACCCAGATATTAAAAGAAAGAAAAAAAAAAAGATAATGTAAAACTGCGGTAGACGTCCAAACTATGGGGATTCGATACCGAAACCGGAAGTTGTAGGTTATGGTTTTCGGTTGCAACAGAAGAATAAAGTCGGGGATACAACCTGTTTGGGATTATGAATCTACGTCACGGTAAGTTTCGCGCTCTCCCTTACAGTTATTTTCTCTGTAAGATTCCGTGTTGAAACCGGAAGTTGTATTCATTTTTATTACTTCTGCTTTCAATACAACAGGAACAGTTATGCCTCAATCCATACCAAAAAACAGTTCTCTTCTTTTACTACAGTTTTTTACTATACGGAAATAAATATTGAAACCGGAAGTAGTACTGTATTTCTACTAATTCTGTTTTTTAGTGGAGAGATAAGAGCAAATAATATATTCTTTAGATACTGAATCCACATATAAAAGAATAATAGCTTTTCAATATCCATTACCGTTTTCTCCTCTAAAGCCGTGTCAAAACGCGAAATTAAATTTCCGTCACTTCTAATTCCAATAGAGGTAAATGTTAGGATACAATTTATTCTTGAGACTTGAATCAATATCATAAATCTTCTATGGAAATGAGTATTCTGGGCCGGAAATTTAATTTCTACCACTTTCGGTTTTAGTAGAAAAATAGAGGAGACAAAACTTGTTTTTGAAACGCTGAATCTATATGAGAAAACAGGTTGTCACTCTCCTTTACCGTTTTTGCTCTAATACTTCAAACAGATGGACGGGCGGATATAGCTGTTCTATAGGACATCCCAATACGTATGCATAGCACGGGCAATATTTTTATAGTGCTGAGGAGAAAAGTGGAATTATACCTAGCATATTTCTTGGCATCTCACTTATATTTGTCGCACTTATAGTATGAACATTACATTCTAGTGTCAATATTTTATTTTATTTTGTTTTTTGATCAACTTTTTCTGTTGATGATGATAGAACTGAATATTTGTTTATCATACTTACTGTGGTGTAGAAAACGTAGCATAAATCATCCCTTCCTCTTCTATGTACGTCATTCCTTGTATTTCATTGAAATAAAATGGGTACTCTCCTGGAATTGAGCAATTAAGTCTGGCTTTAACAAACGTTGTCCAGTTATCCTTCAGCATTAGTTGGCCTCCCTTATCATTCTTACACACTCGAGCGATTCTCGAATATATGATCTGGAAACGAAAAGAAATATCATTAATCTCACAATCCTCTCCTCCTGATCCATCTGATATCTGCGAGTTCCTTTAACATCTCTGATCGCAAGATATTTTAGATATGTAATGAGATTGTGAAGAACAGCAGGCAGCTATTCTATTTGTACATTGTGTCCGAACACCAGAGAATACAAACACACACATTAGGAAAATTGATTTTTGCATTACTACTGTAAATTCTGAACAATGAAATAAGCTTTGACCTTACTTTGAGGTCGTTTCCTTATTATTATTATTATTATTATTATTATTATTATTATTATTATTATTATTATTATTATTATTATTATTATTATAGTTTTCAATACGTTTTAATGGAAATAATTGTATTTCATAGTTGCGAATACGTCACGGAATTGAGTAACTATTTAGGAACAGTAATACAGTTTAGTTATGCAGTTTTTGCTAATACAAATAATTCAAGTTCATTTTGTCAAAATTTTAAAGAATTTCAATAAACTGATTAGTGATCCGTGTTGCAAGAGTTTTTTTTTTTTTTTTTTTTTTTTTTTTATCGCGTTTCAATAATTTTTATTTGTAATTGCTAAATGAACTGAATAAAACTAATCGAAGGTGGATTGTTTGTTTATTATTTTCCACATTTTTAAGTGGGTGTTGCCCGACTTGCGTAGCACATTTAAGCCTCCTCTGGATGAAAAAGATACTGGTTCAGTGTAAGATAACTACGATAATATATCAGTCCGTAAATTGTGTTGATACAGTAAAAATTACATATTTTTGCTATTTAATTAAGCAAAAAGTAGAAATTTTGATAGCTTTGCATTTTAAGAAATTTTAAGGCACTCTCAGATAAAGTAGCATTTCAATTTTAGTTACTTGGCCAAAACGAGTGATATATAGCTACATAGTTTGCTCGTGGACTAAGTATGAAGTCATTTAGTTTTGGTAAAGTTAATAATTGAGTTATTTGTGCAATCTCAAGCATAGTTATAAAACATGCATCGTTGTATTGTTGTATATCATTCCAATTGCATAACTTGATAATGAAAAATAATTCACAATAACTAACACGATAGGAACAAGACACAATAATTAAAGAACCAATAAATTAAATATTGCTATCAAATCTGTCCTTTATGAACTTACCTTTCCACAGTTTATGTACTCCACAGCACTTTCTCTGAACAAGAAGAAGATATAGTTTTCAGTCTCAAAGGATCCTACAAATTGTGGTTCGCTTAGCCACTTGCTGTTGTACTGCATCGTTCTCAATATATCTAGACCACCCATCATTCGATAAATGGCCGGATCTGCTCCTGAGAAATCAGTTGGACTTGCTATATAATACTGACCATTCTTCGTCATAAGGGCTGTTATGTTACTCTTAGGGTTATAAGGGCATTTAGCTGTTCCTTTAACCCACTCTAATACATTGCCTACATTCTCAACCTGCAAACAAATAATCATTTGATGAAAATCAACAACTGATGAATATAATTGAAACGGATGTCATACACACATATTATGCATTTACTACTTCTTCAGTTACCGGTACTGTTACTGAAGCGCTTTGAAGTTTCTTTTTCAACTTACAGCAAAATGTCCTTGCATATATATGCAAAAAGTCCATAATTATTTCATATATTGTGAGAATAAAATAATGATTAAATTTTAATCGCTACGAATGTTTTTAACGATTATCAATTAAATATTAACTCCTGGAAATTTTAATTGATTAAATTAACATTTTAATTAATCAATCGTTAATTTTTAAGGGATTAATTAAAGCATGATTAAGGTGACATAAAACATGTTTGTTTTCCTTCTTCACTTTATGTTTAACATTACTCTTGTGCTGACTCCTAGTTTTCTGCATACTTGTACGTATCTGTGCGAAAACTTTTTAATTCTGCGAATTCTATTACCAAGTAAATAGAAGGCACCATATATGAAGTTTGATACATTTGTCAAGACAGTTGTGCTAATGTATAGCGAACAATCTCGCAGAAAATATCCATATTCCGTTTGGTACAGGGTAGGGAAGGGCTGCAATTGTTATTTAGTTCAAGATTTACCCCACACCTCCCTTAAAAAATCATACCATATTTGACATTTCCTGAAGAATATGTATATATCGGGAAAAATATATGAAAAATAAACCATAAAAAATTCTTTATCGAAATTTCCCCCTTTTTTTTTAAATTTGAAAATATAGTAGCTGTATTTCATATAAGCTAAAATAGCATAACTATGTTCGACCCATACCTCTCTCCAGGAACACTGAGGTGAAAATGCACTGGTTCCACATGTAAAAACTCTTTTTCCATTGATCAACAGTACTTTTATGTAGTTGTGACAGCTTTCTTCCGATTGTCCTTTGGCTTGGCATAGTAAAACTTTTTCGGAAGGTGCTGGCCAGGGAGCAGTCTCAAGTTTTACCAAGTTTTGAACTGTTAATCTATACAATGTATCCCTGAAAAGAAAGGAAGAGAACAGCTATCAATTATATTCTTAACGGTTTTATAAATTGTTCATCTTTTTAAGATTCTCAGCACCATATGATAGAATTTTTATCTTTCTTACAAGACGTTCAGGTAGTTTCATCTAACTGGTTGTTTGGAACCATAAAGAATGAGACTCAACGGGAAAGAAGGCTTTCTTCCTTTTTAAATCCTTTATGCGCGTAACCTAACTATTATCAATAGAAGGAACACGAAACTCAACGTTTGAAAACTGAAAAAGGATGCAGGTAAACTGTAAATCCA
The DNA here is from genome assembly GCF_964235325.1 of Thermobia domestica. Lineage (NCBI taxonomy): Eukaryota > Metazoa > Arthropoda > Insecta > Zygentoma > Lepismatidae > Thermobia > Thermobia domestica. The sequence goes on along the minus strand of NC_137466.1, from coordinate 49,886,304 downwards.
ATCTCCTTGATAGGCACCTGAGTTCTTATACAAAACTAACCAACCACCTGATTTTCTACGTTCTCAACTACATTTCTAGATCAAACAGAAGTTCCTAGCAAAAAGATGAAATGTGTCTATGGACTTTAAAGATTACGGTACTCCTAATGTAATATATTTTTTCTTTTTTTATTTTATTATTATTTTTTAAAATTACAATTTGATTTTATACTCAACTACCTCCTTAATAACCTTACAGATTTCTGTAAATGCTTAAATGTTTTGATCAGGGCCGAGAAAGCGATGTGAACCCAAGATACGCGCACAGAAAGCATGGCTGGTAAATATTCGATCATGATTGAGATGTTAATGACATAACGGAAAGAAGTTAGAATGGGGAGACAAAAGCTCACATTTCATCTTTTCTGGCAAATCTAGATTGCCCACATGTATATTATTTATTGAATTTTATATGGTAGATAAAGAAAAATGTGGAAGGACAACTGCCTACCTTACTCCTCCGGCTGCAGAGGCTATTTCTACCTATACAGTCATTTCTGAACATTTTAATGATGCCCATCCCAAATAATTCCATAGTTTACAATGTCTGGTGCAAAATCTACACTTCTTACATTTATAATTATGACATGACAGCCCACAACAAACATATTTGCTTACATGCTCAAGTTAATCCGATTATCTTTTAAGCTTTCTTAATGTCTTTATTTTTTAAATATACAACAGACGCAGGCACAATTCTTGATTTGCATGACATTTTTTTTTTCTTTAAGCTAGATGATTAGCAAGAAAATTGGTATGTGATATTAATTAATTAATTTACATAGCAAGACACAAAACTCAAGGCTATTTTTCTAGTGGTATGTATAGTACAAACAAACGAATATGAGGAGGGGAAAAAAATAAATATTCTGTTGTTTGGTATGCGAATTCACATTTATAATACGCCCATGTCATACTGCTTGTTAAGCAGAATCACTTCTCGCGTTGAACAGAATGCAAATCCATTATTATTATTATAATTATAAATGATGTTTTAAAGAAAAATTTTATTGTGTATGTATGGAGTGCGTTTTTCATCCCTATATTCTTCAATTCAATGTATTTGTCGCACCAAAAGTATTGATACGGGGGGGGGGACACAAAGTATATCTAAGTTTTAGAAGGATCAAGGAAAATAAGTGTTAGAATGTTACAAAGTTTTTTAAAAAAATACCGTGGTGGACAAACACCGTGTGTGTGGGTTTCCTCGGGGTTCTCCCGTTTCCTCACACTTTATTCATTCCACCATTTGATTCATATCTCATCATCACCGTCTCCTTTAGCCTAGCCGGCATAATTGTGGGACGTAAAACTAATTTCATTTCATTAAAAAAATACGTAAAAAAAGTAAATTCTGCAACAATAATAATCGTACATTTTAAAAAGCTATGCTTTTATAAAATGCATAAAAAATGAATATTTTTGGTAGGGTAAAATGAAACTATGATACGTAGTTACAAACGAATTTTAACATTCTTCTAAGTTGCAATGCAAATACTTGAGCAAAATATAGGATAAATCAATTTAAAAATAAATAAATTAATAAAATCTTACATTTACTATCGTTATTTAGCTCTAACGGCAGTACATTCATTGCTCAGCCAACGTTCATAGTAGTTACAAAATCATGTTTATATATGTATTAGCATTCAAAAGATAACGGAAAGAAGGATTTTGAAGAACTTCAGACTTCATATTATATATAGTATGATAAATGTGTATAAACAACTCCACAATACCGCGGGAACGTCTACATTACAACACATGTATCTGCCTTTACTTGTGAATTATGAAGGAACTAATTCTGACAATCATAAAACTGACGTAACTAATATACACAAATGCTGCACGATCTCGAATTATACAGCATGTGTACAAGTTACATCATATTTCTCAGAATGAGACAGGGAAGTCCCTAATGTGCTTATAAATCCATACAGATTGTTTGGAAGGTAGATTTCTTGTGATGCATTAAAAAAAAAAAAAAAAATCAAAATACACCTTTGAAGTGAAAGAAAATCTTATCAAATGTTATTCAGCTTATTAAGTTTGGCTACATGTCTAATTAACGTCAGATTAATTTGCCCCCTGGTGTCAAGAAAATATGTAAGAGTTTTGAGAAAAGGACATGCCATGCATAAAGGACAACAAGGTCTTTTCACCTGCGAGGTGAAGTTGTCCACATGCGAACATTGTTTACTGGCGCCCTGCCAAGTGAAGGAGTGCGAGAAGCAATGGAAGGCGGGCGGCGGGGTTTTGATGCACTGCATGATCATCAACTACCTCAAAAACAGCTGTCTGCGATGCGCTACCTTCCCCAAAGTATCACACTTTATACTTCACACCTTTACTGACCTTTTCATGGCGTTTTGACTAGAAATGAGATTTCTAAACCTATATTTTTGCGTGTAATTCGTACATGTGTAGCACTGATTGCTACGCGCGTGCGCACGAGTCCCGTCCAACTGGCGCCGAATCATCATCATTATTCTACACGACTAGCGAACTTAACTTGCACTACAAATATCCTGCCGTTTGGCCACACAACGTGTATATAAACATGAAAACAATGAAAACTGAACAAGTTCATTAAGACTTGCTAATTTTGTTGATATGTGCCTGGATATAGCATAATTATTCAATAACTGATCTTCCTAAAATTATATCTATAAACCTACAATCTTCAATTTCCACCTTTTACCTGGGAACGTGGTTTGTTCTTCGAATTTTGCTCTCTACGATAATAGAGAAAAAGAGGAAACTGAGATACAAATTTTTCACAGTACGCACTGTTAATCAGACCACACAGAATAAAAGTACACGAAATGGTTTATCTTGAAATGAATTTTTCTTTCTTTTTCTTTTTTTTAGTTATAAGGTTACCATACGGCATACGTTAGCATTTATGCGGACACATCCACAGTTTGGGAGTAAATATTTCCGTCCACACACAGTTCGAACACGTTTTTAAATGATTAAACCTAGACACTCCATGGTTCTATTCCTTATTATTGTTTTTTATTATATACTTTCGGCATATCAATCAAGTATGACAGTACATTCGCAATAAAGTTAGCAAAGTGGAAGTGTGTTCGTATTTTGGTATTTCAGAATATAACTATTTAATTAGTCGAGAAAAAATAAAACATAATGTCGTTTGAGCAATGTTTACTAATACAACGGTTCAGATTCTAAAACTGAAAACAGAAAGGAAAGTTATTTCCTGAACAAAGTTCGAATCTTGAAAAAAACATATGTTGAACCACCACTATCTCTCTTTATCCATCTCTCTCTAATATTTTATATTATATATATATATATATATATATATATATATATATATATATATATATATATATATATATATATATATATATATATATATATATATATATATAATGTTGAAGTTTCGTCCAATTGTATAATCGAGCAAACACAATGCGTGCGTCAACTTTGCACACACTATAAACATTTTATGACTGAAAATGTTTTGTGCAGTGTTCTCATTGCAGTATATATCCATTCAGTTTACCAAGTTACGCGCATAATTCTGTTTCAAAATATGATATTCATGTTTTCTGGAAGATAGTTCCAATCAAATTTTCACTCAAAATACTTCTATTCACCACAGTAACAATCTTGATCTTTCAATAAAAAAATTCAAATATACATGTAAAGACTATTTAAGAAATTACATAATTTTAACGAGTTTTGATAGATTTAACTCTCTCGGGACTAAATGATTAAAGTCATCCTGTCTGGTGATGATGAGAGTAATTCGGTTCTTGGATTTCACGTGGTTCGATTCCTACTAAGTTGTAGGTCCACGTTGCATATAATCTTGACGCTGAAAGGGAACTTAAAACTACAAGTTTTAAGACAAAACTTACTCGAGGTAAACTTTATATATTCAAATTTTGAGATAAAATAATAAAAGAAAATTGAAAATGTGATACTACACAAAGAATTAAGAACACTTTTGAAATTTAAGAGTAACATTTCGATAAGAAAACTCCACTTTATCGAAAGATTAGTTTCTTAGTACATGCACTAACTTGTACTCTGCTTCTCTATAATTATTCTTTGAAATCAGTGGCGTCTTATAAGGAATCCACATTGGTAAAAAAAAAAAAAAAAAAAAAAAAAAGCTGTCCCTATAAACTAAGAGAAGAAAGCTTACCTATACAAGAATTTATGTATTAGATGCGATTTCTTCCCTTAGAGGAGAACCGAAGCTAGGAAGCACTTTTTTTTTTTTTTTTTTTTCGAATCTCAATAAGTACGTAAAATGATAGTTAAAACTCTTGAGCATGTTGACGTATTTTCTGAAATTGTAAACTTGTTACTTTTCCTGATTGACCAAACTCTTTCCTCCTACAGCCCTCATTGGACCGACCCCACTTGTCTTACCCGGGACGGAAAGGCCGTGGGTAAGAGAATTTTGTGAGTAACGTGAATTCTAGAGTAGATTCCATGCTACTAGACACCCACCCCAAAGTTCATGTGGGTCCCCTTGTTGTATTTAATAATGAACAATATTTGGCGTAATTTCAATGCAATTTGTCTTAAAATCCTCATTTATGTCTTCTGCATCTGAATGCCCTCCCCCCAATTTACAGAGAAATAGGCGCCCTGGACTAGACCCACAAGAGATGTTATGTTGAAGTACAATTTTACTTCTTTTGAGCATTGGCTTTGTGGTAGCAGAAGGGTGGTATTGTAAATAAAGTCAAATAACTGAATTAATAAAAACTGGAAAGCAGGATGTGATGATTTGGCTGTAGTTAACAAAATTTCTCCTCCATAATAAATAAATAACTAAATGAAATAATACCGTAAGAGGCAATCTCTAATGCAAGTATATAGTAGGCCTATACACTTAACACTACCACATTACTATTTACAAGGGCAAACCGTGAGAAAATAAATGAAAGCGTACCACCACCTCTTTTAGTGAAGAACATAGGTATGTGTAAGGACGTGAGACGCAACGGTAAAAAGCACACTTCTTGTTTGTATGGTAATGAGCTGGGAAGACATTTGACACATCACCACTAACACTTCTACTATCTCCACCTCAGAAGAAAAGAAAGAAAGAAAGAAAGAAACAAGACCAAAATGCATTACAAGGCGAGTAATATAAATAGGACACATTTTCTTGAAGCAAGTTGTTCGAGAACTAGCTCGATCTCCTCCAACAAGAGCTTGTTCGAAGGAGTAAAGCAATTATTTTCGAATATACATTATACAGCCACTTCGTGTCTTTAAATAATGTTTTACTATAAAAAGCAGCCACGAGGCACGATATACATGTTTGGAATAATTATTGGAAAGTGACCTTGTGCTCAAAACATTTTGACACTGGAAATTGAACTTTGTATCTATAGATCATCAATAGGTATTTTTATTCATTAATAACTGGACACTTAAACACGTACATGGGTACTACTATGTAATGTATAAATGAAATACTGAATTAAGCAGCAAACTCTTTTATAAACCCCTACGTGGAAAAGGAAAAAGAGGCAGCATATATTTTTTAAGTTCTCTTCTCTGCAAGAGCTGAGTCAGGGGTGTCTATCAACTTTATAAATGAAAAGACTATGCGTATTGGAATGGTGAAATGTATATGGTAAATTACATTTCAGACCTCTGCTATGAAACGGAAGAGCAGGGGCGACATCCTGGTGACAAAACTACTATACTTAAGATATATCTAAAATGACGAAAGGTGATTTAAGTACGTTACGTTATAGGATTTTTTTTAAACATTCATATTGCGGTATGTTGTACGGTATCTTTCTACACATTCAACTAAGAAAATTTGCTCTGCATGTGATCAACATAAATATGTGGAAGTCTTCAAAAATTTCTAGCAGAGGCGGCTTTAGCGGGTAGGCACGGGCCTACACAAAAATTTTGAAAAATTTATAAACGCTAAAAGATACAATAAAGAGTAAATATATTTTCCACTATTTATATTAACAGTAGATAATTATTGAACAAATACCATCAACCACTACTGAAAAAGTAATTTCGTGCTGTCATTAATCAATCAAATGTGTATATGTATCCATAAGCGAGGGAGCGGTTCTACCCAAAATGAAAATTCTAAAGCCATCCCTTCTAGATTAGTCCAAAATTAAGTTAGCTTGTTATTCTGACATATCTGAGGCTGAGAGGTAAAACTATGCCAAGTCACTTTTTGGCTGAAATTGAGTTATCATATTTTTCTTTACTTACATTAGTACGAGGAACACTAGGAACGTCTAGAGATGTGGACAACTGAAACGCAAGAAGTGAACAATTTTTCCGTCAATAAACAATCGACGCAATTCAACAAAATATTGTCTTGCAAACACTTTTTCGTTTCTCCTTTAAAATTAATATTTTGTGGTTTGTACTACTTTACTTCTCAGCCCCAGATATACTTGTGTTTCATATTTCTTATTTCTTACCCTAAAGGCTCTTTCTTTCATATTCATTTCAGTAATATTGCAAGTTTCATTCCTCTTAATCAGATAATCTTCCGATTAAAAAAAAAAAAAAAAATCGTTGCAGGCTCCACCTATAAAATACTCTTCATGTTTCATGTTGATCCAAATTTTCATAGTTTATTCGTGCCACTTGTTTAAGACTTCGTAGGTCAAAAAATGGTTTATTAAACTGCAAGCACTGTTAAGTGCTTATAGTGTAATAAAACACTTTTCTATATATTATTTGGTATATTGTTCATTATTTTCAATTTGATTATTTAGTATGTTTATGCTGTGCCTTAACTCTACAGATACAAAAATTGTTGAAGAAAAAGCGCTCTATATATCACAATCACACCTGGGATTGTTGCGAGCCGCAGAAGATGTAAACGAGAAGAATCTCCAAGGCAGCTTCTGAAGCGATTCTTTACAATTTTCATGATTGATTGGTTTGGTTTGGTTAATTGAAGTAATCGTTCCTTTCAGCAACGATGCCTTGCCTATAGCTACATTACCGATTCCAGTGTTGCCTTGGATGTCCGGACCTTTTTGTTGTACAGAAGAGCTAAATGGATGCCTTATTTCGAAAGAAGAGTGGGAACATTAAAAGAATGAACATAAATGAAAATATTATCAGTAATAACAATCGTATGTCGTGAGAGCTTTGTTGGCCGCAGAAAATGGTTTGGCGGGCCGCATGCGGCCCGCGGGCCGCCATTTGGACAGCTCTGGTCTATAGGATGGTCCAGAAGTATGGAAACACTAATAACTGCTGATAAACGCTGGAAAATATAACCAAAGTAATAACGTAGCTGGGGAATAAGGATGTGGGGTTTGAAGACACATCACAATGACGTCCGCCATATTGAATTTTACGCAATTGTTTTAAGGTGAGATCATAGCATATGATAAGTTATTTTAATAGCAAATTCTTGTGGAAATTGAACGGTGCTGTTATTTTCGCTCTAGCGATAACCATCGCGAAGTTATAACTGCTTATTTGTATCGTTGTACGTGACTTACGAGCAAAATACTCTTGACGCATGGAGAGCACATTGAGATCGTGCTGACCTCTAAAGAATGAAGCACCATGGCGATTGCACGCTATTTTAACAGCCGTTATCCAGAAAGAACTCCGATCAGCAATGGTACTATGTTCACTGTGCTGAAGAAATTCCTAGAAACCAAATCTCTAGCAGATCGACTCAAGACTTGTAGACTACGCACAGCGACAGATGAGACAGTGTCGGTATCATTCAGTAAAAGTTCTAAAACAAGCATGCGTAAGGTAGCCCATGAAAGTGTTGTTTGTCAGTGAATAAGTGGGATCCTTATAAGCTGCAACTTCACCAACACCTTACAAAATATTATTCAAATCATCGTCTGCAATTTGCTCAATGGGCCACAGAGCAGTTACAACAAAACCCCACAGTCGCATCGGACGTATTGTTTGCTGATGCAAACGTTTACGTGTCGGGTAAGGTTAACAATTAGAACCTCCGGTACTGGTCAGATAGTAATCTGCATTGGTTTGACACATCCGTAGGTGTTCTAGGTAAGGCGATGGTGTGGTATGGTGTGGTGTGGCGTGTTGGGGGACTCGCGTTATGTGTTCATTCATCATCATCATCGACGCGACCCTAACTGCGATAAGTTATAGGCGTTTGTTAGAACAATTGCCATTACTGCTATCGGAGAATAGATCATTCCAAGTTTTTCCAGGACGATGGCACCCCAACCCATTACGTTAATTGTGTCCGTGAGTGTCTCGATCACCAGTTTCCTAACGCGTGGATTGGTCAGCGAGGAGCTGTGGAATGGCTTCCTCGTTTCCCTGACCTGACCTGGTGAAGTCTGCTGTGTATGCGGTAAAAATCAGGGATCAAGATCTAAGGATGTTCAGGATCAAGAAATGAATTGTGGACGCAGTTTCAACATTGCAGACGACATTTTGCGCAACTAGTTCTGCGTAACTGGGAACTCAGAGTATCTGGCAATGGACTGAAATGGGGAACTCACTGAAAACGTCCTGCAATAACACAGTGTTTGTCATATGACTAACCTCTTTTATTGGGAGGACACCACAGAAACAATCGTAACATTCGTAATGATTAGTGCTAGGGAAAAACTAATAGTGTCATTCAATTTTTATTCAAATTTGCTATTAAAATGACATCACATGCCATAAATTTTATGCAATTGTCATAAATAAAAACTAAGATGGCAAACTTCAAGATGGCGGACGTCAATGTGTTGTGTCCTCAAACATTTTCTATATTCCTATTCCCGATTTGCATTGTTGTTACTTTGGTTATATTTTGCAGCATTCACCACTTATTCACCAATTGTATCACCCTGTATAAATTCCATACTTGCTTGATCAAGTTTTATCAATTCGTGAAAACTGAAAGAACATTTAAATGTTTTACCTGTTAATCAAAATTTAAATTTCATAAAATTGCTAGATCTTTATTTCGACGTGTTACCACGCGTCTATGATTTTTTTTTTCAAGAAAAAATTATGATCCCAGTTGAATGTCTATTACAATTAATAAAAGAATGCCTTGTTTATACGGCGCGAAGTATGAAGAATTTACTATTTGCGACATGATTTTCGCTAAAACTACTAAAAGAAGCAACCAACTATTAAGGGTTGTTAATGCAGCGAACGAAACAGCTAATTGTTTTTTTTGTAATTCAGTCTACAAGGAACATGAAATAAGGTGTACTGGATAGTAGGTGTTTTTTTTTTTTTATCTACATATTTTCCCGGCGTGAATAATATAATAGGTCAGCATATTTGACCTGATGTAAATAATTTTGAAAGATATTTTATCATAATATCTTTTAATATATACGCAATCACCATTTATCATAGCAGAATAAAATAAAATTAAAAGATTTTAAGTAAATTCTAAATTCCATAATAGACATTATGATTGATGTAAGTGTGAAGCTAGCATCTTCAAGAATTCGTGTAAAATAAACCATTGTACTGATAAAAATCTTCAAGCTATTTAAAATTAATGTCGTGCTTTAAAATACCATTTCTTCTTCTCCCTCTCTGCGAGTTTTTCTCTGAAAGGTTTTGAGTTCACGCAGGGAAGCACATATTAAGTTCATTCGGCACTACGATAGGTCATAAATTATATTGCATTCTTCTCTGGATGAACCCACTCCTTAGGTAACTTGTTCAGGGCTGGCTGGCTTGACCTAGCTTGTTCTGTAAGCTTTTTTGGCTACAGCGAAACGACCATATGGATATTCCAAATAGTACCATCATCTTGCATATAAAAAATACTGCACTTATGAAATTATTACGTGAAATTGTATTGTTAGAAAGAAAAGGTGCGATTCTGATTATTTTCCAAATTTGTCAATAAACTTGCATTGCAACCTGCTTCCCAAGCGTTCGTTTGCGAGAGCACGACACGAGACAATCTGTGGACACCCCTTGGTTACACTGTGGCCTTGAACATCACTGCCTCTGAAGGTGGCCCACGAAAGATGCTGATACCGTCTCAAATGCAACTTATTTTTTCTCTATCTTTCGTTCCTTCGCATTGAAGGTCATATTTACAGAAATAAAAGGTAAGTACAATAAATAAAAATAAGCATATTTCAAAATAATAACGCAAAAATATTCTACAACAAAAACATGTGAAAAACATGTGTGTTAAAGAGAATTGAATGTTTTGCTTATGCTCGGTATCGGTTACTGAACTCCAGCCAGGCGCATGTGTCTGCATTAAAATACGTGCACATCATAGTCTCCGACGTTTCCACGCTCAAGGTCAGGGTGGGAGGCTTTTTTTTTTCCTCTTTCGGAGAAACCCAAGTACTTGAGATGAATTTTGAGGCTTTATTGTTTTCCTGAGCGAGGAACTGGTTTGCAAAAAAGATTTTTTTAATCACCTCAAACAAGATAATAAATACTCACCTAAGCAAAAAACAAAAAGTGTCACGTTAAGCTCACGTCTTAAGTGTATTTTTTTTATTAACGCTTTTTGTAATATGGAGAGCTTGAAAGTTAGTACATAGTAAACAACACGAATATTCAGGTACATGCTTATAACATAAGCTATACCAAAGTATTTTATGTAGGCCAATGTCTGTAATGGACCGGTATACGCCAATATGACATATCGCCACTTTTTATTCCATTAGGTTTTTATACCGGCACTTTTAGAAGTGATAATTCTATACCGATATATCAGTTTTGTTGATGTGTATTTAAAATTTCAGAATAGATCAACCATTACCGTATTTTCATTGAATTCAAGAAGAATAAGAAATAAAAATTAGAAGCTGAAAATGTATTTCTCGATATAAAAACAAGTGTGATCCTGTATTACATAAAATATTTCCTCCCTTTGTGTTGATTATTGGTTGAAGCGAATTAAACTTGCCACGGATAAAGAGTCCAAAAAATATAGTATCCAGCCAGACTAACCCAAGTATCGATTTTTGCAGAATAGACCAGTATTGTTTTGGTCTACTATGACATGTCAGATAGAGTGAATTATATCAAATTGTGTCTATTTGAATAAGAGTATAGCTTGTCTACTTTGCCAGATAAAAATTCACATCATTTCCTGTACTTTGGTATGAGTAACTCAATTTCGCAAAAATTAATATTTGATCTAGTTTGGCTGGATACCATCCTAATAATCGAAATATCTTTGATAATCGTACTCAAGCAGAATGTTCATTTTTTTTTTTTCTAACTCTTTCGGTCGATTAGTGAAAGTAACAACCAATAAGTTCTAGTTTAATTCTAAAAGCGAAGTTTTATTCAATGCGACAGCAAACACTAAAAGGCCAGATGCAGTGAGTGCTGCTGAGCAATTTGTTTAAAAATTGAAAGCGATTTCAGTGATTCATGTGATATTTTGCGAGATATAAAAGTAATGGACCAAGTAAAGCTAACATCAGCAATTCGAGTAAAGGTGAGAGTAGTAAGTTTCCCAACTAACAGATGTAATAACTTGACGTAGTATCATTTGAAAAAATACAACTTTACGTTGAGCTGGCAAAATTGTTAGCTGTGTTGTATTACAGAATGCTCCCGCCGATATTTGCATGGTTCAAAATTTCATAGTTTTTTTGTTCATTAGTTTAAAAGTTACAAGAGCATGTCAAGATAAGTAGTCCACCTTGTACGTATATATACTGGGTGAACCTGAAAGATGTGCACAAACTCTGGGAGGTGATTCGTGACATCAAAAGAAGACAAAATGTTCTCTTGCATATTGTCGAACTCCGCGTCGTGTAAGAGTGACAGGGGTGACACCTTGGAATCGAAAATTGAATCGTGACAATTGGAACGGAATAGAAAGATGTGTACAACGTACACGACGCGGAATTTGACAGCATGCAACAGGACTTTCTGTCTTCTTTTGATGTCACGACTCACCTCCCGGAGTTTGTGCACATCTTTCAGGTTTACCCAAATTTCGCTGTGGCCTAGCGCGCAGAATAACAGATTTTCATTTTACTTAGGATATGACTTGAATTGAGAATACGAACACAAAACTAATTTGCTACGTACTAAACAGTAAAATAAGTAAATGAAAACAGTAAAAGTGACAATTTCATAGTTGATTCAGATTCTTGATTATGTGTATTTTCTTTAACTTGAAAAAGTTTGAATTCACTAACTACAAGACCCCAAAGTACTGTTAATCCTATCTCTAAATACAAGTAGAAAGAAAGCGGTCCTTACGAAACGTGTTCGTTAATTTTGAAACAGAGGGAATAACAGTTTACTTATAAAACGATGTGACAAAATTTCCTCCAATTCCTAGGATATTTAATAGTTAGACTGAAAACTGGGATAAATAACGTGTAAAATACAATGTAGTATAAATAGTGAAATTAGGAAGAAATAGTTACACATATTTTTGTTGATCAAAATTAGAAATTAAAGAAAGTGGGGGGGGGGAATGTTACAAGGAAAGATTATGGAATGAATGAATTAATAGTTTTAAGAATGAACTTTTTTTTTAATGGGAATAGAATGTTGAATTATGACAGGATTCATTTCTAATTTTATGTTAATATTCATTTAAATTTGACATTTTTTTCTAAAATGTCTTTTTTTTTTGCAACAAACGACATAGTTTAAAGTACGGATGGTCAATATTTTCCGGAATCAGAAATTTCACTTTCCGGATTTTTCCGATTTTACTTTCCGGATTCCAGAAAGCAAAAATTTGGGAATTGGCCATCCCTAGTTTAAAGCGCAACTAATACTCTACTTTTTAAAAAATATTTTCTCGAAAACTACGCATAAGGACTTACACTTACCCATATCAAATGAAATTTATCGATTGATATGTTTTAAATACATAAGTCCTAAGACTTAAATAAATAAATAAAAACAGTATGTATTGTATCGTTATACGCTAATATTGTAGAATAACTAGACTGTGGGGTCCTTTGGTTCGATCGCAAACCTCACCAAGTACGTTGTGTGGTGGACAAACACCGTGTACGTGAGTTTTCTCGAGGTTCATCCCTTTACTGTCTTCATTGCACCATTTCGCTCATCATCTCCCTTAGCCCTGGAGCATAATCGTGGGATTATTATTATTATTATTATTATTATTATTATTATTATTATTATTATTATTATTATTATTATTTAAGGACGGTACAATAAAATATTATATTGTAATCCTACCTCTATCTTTAGTGCTTTCGAAGTTGCTTCTTCGATGTGTGGGAGGTATTTTTGTGCTCTTAAAGTGATAATTTATTTGTTTACTTTCAATGAAGTTTTACACAAAATATATAATAACTTGTATGACTCACGAAATTTGAAATGTATTTTCAAAAACTTTCACATGGCAACACATACTGAATTCGCACAAACTTAAATTGACTGTGCTTTTTAAATATCATATTTAATATTTAAATACCTAACACCAGCGAGCAATACAGAGCACACTCCTTGTTGCAATGCACCATTAGTTAAAGAAAATCTTTTTTAACTCTCAAGACAGTGGGTTTAGGTATTTAAAACCAGTTTGCCTCGTGCCTGGCGTTAGTATCGACAAAATTGATACGGGCAAGACACAAATAAGGAAAAGTAAGAGTGCAAGACCTCTAACAGAGCACTTGCGGGTGTACGGGAATGCAAGGTGATCCCTTGAGTTCTACGAAGACGTTCTTTTCTGGGGTGGAGCAAGTGAAGATAATGGCCGCACCCGATCGTCACAAACATGTACGACTCCTTGTTAAAGAAAACATCTGTCCTCGTTTCCAGCTCTGACGTGACATTTTAAGGGTCAATATTTGGGATGACCATTCAGGATGTCCTATCTTTAATCAAACTTGATTATTGTGACAAGAGTCTGTGATGACACTATGCCTGTTCGTTCTGGGATGGCAACTCCACCTATTTTAAAGCCCCAAGCAATACTTGCCGCCTTGAAATATGCTTGTCTGTCAGGAAGAGAAAGAAAGAAAAAAAAATATTTTGGCATATGGAGTCTAATGATCTTATTTTAATGAAACATTTTATACACGAGTACAAAAATTAAATCCATATTCGGTATAATTAATTATATATCGAAAGGACACTTTTAAACACAATCATTAAATGAAAATTGGCGTTTGACCCAAGATAGATAGCAGTCAGTTTTACGGGGAAAATTACAACAGTTTTTTTTTTCCTTCACTTTTAGATACGCTATACTAGTATTTATTACTAATAGAACAAATGTGAAATGAAAATGTTCCTCTGTTATATTCTTTAGACCAGTGGTTCTCAAACTACTTGCGACCCACATTAAATAATAAAAAGTATTTTGTGACCCACCTTTCTTTGATATCTCTAATTTAAGAACGTTCAATAACAGTTCGTATGAGTGATTAACATGTAATTTATTGGGAATATTGTGAACATCCCGAGCGACCACGAATGTTTTTCTTTTATATCTATCGTAAATATCACACTTTCAAACTAAATTGTAATGTAAATTTATAAATACAGTGGCCCTGTCAGTACTAGAATATCAGTCGGTAACGATCAAGCAAGTGTAATGTAAATTTCTTTCTCAGTAACTGTATCATATGAAACTGTACACATGCGCAGAAAGGGTTCAAATGTTTTCATAGAAAGGTAACACAGAGCTAACACTACTTCCGACCAATGCCCTACCCTGTGAAAAATTCTGACTCACCCACTCTTTCCATCCTAACCCAGCATCTCTACTGAATGTATAACAGGGCAGGGCTCTCAATAACCACTTAGTTTTCACCTAATCAAGAAAAATGTCCAATTTTCGTTTTCTGAATTTTACTTCACAACATATTGTGCATCAAAATAAAATTTTCACAATTAAAAGAAAATCTTCTCGCGACTTGCTAGAAAACAGTCAGCGACCTACCAATGGGTCGCGACCCAGACTGAGAAACAGTGCTTTTTAAAAATGATATCTGCAACTGAATTATAATGGAAAGATTGATGGAATGAAAAGATAAGAAGAAACAGGAGAAACTGGAAAAATCCAAAAATCCATAAACATGATGCTCTCTCTCTCAAACTCACTTACCAGAGGTCATTTCTATTTATTAAAAAAAAAAAAAAAAAAATCTTGTAATACTAGTGTAAAACTTTTCAAAATCAAATATTTTACAATTGTATATACCATAAAATAATGACAAATTAGAGGCAGCACCATCAATATTTACGAATGACTTATTATTCTCGTATTTCTAGTTCACGATATTCTACGGTTTGTAACATTACAAAACTAGTAGTTTTGAGAAATAGGTCCCTCAGATCGACTTACCGACTCCTCGCCTAATCAGATAAACAACTCAATTACCAAGTTATCATCCATGATCCCTTGGTTCAAGTATAAATTCTCCATAGAAGATTCTACATATCATTTTTCACATTATCCAAAACCTTTACTACGAACTGATAGTATCTATTATTGTCTAGTATTATTAAAGTTTTACTTTACATAGTCCTCGAATGCATTTAAAACTTTATTACTTTGCAAGGATTCAAATTTTCATCCTTACAGAGGAATACCTGATTCACAATACAATTTCCACGTCTTTTAATTCTTTATATTAAAATATTCAACAAAATTTGTACAGAATAAATTCCACTGTACAGAGATAGCGTGTAAGTAAGTTATATACGTAATATCTAAGCAGGGTACAAATTATCTTCGCTATTGCGTAACTAATGACTACTTTCTTCTACCAATCACGCTGAAGGCTTTAATTTTGTTTGGCAACGCGCAAAAATGAAAAATGTATTCCTTATATCAGACTAAACGTAAAATACTTACTAGTATACTGGGATGAAATTACAGACATCCAGATTTAGAGAAATAAAGATTAACATTTTTTAATGCGTCAGTACATTTTTTTTTAAATAGCTAACAAATAAGTATATAAATAATATTGAATTCCAAGAAGAAACTTTCGTGTTGAAGTTTTTTTTTTTTTTTTTTTTTTTTTGTAAGTGATCTATTTTTCTCAATTCAATCCTTTTGTATTAGAATGGATTTATTTAATAAACTTCTAATCATTATTGATATGCCAATTTAAAGTTTGGCATTGTCTATTACAGCATCTTATTGTTTAGCGACAATAAATGAAATAATGTTTAGTGCATATATACATATATTTGCATTGATAACATCACGTAAGTATCGTTGTTGGAGTTTAGCGTTCCTTTCCAGAACCAAGCACGTGCGAGATGTTCACATATACTTTATTATGGGGTCAAACTAATTGAGCTTTGATTCGAAATCGAACCTAGGTTCTCCGTTTCCAAGATTGTAATACACTTAATCATTTAGCCATCAGGGACCATATATTATTAAGGCTGTATCATCCATTTATGCTCTACCTTTCAGCAATTTGAACGTTAGAAATATATTATTCTATATTATTATGAGCAACATTCACTTTTTGTGGAAGATCCAGAGAGCAGCAGCACTCAATTTGATATACACAGAGATAGAAGATGAATGTACAAATGACTTTTCATTTGCATCTAAGCTTGGAATTTCACACTAATGTTAAGGTTGTACACCGGTTCTAGAGATTAAAAAGAAAATCGCAGTCAATGACCGCAAAGAATATAAATACTACATCGAGGTCTATAGATCGATGCACCAGCTTCTTCTTAGAAAACTATTCCAATCCTGTTTTTATAATAGTTAAACTTACAATATAAGCTATACAGCAAAAGGGCTCATCTTGGATGAGCAACTCCATAGGTTGATTCTCACACGAGTTTTCATGTCTTATATTTTGTTTGGGTTGCTTTAAATTATGACAGCTCTTCCCAAATTATTAGTCAAACAATGTTGACTTCACGATATTGCAGAACAGGAGCGTCATTTCAGATTTTGCTTGGGGGGGGGGGGAAGAGATCCCTTTATATAAGTAAAATTTCGCGTTTCTCACTGATTTACTACTTTTCTATTTATAAAATTAAATAAATCTCAAGCTCAGGGGAGGCAATTGCCCCTCCCTGCCCCTTCTAAATGACGCCCCTGTTGCAGAAAGCAGAGAGCCTAGAGAAAACTGATCTACTTTTTCGTCACTGGGTGAAAGGGACTTACATTTCTGATCCCACTTCTCAGCGACTTTTGCCGCCAATGTTCCTTTTTCGAGATCTTGACATATGATCCACCCGCCCCTGTCTCCGTTCCAATCTACTCATATGAGGGAGAAACAGAAAGTAGTTCCTTTCTTGCTTACTGGACAGCGTTTATTTCTACCACTAACAGACAACTCGAGGGAAAAGTTATGCAAGTACTTTCTAGGGGCGTCATTTAGGGGGGGACAGGGAGGAGCAATTGCCCCCTGAGTTTGATATTTATATAGATTTTATCAATAAAATAGTAGTAAATCAGTGAAAACGCGAAACTTTACTTAAATCAAGAAGCCTTGCCCCCCCTCAAACAAAATCTGAAATGATGCTCCCAGTATTTCCATTTTATTTCAAGGAGTGATATTGGAAAACATCACTTGATTATTTTCTTAAACCACTATATTTTGAAAATTTCTTCATCGTATAACGAAACACACGTTTTTTTTATTTCCTGTTATGAGCACGTTGAATTAGTCTTATAAACAAAGACAGACATCATTTACAAACTTGGAGAAATTTAACTAACGTAAGAGGAAATTTTTGTGAGATCTTTCTCTTCAGAAAACCTACAAACATTGCAATAATTCCGTTCATGTCAAGACATGTATGTTCAAACGCTGCCCGAAAACCGACTGAACTATTACAGATTATGTTTGGAGTTAACGTTGTGGACCTCAATAAATAAATAAATAAATAATATATATAAAGTAGATGCTTTGGATGCTTGTCACGGTCAATAATAGGGTGCCTGTTTTTTAAATTCTTGAAAGGAAAAATCTAACAAGAACCATATCATGTTACGCAGAAATGAATAGCATGCGTTAAAGTGAATTTAATTGGTAAATATCATTGCAAAGAATTTCATGTCTGGATTTGAGTGTATTTACAAATGCTCTCCTACGTTGTTTCATAGGGCTGGGGAGGGGATGTGAAGATAAAAAAAAAAAAAAGATACTTTGGAGCAGTCATTGCCTCCTCTAGTCCCTCCCTGGCTACGAACCTGCTTTTCTACCAATACTTTCTTTAAAAGTATTCATTAGTAACATGTTATCTAGTAATAATGTGAAAAAAATAAATAAAAAAAAACAAATCTGTACATAATATTTCCTAAAAACTTAATCTCTTTCTCCTTCTCCTTCCTGAGATGTGATGGTGACTTGTTTGCTAGACATCTTCCATTAACAGAGGCAACTGGGCAAATAAAACAAATGATGCACTCTGAATCTTCTCGCCCACATTTGGAGATCTGTCAGATAGCGCCTCAGCCTGACGAACCGCACTCGATGATTATTGAAGGGGGGAAGCATGTCACGATCTATGGCTGCTGAGATTTTTTCTTTTGTTTTCTTAAGCCCTGAAAAGCAGTCTACCTACCAAAAAACTCTCTGTGGTAATGGTTCTATAACAGTTTTTTTTTTTTTTTTTTTTTTTGGTGTTTAAATCTTTCAGTTTTACACATTTATGCCCTTTAGGCCAGTGCTTAAAGTGAGCCGGTATGAGCCGGTTATGCATCCGAAAGTTTGAAAATCGGCCGGTATGGCATACCGGTAAAAATAACTTAAATTTTAATTTGCGTGCAAAAGAAAAAAAATAAACATAGAAATAAGTACGACTTTAGCATAGACTCAACAAATATGTTTGTACTATCAAAGATTTCCTTGCTGCTGCTTCGAAAGTAAATAACACTTCCCTATCACCCTATTCAATGACAGAATTTGTGCTCTTGATTATTTTCAACATTTGAGTGAGCAATTTTACCCCTCTCAAAAAAAATTCTAACTGCTGTACCACCCGCCTAAAATGTTTAACCTGGATCCGCCCACGGTGTTGACAGAACCATTTTAAATTCAAAATTATTCTTTTCACATTGGCTTGGCTTCTGTGTTTACAATAAGAAAATCAGTGTTGACCAGGAGACGAGACGAGACGAGACCAGAAAATTTTGAAAATGGAAATTAGATTGGAAAGAATCATTAAATGTTAGTGGAATACAATACAATACAATGGAATACAACCAAAGACAATATTCATTGGATATTAGGCTGATAATAGTGGGGAGTAAAACATTTACATATTAGTCCTCACTTACTCTTTCTCTTTCTATAGATTTTCACTTCAAAAATAGTGCAAACATGTCAGGGGTAGAGATAATCTTTAGGGTTTTATCAAAATTACTGTTCTAAGGGGTCATATTTTGTCTCATACCGTCACCTCATCTAATGTCACTTTAAGCACTGCTTTAGGCTAAAGGAAACTGAGAATTTAATATAAGTCAATGATTATGAAAAAAATCTGAAATGAGAATGTGGAAGGAAACTGGAGTACCATGAGAAAATCCACGGATACGATGCTGTATCGAACCAGGGACTCATCGCATCAGAGGTGAGCGTTCTATCACTGAACCACCGTGTTTCCTATATACACACAACAAACTGTTATCCGTGGGAGGATTATCCGCGATATTTCTTTCCTTTTTCTTCTTTTTTGTGACGACAAATTACGATAATTAGAAAAAAAAAATGTTAACAGAACTTGGCAACAAGATGTTTTAAAAACTTCAATCACAAATAAAAAGGTGTTCTAACAACACGAAAAAACAAACAGTCCACGGAGTTTTTGTATATATTATATATAAACTAACTTATAAGTACAGAAAGCTACTCTTTATTAAGTCCTAGCTATTTATGTAGGTTCCCTACTTCAATAAAAATTGTTCAAAAGGGTTGTAATTCTAATTTCTTCTTATTCTTTTTGGTTCATTTTGCGGATTATCCGCGGTTGCCGCGCCACCAAAATTTCACGAATAATCGAGAGTTTACTGTATATAAGAGATTAAGCTTATATCTCCAAATTTCGTGAGTAATTGTTGATTTCAAGTGGACCATGAATTCTCCACATGCACAGACTACAGTGAATATAATAAATGAATACAAATTTTGTATAGTTTTGGCATTATGTTATGAAAGCTACCAAACAATAACATGATAAAATTGAATTCACGTTCTACGATTAGACACCAAGGCTAAGGGAGACAGTGATGATGGGATTGGTGATAATAGTGGAATAAGAAAGCGGGAGGAAACGGGAGAAGCCCAAGAAAAAACACGTACTCAATGTTTGTCCACCACAAAGCCCATTTGGCGAGAGTTGGAATCAAACCAGGGATACGTCTCGTCAGACGTGAGTGTTGTGACACTGTCCCATCACAGCCTCATGTAACCAACAGTAACAGTTTACTTAACATATTTCTGAAGAGTAATTTTGTTTGATATTTGTGCACAATGATGCGGAATAATTTTAACGATTTTTTTTTTTTTAATAATTTTACAAACCTTAAGATTTGCTTCACTTAATACATCTACACTAAATGAGCCCACAGGGTTTCCATGTTTATATTTTCTATGAACAGAAGATACATTTCATTACAAAACCCCGTAAAGGTGATTATATTATTTTAAAGTCATTTCTGCTTTTATTATTACTTCACCGTCGCGACGATTTGTTTTATTTTTTAAATTTCTTTAAAAGTGTGTTGTGATTTTCGGTTGAATCTGTTAAGTCTAACCAAAACGAAGTAATGTTGAATTGTCCTTCAAAGCACATAACCACTACTTAACAAAAAATTACATATTGAAACTTCTCTACGATTCACCTTTCATCACAAGTGTTTTAAATACTGTAATTTGCAATTTTCTCTTTGTGCGAGGTGCTGCACAGAGTGATTAGGTAAGATTTCCTAACTAGCAATAAATTTCCACGCAATACTTGCCTATAGCAAATCTGATGTATGCCGTTCACGATTTTTACCCTTTGTAAGCATGCGGCACAGTCGTTAATTAAATTAAATTTCTCAAAATTAACAAAAACTCATGTTTAAAAAAAAAACACTTTTAACGAATTGCATTACACAATAAAACTAATTGATTAAACTTAGCATAGATAAACAGAAATAGAATTTCAGTTTTCGAGAACTGAATTTAACGGTATAATATTAGAATTAGTCCCAGAAGAGACAGTCCTATTAGCGACAGGAACTGTTATCTGTCCTATGAGCGACCGATTCATTTACAATGAGATGATGGAAGATGATATGATGCCATCTCGTAAAATATGTTTTCCTCTGGCGTTATTAGCGCCCGAACAACCTTGGTATGAAATATGTACGTGCCAGTGATACTGTTCGTCAAATATATTTTCCTCTACTGTGAGTGCAAATAAAACTTATTTTAATTTTGAGTTAGATTTGACATAAAACATATCAAATAACTTAACGAGGCAACAGGGATATTTCCATGAAAAGTATATTCCTATGTAATTATTGAAAATCCAGTTGTAATATCCCCTTTCTTCAAAAGCTCTGTTTTCTGTACTTAATTTGATTCAAATTAATTACTCACTAAGCACAGTAATATATTTCATTTTGAAAAACTTAAACATGTAACAGTATCGCCAACTATCTACTTTTTAGACTTCCTAAGACTATGAATAAAATGAAAAAAAAAATGTCAATGATAAAAGACAGCTTTTGAGATCCCTTACATCTGATTGGCTATTCTCAACCAATCCTACCAATTACAATGCAGTTCACTCTAAACAATCCAAAAGGTAAACAAACTCTTTAAACTAACTTCCTCCCTATTGTAAGCTACTAACGACGTAAACTAATTGCTTAATTTGCCTTCCTCCCTTGTTTTAACTTATACATAAGAGCTTTCGTGTAGCAATCTGAAATAATCCCTTACAACTAGACGAACTGTTAAGTCCTGCAAGAGATTTGTAACTTGTGTAATAATTTCTTCAAATATCCTAGGTACACCGTGTTTCAGATTTCTTTTGTATCCTCAAGTGGTGAACACCTTTTCTCCATGTGCGCCCGATGGGAAGGTAGGGGTCGCCTCACTGCCTCACAAAAACGTATACGTAATGTAGCAAACTACATATATTAAAAACCAGGTGTAATACAGCAATCATGGAGATGCCCCGCCCTAGAAAATTTTCTTCGGGCGCCCCTATCTCTTTCTGATTTCTTTCTTATGCCATAAACATATTCAATCTAAACTTATGCTCCGTATCATTTTAACATGAAATTTTTAATGATATTAGAATCATAGACAAAGGCGGAGCTACTCTAAATGTATTTAGTTAGTTTTCCCCTTGAAAGAGTCAATGTATTCATAGAAATTAATTCAAAAATATAATACAGTGAAACCTGTCTTCAGCGGAATCGAGCGGGACTCGCAAAAATTTCCGTTAAAGACAGGTTTCCGCTTAATGAAGATAGACCTTTCCGTTAAAAAATATTATATATATGCTTATAACGGACATGAGAAAATATATTGATGTACAACTTGTTCAATTACAGTACTTTTTCCTTTTACGGATTAATACCCAAAAAAAACTTAAACACAAAATATGCTGTGCACACTTTCCTTTATTTTTCCCAATAGTCAAGCAGGATTTTTTGCATACATTGCTACTACTTGGCTGCGGTATACTTCAGGACACAGAAAAGCTTTCTCTGGAATTTTGAAAGTCCTCTGAACTCTTTCCTCCTTGTTTTCACGACACGTGGTGGAGATATATAACTTCTGCTTTACCTCAATCCCTTTTTTCCAGAACTTTGTTTTGTCAGTTTTCTTCTCATTTTTTTTGGCTGTCGCTAGTTGCTACACAAACGGAACAGAAGTACGCCTACAAAGAAGACTGACAGCTGACATGCTCGTAGGACTAGCGAAAAATTGTGGGAGCTGAATATGAGTAGTGATTGACGAAGGTCAACACTGCCCATAAAGATTTAACAAAAGAACGAGGTATTTATCGCAGACAGTATATGTTTACCCTCTCACAGGATGTTTAAAAATTTTCTAAACGATGTAGTCTGAAACTCAGAATTTTCCGTTAAAGGTTTATTTTGCTTTCCGTTGTCCGCATAACACAGTTTCCGCTTAATGAAGGGACTTTTACATGTCTTTTACTCCAAAATCCATGGGACCATGAAATATTTCCCTTTAAGACAGTTTTCCGTTTAATAAAGGGTCCGTTGAAGGCAGGTTTTACGGTATTAGGAAAAACGTATAAAAGATTGTTAATGTAATGAGAGCATTCTCACATATTAAATTCAGGTAGAGCGAAATTTTTCATAGTACATTTTGTTAGGTTCTAAATCACATTAGCATGAAACAAACTAAAGAAAAGAGAACCTTATCTTCTTCCATTATCTTAGTATGAACGAATCGGTGACTCATAGAACAGTTAACAGATCGAATCGGTCGCTCATAGGACAGTTAACAGTTCCTGTCGCTAATAGGACTGTCGCAAGTGGGAAGACACCTAATATTAAAGCCGTATTGACAATAAAAAGGAAGGGTTAGAAATCTAAAATTCTCAAATTTTACACTGAATAAAATTAAGTCATTTCAACAAGTCTCTCTACATGGTTTTACAGACAGAATAGCCTATTAATTTTATGTTAGTTATGGTAAAATAACTTCCTGAGGGACAAATTCGTTTCTTGCTTCTTTTTATTTTTTAAAAATTAATTTTGTTCCGTGGCTATGCTACATTACAATATTTTTAATTGTTTGAAAAGGTTTTTGCAGAATATTTTTGGTTTTATGTTCAATAATCGAATTACTATCAGTTCTTGATTCAAATACTAATAATATCTCCAGAACATTTCACGCTTTAAATGTGAATGGAATTTAGAGTAGCATGAAGAGGCTTACTTCTCAGCTTTTGTAAATATATAATTCTTATCACTATTTTACAGTACATTCTTTTGTACCAGAATACAATGTTTTTCCATTTTTTTTAAAATCTTCTCCCCTACATGTTCATTAAAATTAAAATAATGAATAACTTCAAGGATCAACTTTCCAATACGAATTTCAGTTTCTTTTCCTTTTCAGCATTCAGAAACATTAAAACTATTATGTGAATCATACCGCTCTCTTAAATTAAAATACTAGAACGGCTCAATTGCTAATATTGCTAGCATAAATTAAAAAGAATATTCCCTGTATCAAAAGGCAACAGATTATTTCAAAGGATTCTGAAAAAAAAAAAAACTATTTTCCACACTGTTCCCTTTATTTACAGTATAATTACGAAATATTATTTAACTAGAAAACAAATATTTATTAAACAATGATATACATGCTCAGTTTATTATGCAATTTAAAAAACTTCATACAGCATGACATCGAATTAAAATGAAGCAAGATCATTAATGAGCAAAAGCATAATATTTTATAATACACTACCTCAACATATAAAGAATATTAAATCGGATATATTTGAGGGCATTGTGCGCGAGCTACTGGCGGAAAAAATTCTTTCTTTGCTGTATTTTTGTTGACTGATTGAAAATTATTGTCATATTGAATTTGGACCCCTCTGAAAGTAAATCCCTGTACACTACGCACCTGATAATTAGAACTTAAAGTGTACTATAAAAAGCATGTCCTCCATTTGTTAATATACATCCCAAGCATTAATATATCATAGTACACTTTAAGTTCTAATTATCAGGTGCATAGTGTACAGGAATTTACTTTCAGAGGGGTCCAAATTCAATATGACAATAATTATATTGAAATTTGTAAATCCACCCCCCTAAAATTACAACTAAATTTACAGAAAAGTCAGAATTTCAGGGAGAATCCGGATCCCTGCGGACCTCTGCGTACGTCCCTCATAATTCTAATAGCAATCTAAGTTGACGTAATGTAAATTTTAGGTAGCTGTTTTAATAACGTAGTGTTTTAAATACTATTTTTACTTTACTGTATAGTGATATAATTAAATGTGTTTTCTTTTTAACGTCCCACATTTATGCACCGAAGCTAAGGTTTATGCAATGTGATGATGAGATTGACAATAAAGACGGAATGATGAAAGTAAAAGGAAACGGGAGACTTCGAGAAAATCATGCACACAATCTCTGTCCACCTCAAAATCCACTTGACGGGAGCTGGGATCGAACTAGGGACCCTACGTGGCAAAGGTAAGCGCTCTACCACTGAGCCACAGCGGATTCTTGTACTGTTCTATCCTATGCATTACCATTTTTTATTTACTTCGTACTTTATTGTATTAATACTTGTATTTTTATAACTACTTCTGTACTACTAATGTATTATCTACTATTGTACTTTACTGTATTAATACTTGTATTCCCATAATTACTGACAACAGCTATACCTATTAACACACATTGAAGTTACTAAAAAGGTCAAAATGAATAGTAATACAATCTAATCTAGTGTCGGAAACACCCAAAATGAAAGGCTTAACATTATATGTCTACCGTCTTAACAACACTTTCCCCTCGCACTTCCTAGTATCACGTCCAACATGGGAAGATCTTCCAGCGATTTTTTTTTTTTTTTTTTTGAAAGAAAAATACAAAGACTGCAAGGAAGTGTTGAGAGAAAGTATGTTGTCAATATAAGCAGTCGTACCAGGTTCACAATGCCTGGTTTAACGTTGTTTACTGCATGACACTTCCGTAAAACAACGTCACTTTTGCTCTTAAGACAGCGTTCATGGATGAATTCTTTTACCTTTCTTACAAATTAGATACGGTAATTCTGGTTTTAAATAATAATTGTACACAAAAGCACAACGACCGTATGTACTATATTGCATACAAAGATATATATATTGTATTCTACACAAAAATATTTATACTGTATATAAAAGATAAATAATACGAGACTTAAAAAACACAAGTTTTCGTGTGGTTTGTGATATAAGCTACTCCAATGTAAACATATACGTTTAATTAAAAAAGAAAAATGATTATTTCGTTTACCCTCCTTGATTTTACTTTTAAAAATTTGATTACATAATTCTATTCTGTATGATATTATCCTCTTTTATATTATATATATATATATATATATATATATATATATATATATATATATATATATATATATATATATATATATATATATATATATAGCCTTATCGAAACGTTTGTGTACTTGATCCATATTACGTATCGCGTAATTAGGGAAACTTCCATACACTGCAGTGACTGCAGAAGCAAAGGGTTTTGGTTGTGTCATCTACTGTAAATACACGCCTGCAAAGGGGCTATGGACGCAATATAAGAGCATGCCAAATATTAATCTCTTTTTTTAATACGTGGTGGACAAACACCGTGCTCGTGGGTTTTCTCGGGGTTCTCCCGTTTCCTCCCACTTTCTTCATTCTACCATTTCATTCATTTCTCATCATCACTGTCTCCTTTAGCCTAACCGGCATAAACGTGGGACGTAAAACTCGAATATTTCATTTTCCTTTTCTAATACGATCAGCAGAGAAAAGTTTCTTGATCAATTCTAGTTAAAAAATTCCTTGGAAGTCACAGCACAGTAATCCAACGTACAATTCTCACGAAACTTCTGTAGGTGATTGTTCATTCACTATGTTTATCAACAGCCAGAAATTAATATATCAAAGGTAATAATTAACAGCCAGAAATTAATATATCAAAGGTAACTATCACTTGACGGAAAGTCTGGTGGCTTGGTTCTGTAATCCATCTCTCTCTTGGACACAAGATAGTGTGATTTTGTATGATACTCCTAGTATAGAGTCTGTACGAATGCCAAATGCACCAGATTCAAGGTTTGGCCGTCGTTCGCAACCTACGCTTATAGTATGGTCCTGTCTTTCATAACCTCGTTGCTCCACAAGGATGTAAAACACAAAACCTCATTTGACGAAAAGTGTTGCTATAACTGCTTGTTGTGGAATTGTTCGAATTTTCCCCAGCCCAAAATGCCCACATAAAATTAACACACTCCAAAAATAGACTTCAAAACTTGGATTGAAATAATAACCTTAATGAGATTATAATTAGTTTCTTCAATTCGTGATTCTCAGTCAATTTCAAAATTGGCTTAAAATATGTATTTACCAAGAGATCACCAGAACAGAATATCATTTAAAAATAATAAATGTTTGGTAAGCAAGCATAACGAATTTTGTCTCCTCGATCAAATTTGCTGCATTGGTGTGGTGTTCAACTGTAATCTGGAACAAAAACAAATGCGACTACATTCCCTTTCTTATTGTACTAATACAAGCGTATTAGTATAATAATAATAATAATAATAATAATAATAATAATAATAATAATAATAATAATAATAATAATAATAATAATAATAAAGACAAAGTGCTGTGAAGCGTAGTAAAACTCAAATACATACTACACAAATACAGGAAAACATACTCTAGTCCATCAAAATCGGGAAATTATTACAAAAGCTATCGTGGTACAAACAAATTAATTTTAGTCCTAAATGTTGATTAATAAAAAGGTCGCTTCAACAGCCAACAGATATATATATTTCCTTTTTTTTTTCTTTCTTTTGCACGATACAAAAAAAAAAAAACTTATGCTCACTGTTACAAGAACAAAGAGATGCAAGCCACAACTAGGACAAGTATTCACGTAAGTTCCACATCAATCGTGTAATACGGTTGTATATAAGTGAAGTCATGCAATTTCGAATGCAATACTTACAGAACTTCCACAAAAAATATTGAGTGAGACTGAGAAACTGGGTCGGCCATGTGTATTTCAAGATCCGAAATTTTAGATCAAGAAATTCTATCGAACAACACGTCCATATTGACGATATTAATTTTCAATATGAACTGACATAATACATTCACTGTTAATTTGTGTTAACAGCGTATTCATTTCATAGTTTGAAAAAGATTGGCTTTGCTAGAAGTTCAGTTTTAATTGTGCGAGAAAGCTTATTATATGATTTTATACTTTATTCACGTATACCGTTTGGAAAAAAAAAAAAAAAAAAAGGACCTAGTAACATTTCTCCGAGGGATGTATTGCTACATTTTTCGTCCAAACATAAATTAAAAGTTTCAATATATACGAACCTAGCATTGTATCATTCGTTCATTTACAGTACTGACTTAAATGTAAATTCTTTCTTACATTGGCTATATATTCTTTTTTCTGTATTTCTTACATTGTAATTCTATCATTGAAAATATTATATACTCATAATTAGCATATGTGTATTATCGATATAAAGATATCGTCTAAATCCTATTTCTAGTTTTTCTTTATGAGATCTACTGTAATCTGAAGAAATGTTCCAAGGCATGCAGTTATTCCAAGGACACATGCGTAAGTAATTACAATTGTGTTCAAAATATGATACTCAGGATATGATTGATGAAATGAAAAAATGGAGAAAAATTCAAATTAAGATGACATCATCGAGGTTTTTAGACCAATTCCCGAAGCTAAGTTTGACGGATTAGTTATTTTATTTTCGAATGTCAAATAATTTAAGATTTCTTCAAGTAGTTGTCAAGTTTATGCATGAAAAAAAAAAAAAAAACTTTAAATTAAATTACTCATTTCTATGAGTGCCTCTCAATCTCTTATAAACTCAAAAACACCACTTTTCCTGGTAGGTATTCTTATTATACCTACAATCAACGAATCAGACACTACTAGCCTTTTTTTTACTTTCTGCAAACAACAATATTCTACACGGGAGATTAGAAAAACAGAAAAGATAAACGACATAATTGGAAAGGAATGAAAAACGAAACGACCAATGAAAATGTTCACAGTTCGTATCCATGTCGAGAAAGACGGTGACGGTGTACTTAGGCCAGTGCCGGACTGGCCACGTTGACTACTTGGCAATCGCCAAGGACCGGGAGTCCCGCAGGTTATCACGAGGCGCGGGACCTATAGGCCTTGGTCGAATTTTCTCGATCGCCAAGGGACATATGAGAGGGCATTTTCTAAATTGAAAATTGTTAAAACTAAACTAAGATATACGACAAGTCAAAAACATTTGTCTCCTTTAGCTTTTATGTTTACAAAAAAATGATTTATTCCAGAATGCAAACAAAGAAAAAGTAATTGATTTGATTACCTCATCAAGTGAAGAACTGCGTAAAAAATCGTCAAAGTAACTGAAGTAACTTCACGATTTCATTTAATTCTCTCAGTATTATTATTATTATTATTATTATTATTATTATTATTGCGATGTCTTGCACTGCATATTTATTCAATACAGAAAATATGATGTTACTTATGTTTTGCAACTGATGTGTTAAGTTTATATTATGAGTGGGGACCTTTAAGGACACGCACCAAGGAACTTCAACTTGGCCAGTCTAATACTGACTTACGCATTTAACCTCTTGGTGGTTAGTTCCTTTCCAATTTGCTTTTTTTTTTTTTTTTTTTTTTTTTTTTTTTTATGTAATGCTCAGTAAGAAGGAATCGTCGAACCAACAGTTCCTTCGACTGGATTTTATTTAACAATTATTTGGCCTCATCACAAAATGTTTCATGAATCTCACTCATGTCACTCTCACCCTCACGCATGTCGTTTACGATGCATTAAGTCTCTTTCATGTCCCTGGACAAACCCATCTAGGAAATAAATTTGTTTTTGAATCCTTCCTTTGCTTCTTCACTAGGTTGTTAAGCACACCATATGCTACGGGTATGGAGGTTTATCATTTTCAGTACCGTCAATTAAAAAAAAAAAAAAAAAAAAAAAAAAAACTTGTATCTTTTTTCTTCTTCCTTATCGTACAGTACTTCTGCTACTTGAAATTAACAAAAAAGACAGTGAAAGAAAGTAATGTTTGATTTGTATGAAAGAATTGAGAGGTAGACTTGTTCACATCAATTCATCACTACTCTGTAAGAGAACCACTGTCGTTATAGTGCTTCTCTTAAGAGATGGAAACACTAGATTGTGACATACATTACAATGATGAGAAGATTGACAGCCATGCAGCTTACCAGTGTCAAAGGAAGCACAGTTGTTAGTAGGTCTGCGTGTCAAACAATCTACAGTATTCCTTTTCTTCCTCTTTCTCCCTATATTCATGATACACGGAACGCCATGATAAACAATTCTATCGTGCCATTTTCAGACAAAATAGTTTCCCCTAGTTCGTGTAATTTTGTTATTTCAAGTCTGTATCCATAGGAATCATGAATTGCAGTAGTCTCTTTTGCTTTTACTTTTGCTGTACATATATACACGCAAGAATGATAGCGTTCATGTTTACATGAATTATGCCACACACTAGCAAGGAATTACATTATTACAACTCAATATTGAAGAAATTGGTATGTTGTTTATTACAAACCAAATTAAATGTTTTGGAATTGCTGTATTGATTTAAGCAGGCTTTCCTAACTGGTATGTCTCAAAATGTTAGAATCTTAACTTGACACATTTTTCCAAACTTTATGATATTCTCACCATAAAGTCTTTAGTTAAAAAAAAACGCGAAGCACTCGCATTAAAGAAATGATAGGAAGAGCAGAATGGGGAATTAAAAAAAAAAAATCACCTTACGTAGTGATTTGATTTTAATTACTTTACGTACAGCAGCAATTTTCACCCATTTCTTCTTTCAATATGCTTGTGTACCATACTAGAACTTCGACACATTAAACCCAGCATTGTTTAAGGCATGTTTTTTTGCGGGAGGCGGGGAGGAGAAATAGTACCAGCAGTGGGAGATTTTCTAATACAATAAATAAATAAATAAATAAATAAATAAATAAATAAATAAACATTATAGTATTGCTACTTTACAAGTATTCTAAAGCTCGTGCTGAAGATTTTTTTTTTTTTTAATTAGGTGGTACCTCACGTCTGTAACTGCCAACCTTGAACAGATATGTAACAATTGAACGTCTTGTTGCGCATACTTCAGAAAAAAAATTAAGACAAGTAGCTGTAGACTTTGTTAATATAGAGTACCTCCCGGTACATGTTTCCTGAAAGCAACAGTGATCTCTCCTCTCTCCCACGAATGCTATCAGCACATACTGAACATCATTCAAAGTATACTGACATATGTTAAGTTGTATTTAAACGAAAAATGTAGACTGTCATGAAATCTGTTCCTGCAGCTGAATGATCGTATTATAATAATCCTTTTACTCGTGATCGTGATAATGAGCTCACTTAGTGTGGTTATAAACAATAAGATTTCAAAATTAATATTTTATGGTGGCATTCATTTAATACATTAAATTACGGTTACTTTAATATTTAACGTAATTAAGAATTATACAAAGTCACTAATTCCTTTACGTTTAAATTATAAAATAAGGGGATTTTCAATGTGAAATCAATAATTAGGAATCAGCTACGTAGTTACTGCCAATTTGCTTAGTTTTGGATTTGTTCCCGAATTGGCTGTTCGTTATTTTTCTTTAAGTCATACCACAAAGAAGCTTTTATTTTCTTGAGTTCAATGTCGTACGATTATGCTAGGGGAGACTGCTAGATAAGACATATGATAGTGGAATGAAGAAAGTTGAAGAAAACTCGAATAATCCAACACACACAGTGTTTGACCACAACAGCATTGCTAGCGGTAAACATATTCCAGGATTAAAACACGCTTACCTCCTTTCTTCATTGATGGTCTGGATGGATTGTCTTTTCAGTTGAAGTTCAAATTTTGATACGGTATAAAAATTATATTTTATAATACCATCACATAAACCTATGTTACGTGTCGTATATGCTCTACCGGAACTTCTATACTTGTTCAATCCAAGAAGAATATCTTTTCTAGCTACAAAACTAATTGTATGTGAGTGTCACACTTGCAAAACGCACGCACAGTAATTTGTATTCTGCTAAAGATGTCTTAAGTCTTAAATTCTCTCAATAGCAGAATCTTCACTTAATTCTCCACTGAGGTAGAACGGCAGCATTCTTTTGTGTTCGAAGGTCAAAAATGCTATTTTCTCCTCAGTGGTGGTCCATCAGTTGAAAACTAATGGAAATGGTTATCGAGTTCATTAAAATCCCTACCAACAAATTGGAATACATAAAAAAGAAAGATAATTATAAGTAATCTGACATATTAATATTTATTATTCTAGAAAAACACACACAACAAGGGGGAAATTGTACCTGCATGGCAGTCTAAACGTACATCTATAAGGCTTTTAATTTTCACTCTAATTTCATGAAATAATGCTGACACTATACAAAAGGCTCTTGAATTCTTCACACAATTTTCCTTAGGAAACGATGGTAATATTAGACGCTATATTCTAATTATAGTTCAATATGATTCATGTCTGACCATGCTACAAAAAGCTTTTTAATAATGCAAACCACGTAAAACAAGTAATTACTTCAGAATTTTCTCTGCAAATTACCGCCACAGAATATACATCTCTCCAAAGAGTACAATAATTTTAGTTTGAAGGTCCCTGCACACCGGGCACTATAAAGAGCAAGATGATCGCAGTGTGTTGAGAGCATGCTACAATCTAGTAGAAAGTTTGAGGATCCCTAAACAACACGCGAGTTGAGTTGTATGTGAATCACTGTAAGATGTTTTGCATAGCAGACGTGCTTACGCGAAGTACCAAAGCACAAGAATCTTTGGGTCGCCCTAACTGATAGGATGGCGACCACCAGTGTACAGTGTAATCACGGCCACATTACACCTTCATGCAAGCACATGGACATTATCAGTTATCGAAGGCAGGTCTACATTCCCGCTTATTGCCGAACGTCTTTGTGATAGAGAGAGGCTGAAGTAGCGAGACAAATGGAAGGCAGGCAGAGAGATTCAGAGATGTGTAGTTTCTCTCTCGGACACAGTGGTGATTGTATGTAGTCCGTTGATATGCAAGTGAGCGAAAAAATCTAAGTGTTTGAAATTCAAGTAATCCATAAATCGCGTTTCTTACTCATACTGTGCAAAAAAACCTAAGACGACCGAACGATTTACGCCAAAACTGTTCGCTCTACAGGCTAAATCATTGTTACCATATGGGCAGGGGAGAAATATTAGTATATGTATGAACTAGCAATTTGTACTTACACAAGAGTGTGTTCTCGTACTTGGAATTCATAGAA
This sequence comes from Thermobia domestica, assembly GCF_964235325.1. Lineage (NCBI taxonomy): Eukaryota > Metazoa > Arthropoda > Insecta > Zygentoma > Lepismatidae > Thermobia > Thermobia domestica. Next base: position 49,853,221 of record NC_137466.1, on the reverse strand, counting down.
GTCAATGCGCCACCATCGCTACAATCTCACCCCATTAATAAATAAAACCACAATATTTCCTTGTCAAAATGCTGTTATATGAATAGAAGCAGTATTAGGACGGTTTGCAGCGTGGGTACTGTAAGGTGCAACGTTTAACTTTCGTTACACTCAAATTTAGGCTTATTGCAAGTGAAATCACAGTATTTTAATATTCAAGGAATAATGAGGGGTGTACGTAACAGACAGCCTTCTGTTTATTACAAGTTCCACTATAGACTGGTTTCACTCTTAACTAGTTTGCAAAAGTTTCAGTTCAACTAAACTTACCTTGCACCAACAAGAACTTGTGAACGTGATACATCAAATAACAATGCTGAGTATGATGAAACTCCAGGGTCCTTGAATTCGTCGGCCGTTGACAGTAAATCTACAAATAAAATTTAAAAATACAATTATTATGGTCACCAATCTCGGTTTGCAATATCATTTATAAACTACTTACAAGATTTAAGTTTACGAATAACTTCAAAATATTTTAGACAAGAAATTTCTAAAAGAAAAGTGATTTTGTTCAATAGATTAATTTCTCACTTATCTATAGGGGTGAGCAGAAGTGTATAGTTGATTATCATTTTCATTTTTAACAAATGCGTATTAAAAGTAAATATTCAATTATTCATATTATTATAAAAGGTAAAATTTTGCCTTAAAATAAGAAATAAGCTTTCCTCGTGCCGTGATGATATAATAATAAAGCCTTCTGTTTATGGTCTCTCATACTTTACCCTGAAGACGAGAATAATATCAGTTCTCGAAACACTGGACCACGTAGAATTCATCTGGATTATTACTCGAGAACAACTATATTCATAAAATAAGTAATTATACAAATCATTAAATTCACACTCTGATTTCGTGTATTTTGAGATTTTAATCGATTCTAAAATAACTATTTCACTGTAATTACATAGATGACAACCATTTGGTGATCCTGATTGAGAGCGTTCACATCCATGTTTAGGTGATTAAATTTCTTCACACGTATAGGTTAATCAAGGTCGCATTGGTTGTGGCACTGACAGGCTGATTTCAAATTGAGGCCACAAGAGTGTTGACAGTAAACACTCCTAAGTATGTACTGAACTGTGACATTTTGGTGTTGCGCCATAAAGAAATAGTTGTCGAAAGGTATCCCGATCGGTTGAGTTATGTGTTATTGATCTAGACAAAGTTTTCCAATTACGACATTTCTGTTGATTGTCACCTTTTCATCTATGTATGCAGATAATAAATAAAATAAATACTCATTTCGACTATTATAAAAGTTTTTAATTCATGTTAACAAGTAAGAGGTTGCTCCAAAGAAAATTGTGACCATTTGCTCAAAGATCAGTTGAATCTAAAATTTAGAGGTAAAAAGTATTGACTCAAAAACTCACTTGTAGGTTAAAATAGGTGGATGATAATTTATCTGAACATTTATCTATATATGAATTGGTGGAACAGAAAGTATACTATGGTAAGAAGAAAACTGAGAAAACCCAATCACACAAGATTGTCCATATACGTGAGCTGAGATCAAATGAGGAGCCCTATGTAATAAAGGATAGCAAACTGTCACTCGGAAATTGTTCTCACAATGAATGCTACGTCACTACAATTTATAAGACCTGGAGATAATAGGTCATTTACTTGTCTAGGGATTATCCTCCCCCCCCCAAACAAAAGTCAGAAATTTAAAATGAGAGGATGGAAACAAGTGATAATATAACACTTATTTCATTGTATTACTATTATGAAAAGTAATCAATGGCAATTAGGTTTTGAAGATAATCTTGTTCAAATTTCCTTCTCTCCTTCAGGGGTGGAATGGATTCTGGAAGCTCATTTATTATTATTATTATTACACACATATATTGTGTAGTAAATTGGCAATGGTGCGTTCAATGGTTCTTTTCAGTTCAAGTGTTTGTGACTCATTCTAATGGACCTGAGACTTCAAATAACTATTAAAAAAAAATATTCCAGGAGGAGAGATTACATGATTTGGGCTGCCAGCTGACATCACTACTTGTTGACAGAACGCAATACCACTGATTGTTTTTCACAATAATTAAAAAAAAATCATTATTTGTAGTCAGTGACGTAACTAAGGGGGTAAACGGAGCTTGTGCCCCAGGCGCAAGATTGGGGGCGCAAAACTGAGCAAGTATTTATTTTCACTATAAGGTAAGGTAAGGAGTTTTAGCAAACTAAAGATCATTTAAAAAGTACCTCAGAAACGAAACAGGACAACAACGACTCACCAACTTAGGATCATATCCATAGACTATAAGTTAGCTTCAAAGCAATCTTTTGAGAACATTGTGAAAATCTTTGCAGCCAAAAGAGCTCGCAAAGTTAAATTCTAGTTTCATTTGACTTATGCTACATCAGTTTAAGAGATTTGCAAAATGTCCAAGTATAATACTCTTGACAACAGCTTGACTGTTTGTTAAAATTAAACATTCTATCCTAAGCAACTGATTTATTCTACACATATGCACATCCCAATATAATTTTAGAAACACTGTGATTTGCAGTTATTATAATGAAACTATAAGAATATGTCAAGTATGCTACAGTCAGATTATTTAGCAATCAGATACAGTACTAACTATTTAGTGTTTTATCTTGTAGCAAAATTTATATATATATATATATATATATATATATATATATATAAATATATATGTACCTGCAATTTTGAAATCAAGCTTTAGCACTTAATGAAAAATTGAAATGAAGAATTACTGTTCGATGGTAATATCAGGTGTAGTTGGGTAGCATTTTGGGGGATAGGGCGAGTTCTTGCCCCGGGCAACACCTAGCCTAGTTACGTCGCTGTTTGTAGTTTTCATTATATCTTATTATAAAATTATTATTATTTTTTTTTTAAAACCTTTTAGTTTATATGACTAAATCATTAACGTTGACATTTATAACAGTTTGTAAATATTCACCTGCAGACTACAGACTAAAGGGGAAAAGCATACTACGAATTCAGTTAAAATGCGAACGAAACTATTGTTCGGACAATTTATTCGTATAAACAAATAATTATTGAATAATTTTAACAAATAAAAAAATAAAAAATCTAGCGTTTGTCCTTGACATCTTCCAGCTTCTACTCAGTATTTTGCTGAACTTTCACTAAATTATAGTGAACAGTTATTAATAGAATCTATTGTCTCAGTCAATAGAGAGGCCTTTTTAAGTGTAATAAATGAGATTTTTGGAGAAAACGTTCAATTCTATAGCCAAAACCCAAAAACAAGCAATAAAAGCTTGTTTGGTGATTGGCTATATTTATGGATGCTTGAGACGTGACAAACGAGTAGCAAGAAAGAACAAAGACCTATTGTGAAGCTTCCACTTGCAAGTGGAGAAAACTGAACTGCGTAGTACATTCGTTCGTGCAGTATTTTCAACTGTGGAGTTCTTTGGAAGAAAATTACTAAGGTAACCTCTATCACTGATAGTTCGTGACAACCCCTTTCTCTTTTTCTCTCTTCACACAGTACTTCTTAGTCTGGCAATGAAAACTCCAGGAACATTTTGGCAAATTTCGAGATGTTATTGTGATCTTAAAGATCTTACAAAAAAGTATCACAAAAAGAACCACTATTGAGAACACCATGCTCAGTTAAACAGCGTTCTCCTTTCATGCGAAGGATCTCTGGTTGGATTTCAGATTATTAAATATGTGATGGACAGCATACATGGATTATCCCGATTTTTTCCACTTTATTCGTTTTGATTATTTCTTCTATAGGCTACTTTAGTTTCTGTATTTCCTTTATATCATTTTTTGCCTGTTTCATTAGCTTACAAAACAAGAGAAATTCTCATGTAAGCATTAAATTTGTCAATGAAATATATAGAAAATATTATCAGGTAGCAGAAGGTATATATAATATTACGCTTACTAAAAATATAAAACGATATAATTATTTTTATTAAATGAAATGAAATGAAATCTTTGAGTTTTACGGCTAACGGTTATGCTATGTAGGCTAAAGACGGTGATGAGAAATGATTGAAATGGTGGAATGAAAAAAATGGGAGAAAACGGGAGAACCCCGAGGAAACCCATGCACACAGTGTTTGTCCACCACAAAGTTCACTTGGCGCGAGGTGGGATCGAACCAGGGACAACATGCAATAGAGATGAACGCTCTACCATTGAGCCAAAGCGGCCCCAAGATATTCAGTATATAAACATGACCATATATATGGAATTATAAAATCATTTATACCACACCTGGCATGTACTGAGAAGTTTGTTGCCAATTCTTCAATTAAATATTCCTTAATAATATAATACTACTTTACAGCAAATAGGTTAAGTAACTTCTTACGAAAATCGGTAACATTAGTCATATTCTTCAAGTACACAGGAAGTTTATTATACAACCTAAAACAATTCTTATACACAATTTTGCTTATATTGGCATATTTTTTAATGCATCACAAATGTCACTACTTTGTCTTGTATTATGGCTATGAACATTTTTGGACGGTGGTTTACTTGGCGCCCCGTCGTAAATTCTTTAAACTTCACGCCTCCCTCCCTCTTTCCAGCTCGTTTTCATACACGGTTTTTATCTTACCCCATCTACGATTACAGATGCAGCACTGACTTATTAAATCTTTAATAATAATAATAATTATTATTATTTTATACTGAAGATACTATTAAGATTCAAATCACGTAGAAATTTGAACAGGAATAAGAAAGAAAATTTCAAGCACGTAGCTCCTGTGCAGTCGGCTAAAATTAATTGTAAATGATTATTACAAGTGGAAATTTATTCATTACTTCGCACTTCATTTCTTATTCTATTAACAGTTATCCATGTCTTTTTAAGGAAATTTGTATCATTTAGTTACTACAAAGTGTAGAACGCAAAGCGAGTGATAAGGCAGGTGAATAGCAAACAAGAGTTAGGGTGCTGAAGGTACAAAGACAGGTGCCATTTGATTTTTTTTTCTTAGACATTAGCACGGGCGCCTGAAGGGGAGGGCAGAGTACCCCCCCCCCTCTGGCTCACGAAAATGTATACGTAATATAGAAAACCAAGTATATTAAATATCAGACGTAATATAGCAACCATGGAGATGGCCTCCCCCCTCTAGAAAATTTTCTTCGGGCGCCCCTGGACATTAGTCTTTCTTTATGAAGTAATAGATTTTAATAATTTTCTGTTAAAGTGTTCTCAGGGTGCAGTGTTTAAACTACATTGCCCTGATCTAATTAGTTTCCTTTCCGAAGTTTCTGTAAATTTATTTACAATAAAAAAAGTACAATGCAAGATAGAGATTACTACATGTATGAAGAGCACGCAAAATTGCTAACAGATAAAAATATTTTATTGTACGTGAGAGAGTAATAAAATATTGAGGAAATGCATTCTGTCATAAAAAGAAGAAGAAAAAGTTACGCAAATATTAACTTTATTTAAACAAAGATACCGGTACGTGACATCTTCTTGTACATTGAGGCACGTGTAATAACAGAAAGAAACAAAGGCAAAGGTATAACATGTTCAATGAGATAGGATTAACCAAACACTACATAGGACGTGCAAAATACGACAATACAATGGGGACAAATCACCGAAATGCGTTGAAATTTCTTATACAGTGTAAGTTTTACTTAACTTGTTACAATGTTCAGGGTTTGTACATAGGCACATAGGTGTAAACATCCAAGCTATAATCGTCTAAATAAGATTACAGTAGTTGTAAATACTATAAATTACATACATTACCTCGTTGGCAGTGCCAAGTTCGAAATCGTATCATCATATCGTTAAATAGACCCCTTTCTAATCTATATATATAAAAGAGAACGTACAAATCCTTTGTCCGCTCATCACGCTAATACGGCTGAACCAATTTCTTTTATTTTTGGGGGGTTATTAGGATTTGGACCCTAGATGGTTTTTATCATATCACTTTAATTTTCAATTACCAGTGTCTTGAGATAATTGACCATTCAGGTGTCCATTACGTACAAATCCTTTGTTAGTTCATCATAGGTATAAAAATAAACGTATGTATATGCAACCCGCATGACCGTGTCACTCGGCGGGTTAACATAAATGACAGGCGTTATAATGGTTTTTATCATATCACTTGAAAGCGAAAAAGTAAAAATTATCTAAGTAACAAAGTTTATTGCGTTCGGGGGTGACCGCAGCGAAGCGGGGCGGGTTAACATAAATGACAGGCGATATAATGTTAACATTTACTGCAATCTTCTATGGTTTTTATCATATCACTTGAAAGCGAAAAAGTAAAAATTATCTAAGTAACAGTTTATTGCGTTCCGGGGTGACCGCAGCGAAGCGGGGTGAACGCTGCTAGTAATCAATATTAAATGTAGTGTCAGATCACTTTCAATATTTTACTTTTGGGTTGGTCTCCCAATATACGCATACTGAAAATTTTATTATAAAATATATTGTACAATATACTGTAACAATAATTGGATGTTTCATACTTAATTTGTCAGAAAGTTCTAGATGATTATAATGGCATGAAGTATCACAATAGGATTGTTCTCCATTTCTTGTTTCTAGTAGTCGTTTCTTATAAATTTCATCAAACAACAAAATCTTGTAGTAAAATCACGTTAGCAATAAATAAATAAATAAATAAATAAATAAATAAATAGATAAAATACATATAAGAAAGTGCCGCATAAAAGTCACATGTCACCAAAAATTCAAAATTGAGATTTCAATTTCGTCTGCATCTCTATCGAATAAAAGACAAATTTCATACAGAAAAAGATTCTCTCGATATTTTACGGGTTGAAAAAAAAAATTTAGTTTGGAGCAAAAGGATATACGTCCATCAGTGGGTTTAAAGCATATGTCCAACCAACCAACAGCAAGAGAGATGAGATGTCACGTGACAGTCTCATAATGCAACATCAAGTAGAATTTTATTTACGGGAACAGGGCTTTTATATACTATGTGTTACTGATATGTCATCAATAAATCCTGTGTTTTATACATGAACTGAAGACCAAGTTGATCGATGTGGAACAGAAGTTTCTTCTGCCATCCCTCTCCACTTGAATCAAAATATCTTGCATCAGTAAAATGGTGATTTTCCTGTGACGGGAGCGCTGCCCAAAACACAAACAGAACAGAAACGTGGTAAAAATCAAGGGACTGGAAAATTTCAGGCTTGAGAAAAAAAAAAAAAAAACAGAGCTGAACAACGTGGATGGCCTTCTTCGAAGATTTTTAGAGAACTTTTAAGGCAGCTGAACATTGATTATTTTATCAGTGTGTGAAAGAAACTGATTGAACCAATTTTGACAAAACTGTACGGGTACGATAGGGAAAAAGATTAGTAGCTTTCCTTTCACAAGGATATCCTACAGAACGACCTGGAAAGAAATGAAGAGCCTGAAAGTGTTTAGAGGATGATACTGGACTTCATATCTAAACATGATATTTTGAGAATGTAAGTTGAAACTATTTTGCAATTAACTTTTTCACAACAGTGAAGTTTTGTAACTTAAGTGTCTTTTGCACAATAAGGTTAGGCTATCTATCACTCTTTCCGGCTCTTACCTTTCTTTGAAATTTATCTAATCAAACCTAGTATCATGTTACGGCTTAGGATCATGTAGAAATTAGTGTTTTGAAATTTCTGTTAATTTTGATTTTAACAAAAAGTACATGTCCCGTTGTGTTCACGCTGAAAAATATACGTCCAAAGTTTTTTAAGCATGAAGGTACATGTTCATATTTACAATTAAAATAACTAACTAACTAAATTCAAACTATTTTTGAACCATCCATGTAGAGAGTTTTTCTAGTTTTTACCATTTGGTACAAACAAGACCATTTCCGTAGAGACCTTTTAAGTACTGCCAAGAACTGTTTATGGTGGACATTATATGTTTGAAACTTTATATATAAATTTATTTATTTCAGTGATAATTTTATTAAACCTTGAGGCTGAGAAGTGACGTCACCTGGTAAAACCATACCAATAGCGCCACACGCAAGAAGTAATCGTCACATTCAACATGATGCTGTATCACGACAATGATGTTCATGAGTCCTATTATATTACTCCTAGCAATCAAAATAGTGTATACCTTTAAAAGAATAAAGATCCTAACATGATTAACAACTTACATACATTTCAGAAACATTGTTCCATCTATGTAGCTAAGTACAGTTAATAAAGTAGCTTGGAAATACTATTTTATGAAATTCTAAAATCCTAAAATTAAGTTTTGTTTATCTCGAGATTGCGTATAAAGAATAAACTATGGTCATTTTGGTACGCGCACACAGATAAAGTCACACTGACATATTGAAATTACACATGTATTTCTTATTGCCAAGAAATTTTGACTTCAAAACAATATGTGACATTAACAAGAAACAACCTTTTATTTATCCATTGTGGTTTTTTTCCTAATTTACAGGTGAACTCTATAATCTGAAAATCTTACTTTCAAAATATAACATATACATTCATACAACTCGTTTTGATGGTAGGAATTAAAGAAAGAAAAGAACCTCTTGTCACTACAGCGTTCATTGATAATAAACAATTTCATCAATAGATGTGTGTTTTTAATTTTAGATATCTTTCTCAAAATTTGTATGAATAAACATGTTTCTTTTAAAAGGAAGAAAAGTCATTTCACTATCAATTTATTTTAATTTATGCTTTGCATTATTTTATTTTTATCATATGAATTTTATAATCCTATTAAAATTCATTAATGATATAAACACGACTTCAATACTTTCATGTCCTTTCGAAATTCATTATTAAAACAGAAATACAACAAAATATACTTTGTAAATGTTGTCATTGGCATTGCATATTAAGCAGCTTACAAGACCTTTAGTTTATGTCTCAGGAGACTAAATTTTCTAACATTATTCTTTCCTTTTTTGTTTTGATATGTGATGCATCCTTCATCATCTTGAGAAACGACAATGTTACCTATGTTCCCACGACCTTTTTGCTAACCTTGCTTTAGATCTCTCTGTGCCATTGGGTGGAGTTAACGTCAGAGGTGGTTCCACTGCGAAACAAATTTACTGTTTATCGTCTCCAACGAAAGAAAAACCTTCCACAACGTTGGTTATTTTTAAGCAATGATATGATCAAAATAAGTGTGTGCATTCTTTTTCTTTCTTTCTCCTGTAAGACAAAAATTTTATATATTCGCGTTATAAAATAGACTGAAGCACATTATTGATTTTGAGTCTCAAACCCACAGTACCACTTTATATGAAGTCATCGACGACTAGAATTTATTAACTCCAATGTATTAAAATAAAGCAAAATAATACATCTTAATAATACATGTAATACATGTAAATACATGTTAATAATACATGTAAATAATAAGATTACTCAATAAATTAATAATCTCTCTCTCTCTCTCTCTCTCTCTCTGTGTAATATCTAGTGTGTCATTGTTTCTCATTGTTTTCGAGTAGTCAATTTCTAGATACGAAATAGAATCACGGTGTGCCTAGATTTAACCATTTAAATATGGACTAGCATAGCAAAGCACAGCGGAAAGAACCAGAAGTCTAGATATGCACGGTATGGAAAAGACGACTTAATGCGCTGTGAGAACTATTGACATGCCTAGAAGAAAACCCCTAAATTCCTCATTGAAAGCTGATACCAACACGATAGACCACATTAAGAGACAATACACTTGAGCTTAGAAAATGCGGACAGATCAGAGAATTTGGGAAATGTATGTGGACGAAATATTTGCTCTCAAAATACGGGCATATCCGTATAAATGTTGACGTATGGTAACCGTACCTGTAGTTAACTTGCATTCGCGGCCCGCGGCAATACGGAACTCTCAAGACTATTTACACTCTCGTATGATGGAGCACTGAATTTATGTTACCTAATTACCGTTCTAATGGAGTTTTCAGCAAATTACGGAATATGAGGTATCATACGTATACCTCAAGAGTTGATTTTCTGAGTAACTTTCTTAAGAACAAACCAGCAGTTTGTGGTTACCCTGAACTTACTGTACCCTCCTCCTTACTTTTCTTTTATCGGAAAATTATGTTTGACATCGCTGACCATGCACAAGGTCGCATCGAGTTTGGTTTCAACTTCTGGGTTTCTATACAAGAAAGTCTATACAACATATTTAGAAAACACTAAATGTAGAAAATACTCAGGTTAATTATACATTATACCAACTATAAGAACTCAACTTCTAAGATGAGTGGAACGCGTCACTCTATAGCAAATGATGCGCTAGGTCTTTTAGAGTTCTAGTTGACCAATATGTTTCCCAACTGCGGGAAAAAGTAGAATAGGCCTGCATTGACTTTTAGGGTATGGCTGAACTAGACCCTATGCTCTGCCGTGTCGCGACAAAACGCTGTAACTTGAGTTACATTGTTTTGTCGCTATAGGCATTTTTGAATTTCCCGCCACCGATATTTATGTTCACCAGGCGCAGCATTGAGCTAGTCAAATACTTTTGAAAATATACCAAAGATAATTTCGATGTAAGTAGGGAATTAGCCGGTCTGTGGCGACTTTACGGCTCTTTTTCTCAAAACTGCTCCGCGTTTTGTCGCGATAGGGCAGTGCTGTGCAACGGTCGTGAATCGGCCTAAAATCATATATACTACACCAGACCGCAGTCATCGGACTGTCTACTACACACATCTATCTATCTATCTATCTATCTCTCTCTCTCTCTCTCTCTCTCTCTCTCTCCAAATATACACATACAAAGAAAACAAATCTGGCTAAATCTAGTTTGAACACAAGAAAACAGGGAAAATTAGGCATTTTCCCGAGTTTTCACCAGAAACCGAACCCCTGCCCAGAGGCAGGTAGTTCAAGGTACGGCTTATGGAATGATCTCCAGAGCCATTCCAATCAGCTCTAGCCAATGATAGAAGGCACACTATCTACAAGTGGAATATAGCGTAAGTCTTTTGCAATATTTTGATTGATATAACAACTTCTACATTTATTAATTTGGAGCAATTATTATTTTTGCATTTTGTTAAAAATATTTTGAAGTAGTAGTAGACCGAATTTCGTAATCCTATCGTTATTATCCTTCTAGTTGTAACCAATTACAATTTTTATTATCCAGACAGGGGTAGTCGTCTTGGATGTCACGGCAACTCTGGTGGAGTATAGCCTTTATTGTTTTGCGAAAAATTTGCTAAATCTACACGCCGCATTTGATTGCCCATAACTCGTGGACCGAAAGCCTACACACCATAATACTTTACATGTTTATATAGCAGGTTAAGATGCCAGATTCGTTTCAGATAAAATAAGTTCAGTTGAACACTTTATGAGTTATATGGGCCCACTTGGATGCCAAGTGGACTAAGTGAAAAAAAAATGGCAAAGGGACCAATATCACTTCTATACATGGAAGGGATTTACAAAAACTCTTGATACAGAATAACATTCAATGGCGAACTTTTGGTATGCACGGCGATGAAGATCATTCGCTTTCGTCAAACAGAAGGAAGGAAATTTTACACTGCCCCTAAAGTACAGTCCTCTAAAACACATTTCATTTTTACAAAGTTCTAAAATAATCTAGAGAGTAGGTCATAATCCATGAATCACTGAAATTTTTAGTGGGGTGGTTGAGAAGAATTATTTCAAGCCAGTTAGCATTTGTATTAAAACCCTGGACAGTTCATACAGAAAAAAAAAAAAAAAAACAGGATTTAACTAAGGCTGCCCTCAGGAGGGTGAAGGTAATATTAAAGATAAGGATCATTAAGTTTAACAATATATTGTGTATTGGTAGGATACGCCAGTAGAGGAATGTAGGAGAGGGCACGGAGCATGATAATTGGAATTCCCGAAAATATCAAAAAATTATAGACTTCACACTGTAGAGGAGCTCTAACGGCCAAATGATTAACGTGCTTACTTTGTTCGCGTAGTTTTGTTTTGTTCCTAAGTGGTTTGGATCTCACTTGAAGAAGCAGGTTCTATTTGTAGTCTATGTACCAAAAAGGAACGTTAAACTCCAATGTACCAAAGTGGTGATTTTTCCAACATCTTCAGAGGATTTGATTTTGCATGCCAATATTGGAAGCAGGTGTAAAGAAAATTTTCAGATTTTGAACTAAATTTAATCAAAAGTGAGTAGTAATCATCAGCATTACCACACACCATAGTCGTATCTCGTAGTCATACATACACCATAGTCATACCTCGTAGTCATACATACACCATAGTCGTACCTCGTAGTCATACATACACCATAGTCGTACCTCGTAGTCATACATACACCATAGTCGTACCTCGTAGTCATACATACACCATAGTCGTACCTCGTGGTCATACATACACCATAGTCGTACCTCGTGGTCATACATACACCACAGTCTTATCTCGTAGTAGTAAAGTAAAAATAATGGGACTCCAGTCAAAAAAAAAATCATCTTTAGTTAAAACACATTTTGTGTGTTTTTATCAGTTTCAAACCTTCATTCCAACCCTGCCTAAATAAAGGATTTTTACTTATTCAAAAATAGTTTGTGTAAATTCTCCATTTAAATTTTACATATAATCGACGGCAGAACATTAAATGACGTAACTGCCCTTTAGTACTCGCCTTCAGTAACTATTCTTTTAAAAAAGAAAAAAGAAAAAAATGCAATACAGCTTCCGGTAATTTCATAATCGCACACCAGAATTCGCGCTGGCACGACGTAATGCACAATGATTATGATTTCACGCAACCACTCACGTGTTCTTCAACAGTACAACATAATAGCCGCGCCGTAAGGAACGAAACTCTTTGAACTCTCTCGATCAGACAAAAACGTATTTTGCAGTGCTAAACATTAGTATTGTTGATAGCATTTACTTCAATACTCGTATAGGTCTAATTACTCGCTGGGATACGTGTAGAAGTTACCATCTCTCATAAAGAAGTACTTTTAACAACGCTAAACAATAGTTTTTATCTTTATACGGTATGCTCGGCATGTTTGCGAATCACGTTAAGTCTTGCCCCGGAAATAGTAAGAAGCTAATGAGTCGCTCAGTTGACTTCTCACGAACGTACAGTGACCTCTGAAGGAGGACAGGCGGGCAGAATTCCTTACCCATGTAAATTGCCTTGATGATACCCATTCTCAACTACCACAGAACCCGTTACACCATTGAAGGAAACTAATAGTACCATGTTAACTTTAGATATGTTTTCAAGATATTGAAGGCATTTTAAATCACGTCATTGTTGGTCGTGCACTATTGTTAAAAAGTTTCTTAACAATGGTACTGTCCAGTGATCAGCTGATGGGAAGTGCGGTCGGTGGTTGTTTACTCGACAGTAGCTTTTAAAGCAATTACTTCTCTGAAAACTATGTGCTTACAAATCTCCAAATTTATATTTTAAACACAAAGCTTTCAATTCTATTGTAATGAAGACCACGGTTTCATTGTAATGCATCAAAACAATCTATTTCAAGATCTCTAAGCACTATTTTCAAATAGAAATTTTAATTGTCTTTTTTTCTTATTGTTTCTTTTTCTTTTTTTAAATCTTGCTCACAGGATGTCAATGTCAGATCACAATATTCCATAGTCGAACACGGTTTTTACGTAGCAGCTGGATTAAGAAAAGCTTGATAATATAAAAATTAAAAAAGGGCTTGTACTGATATTTATGTTCTTAACTATATATGAATTTGGGTCAAAAAATTGTTTCGAAACTTTGGGCAGTTTTGAAGAATTAAATTAAATAATAATCGTACCAAAAAAAAAAAAAAAGCTTAAACAATAGTTTTATAAAATGCTAAAAGGAAAATTGAAATATATATATATATATTTTATTAAGTAACATGAAGAAAGGGACAAGATTATGAAAGTATTGAGCACTCTAAGTGGTTCACTATAATCAACTGCGCCCAATGCTTTTATTGTTTTGGTCCAATTTCTACATAAAAAAAAAAAAAAAAAACTTTTCTTTAGAGCGGTCTCAGGGCGTGAAACAAAACTAATCACGAACATATCCTGGGTGTTATACTGTACATGCCAACTCTTGAGAATTTTGGGTTGCATAAGCGAATAGGATAGATAATTCTAGACTATAAAAGAGGTCGTGACTGATTGATTGATCAATGCCCACGCCAAACTGTTTGAGCTAAAAAAATGGACATTTGTACAGAGCAGAAGATTTGTGATGTAAGGTCTTACTAAGGAAGGATTTATGGAAATTCGACAGAAAAAAAGTGGAAGAAAAGGTGACAATTATTATCTTAAAATGTCCATATTTGGAAATCTCTGAATGTTAGAGATTTCATTTAAAATAATAAGACTCGTCTTTCAGCGTTTTTTTTTTTTTTTTTTTTTTTTAATACTTGATCTAGAAGGGAAGAGAAGGAAAACAGGGTAGGAATTACGGTTATAATAAGACACATATCTCTGAATCTCATGAAATTCAGTATTTTTGCTTCACATTTAAAATAATAAAGATATGTTTCAGCATTTTTAAAATATTTTTCCTAGAGGGGAAGAAAAAGCTAGACAGAAAAAAAGGGCGGAAGTTGCACTTGTTAAAATAAGGCAGGGAGGTTACGGTTAAGAGGCATGAAAATTGATATTTAGACTTTTGACTTCAAATGATTAGAGTTGATCTGATTTTGAGTTTAACATCCCTTTCAGCAGCGAGGCTATATGAGATGGGACATAAACACACACATATTTTATATATTATATATATATATATATATATATATATAATTTCCTTGAAGAGAAGTGAAATTGTTAAAATAAGATTGACATATCTCAAAATCCCTTACGATTATAGACATGTTAGGGATATGAAACTTTGATATATGTAAACTCCTTATTCAAAACAAAACAAGTGAGCTTATGCCACAGCCTTTGCAGAAATCCTACTTTTAAGAGAGAAAGGGAGTTTTCTTTTTTTGGATCAAGAGATACAATATATTTCAATCAAAAATTTTCTTGTAGGCCTTATATCTGGAGAACTAGTGTAGTCAAACCCAAACTATCAGTTAACTCAGTATGATGTGCTTATTCCGTAGAAAATACGAAACACGGTTATGAGGTCGTCCAAAAATTCTGTGGGCCCTGATCCAAAAACTTTATTGGCCAAGATCACAATCTTTTAATCCATTTTTAGTTTTCCTAAAATTCTTGTTTAATATATAAAATGACTGAGATTGTCAATCTCATCATCACAAGAAAACAGGTGAACCAATTGAAATTTGTTTTTGAACACAGCACTTACGCCCACACGATTTTTCTTAATTATTTTACTTTTGATTGAAACAGGTATTGTAAGGGAAGAAAAGGGTTTAAATTTTTCGGGGGGGGGGGAATAAATGCTATAAGCGTATTCTTGCTATGCGAAGAAGGAAGAACAGAAGCAAACGTGGAGTTCTAGAGATGAAGTCCCCAGCTACCGAAGACTATTTTTCATTAAAACAAGCTAGGGCGAAAATTGTGAAAATACTGTATTGTCCGCATATTAGAGCTCTAGTTAGTATGAAGATGAGTGAAACTTAAGTAGCGAGATTTGACAAAAAGGATTGTTAAAAAAACAATGGCAATCAATATAACCCTTTGGGTCTAAACATATGCATTAATACAGATACTTTACAAGGAATCATGTACGGTAACAGCTTTTCTATGTTAAATATTTCCACCTGAAAGAAAGTCGAACTTCTTCACCCTATTATGTTGTTCTCCCGAAATATTACACTCTTCATTAGTCCAGAAATATCGAACGTTAAATGTGTTACACATTTTTCTTATTCCATTGGCATTTTCACGCAATGCATATAAACGGCTCGCATGGTCAGTTGGATGAAGAATCTTTCTTTCTTTTCTACCACAAATACCTTACACACTAGTCACACTACATTATGTAATTGAGTGCACCTGCAGTTTGTTAGTGACTGCTTTGCTCTGCATTGTTTTCTCCAGGTGCAGTGACTTTTCGCACGAGAATGAGCTTCCACATCGTTAGTTCACCCGTTAACACTTAACATCGCAGTCGCCACGCTTGGATTTCCGTGTTTACACACTACCTCCTCCTCCTCCTCTTCCCTGCACAGTACACTAAAGATGGAAAAAGCTAATGGTATGGGTAACAAGGGTCCCTTCCTTGAGAACACGCCACGTGATGTGTTCCACCTGGAGGAGCACAGGATAGACAAGGCCGTACAGAGGTCGTTTGACTTTTTTTTTCTTTCTTCTTTGTTTTCCAGCCAGCATTATTTCTTTCCATATCCAATGAGAATAATACTATCGCAACGTAACACGGCAAGAGTGAGTTGAAGATTTTAGTTATTGCTTTAACAAGCCGACATCTGGATAACTCGATGACTTCTTGATATCTTTTTTCCTAAGCGGTGTACTATTTCGAAATAATTTCAGACTCGCTATGACTTTATTCTTTAGAAACGCCAAAAATTGAACGTAACGTAATTTACTATATTATATATATATATATATATATATATATATATATATATATATATATATATATATATATATATATATATATATATATATATATATATATATATATATATATATATAAAGTGTCTACGGACCAACTAACTAAATTTATAGTTTTAAATATTAAATCACCTATTTATCTACACTATCTACATTATCTATTAATGTTTACTATATTGCACTTATTAGTTACAAGGATTATATACTGTAACAAAATTTGGTTCACATTTTCATCATTGTTGCGCTTGTAACATCGCGTGGCACCAATGTTTTCATTTTATGATTTGACAGAAGTAAAGGTTGAACTTAAAATTAGTTTCCATCGAAATGAATCGTTTGGTGTTAAAAAGAAATGATAATTATAAATTGTTGAGTGCGTTTGTCCAGAAAACAGATGCACCTAACTTGTGCAAGACGGGCTTCAGCACAAAACTTAAACTGTATTGAACCTGAATGGCAGTAGTACTAAAAATAAACCAGTTGCACAAGCTCTAAAAATTTCCTGTGGTGCTACCATTTAGTATCTGCCAAGAATACTGCAGAATAAGTACGAATAGGTAACGAATAGCATCATGTTGTCGAATATTTAAGTTTGCAGTTTGTAGCAGAGGTCCTCACAGAGGTGAATGGGTTAGAAACCTCGGTAATCCGAACTTTCGTATCTGCGAACATTTACAAGTCGAAGTTTACCTCCGTAATTCGAATTTCTCTTGATGTGATCTCGATAACTCGAAGCTATAGCTATGCTTTTATGTAATTGTCATTGATACTAATGTGTACTGTAATTGTGTTTTACTCATGTCTCGACATGAAAGCCTCCCCTTTGAAATAATGCATGTACAGTATTTTATTTTTATTAGTCATCTTATTTAATTTAAGGAACTTGCACAACTTCGAGTTCTAGAGGTTGAACAAATAAAACTTCGAGTTTAGAGGTTATATAATCACTTGTAATGAGGAACGCGGAGCCTCGATATCTCGAATGTTTTGTTGTAGTCACCTTGATAACTCAAACCCTGATTACTCGATAACTCGAATTTTTGGTTATTTCCTTCAGCTTCGAGCTATCGAAGGCCTCGATATCTCGAATGTTTTGTTGTAGTCACCTTGATAACTCAAACCCTGATTACTCGATAACTCGAATTTTTGGCTATTTCCTTCAGCTTCGAGCTATCGAAGGCCAACTGTATATAGATTAAGCCTCGCTAGAAACCGAAATTGTAGATTTATCACTTTCAGCTTTGCTATTGGATTCCCTTTAGTTCAGAAGTCTACCACTGTCTCAGAACCTAAAGCGGAACTATCTTTTTTTCCCCGTAATCTCATGGATAGAGGCATGTTATTTGCAGAGATCATAACAGCAAGACTACAAACATTGGCAAAATGGAACCAAGCTTGAATCGTGTTTCTGTACTTGTCACGCCTTGTTACGTAATGTTACCGTAGTTATTCATAGGCAGGTGCAAGAAGTCCCAATGAATAGTTTAACGGTCCACAAGGAACATGTCTTTTGTTTCTCAGCACAACCACTTGCATGGTTCGTGGCCTCATATAAACTAGTCTTGCGTGTTGGTATGCAAAGAGATTACATCCATACGAACAAATGTAAGTACACCGTTAAGATCTAAAGTACGAGCAAACAAGCGCGGGAAGGGGAGGGAGAGTGAAACTAGTATATTTGTGGTTTACTGGTCTTTGCAAATACACATTGCCTTTTAGATTTTTTTCCGCCGAACACTGCGGCGTATTTCTACGCTTTATATGTAGACAATATCTTCGGCAAAACAGTTTTTGGATATGGTTACATATACTGTTTAGAGCGGATTTAATGGATAGTATAATAAGCCAATAAAGTTTTCTTACACAAAATTTAGAAAAAAAGAAAATAAAATCGTGTTCCTGGAAGCACCTGAAAAGACAATGATCTTGACTTTAGAACAACAGTTGCAAAATGGTAATCAAATTCTTTTTAAAAACTCCGACGAGCTGTCTAAAATATAAATCTTTTAACTATGTATTAAGAATACTTCTATGTTTGCATCAATATGAAAGTCACGGATAATCTTCATGTATTAAAAAATGGCCATGAAATGTCATATTAACCACGTTAATCATTTAGAGATACTGTAAGTACGAGAAAGTCTTCAAAACTTGTGAAGCTATAGTTGAAATTCTTGGATAGTTTACATCTGTTTTAAATCTACGAGAATTTGTTAAAGAAAAAGTAGAAGTAGGAGGAGTATGAGGTGGTGGAGGAGGAGGAAGAGGAGTGGAGTGGAGACCGTACCTAAATTAGAAAAACTGCTACTAAGTTGAGCATCTTGCCAGTACAAGCAAAACCATTTATTGATGACATGGCTTAAGGCATATCAGTATTATTTGGGCAATGCATTCAATAATTATATGAATTCCATATACGTTGAAAATGAAAATGAAATGAAATGAGACGATGTTAAAGCAAGTGAATGATGGAAAAATTGATGGAATGAGAATGTGAGGAAAAGGGAGTACCCGCGAGAAAACCCACGGACACGATGTTGGCCACACAGCATATATGTTGAGTTCATTATTACAACTAAACCTAATCTAACAAACTAACCTCACATCTCTAAATATTTGTTTATCTTCTCTTAATACAAATATTAACTATTGGATAGTCTTCGTAACCAGTAAATTGACTACAGTTTTAACTATTACAGATGCATCACACACCACAGAAAAGAGTTCTATCATTCGCGTAGAGCCCAGGCTTCACGAATCATCGTGGTCACTATAGTTGATCAATAAAATTCAAAAATGTGGAGGTGAACTTAGTGACGAACCTTTCTTTATAGAGGCCTTCTCCTCGATCTGCAACCTGAGGACGCGCCATGCCGTGGTGACACAGGGACTCACATTACACAGAGGTAATAATAATAATAATAATAATAATAATAATAATAATAATAATAATAATAATAATAATAATAATAATAATAATAATAATAATAATAATAATAATAATATATATATATATATATATATATATATATATATATATATATTTACCAGGTGGTAAATTCTTTTGCTGATCCTGCTGCCATTACTGAAGTCTTTAATCAGTATTTTCTTAATACGAATTTACCACCTGGAAAGTTGGATCTCGCTGTAGAGTCAAATATTCCATGCAACAAACATAGTATGTATGTAACTCCGGTAACTGAAGAAGAATTGTTGGACTGTATCAAAAGGCTTTCTAGTACCCGTTCTGCAGGTATAGATGAAGTCCCATCCCTAATTATAAAAAAGAGTGCGCATTTAATAGTGAAACAACTATGCTTTCTTGTAAATGTATCATTTGAATCAGGCGTTTTCCCCGACAGATTGAAGACTGCAAAAGTTATACCTTTGCACAAAAAAGGAAATACTTATGATGTTCAAAACTATAGGCCTGTTTCTATTTTGTCTGTTTTCTCGAAGATTTTTGAATCACTAATGTTATCGCGCTTGAGAAATTTTATATCCTGCCATAACCTAATCTCGTCTTCTCAACATGGTTTCCAAAAAAACAAATCAATTGATACAGCGTTGTTTAACTTTTTAAAGAGGTTTCTACAGTACTTGATAAGGGAAAATATGCAGTAGGTTTATTTGTTGATTTCTCCAAGGCATTCGACAGTGTTCAACATTCTCTTCTACTGGCAAAACTCCAGAAATATGGTATTAGGGGTGTAGTACATGAATGGTTTCGCTCGTACCTGACAAACAGAAAACAAGTAGTAAAAATACAAAAAATAATTAACAATAAACAAGTCACATTTTCATCCACAACTGCTACTATCTCTGCTGGTGTTCCTCAAGGCTCAATTCTTGGGCCAATTCTTTTTTTATTTTACATAAATGATCTTGTTCAATATATGTATCCCCAACATATTGTACTATATGCTGACGATGTAAATGTCATAGTAACAGCGGACAATACACTTGAACTAGAAAGTAAAGTAAAACAAACTGTGGAGCGTTTGATAAAATGGACATCTCAGAATCAACTGCTGATAAATGCAAAGAAAACAAAAGCACTAAATTTTCATTACTCATGTACATCTCGAACAGTACCACCCATTGTGATAAATTCAACTGATGTAGACTACTCAAAATCCACTAAATTTTTAGGTGTAACAATAAGCAATAGGCTTACATGGGATGTACATATTACTGAGCTAAACAGCAAATTAAGTCGTATCTGTTTTGTCATTTATAGACTACGTGGTTCAGTGTCAAAAGAAACTTTGCTGTTATTGTACTATGGTAAGTTTCAATCATTGTTAAATTACGGAATAATTTTCTGGGGAGCCTCCTATTCCAGTGTTACTACTTTTCGTCTACAGAAAAAAGGCAATAAGATCTATTTTTAATCTATCACCAAGGTCCTCATGCAAAAGGGTCTTTCAGTCAAATAAAATTTTAACTGTGCCTTGTCTGTACATATACAAAAGTATCATATATGTAAAGAGAAATGAAAGTAGTTTTCTTCATGTTGATGTACATTCATACAACACACGACAAAAGAATAACATATTCACAGCATACCAAAACTATGCGTGCACCAAAAGAAGTGTTCTTCCTATGTCCGCTAAGTTGTTTAATAAGCTCCCAGGTTATTTGAAGAATATCAAAAACATACGAAATTTCAAAAATGAACTATTTAATTTTTTGTGTAACAAAATGTATTATCATATTAATGAATACTTGGGTGATAGTTTGTAAAATAATGTAAATCAATTATATTGAAATGTCTTATTATTATTTGACAAGTCCTATGTACTGGTCTCTGACCAATAATGTACGACATGGATGAATAAACAATGAATGAATGAATGAATATATATATATATATACACTAAATTAACATCGTAATTCTAATTCGAGGGTGCGCTCTAAAGAAGAAATTTCTGACATTATTGTGAAGGTACAAAGGGAGATGATATCCAATGATTTATGTTTAGATTAATAATTTTAATAATAAATAATCGAGATCAACGAATACAGGCCAAGTAACAATTGAAATCTTGAAATTTAACGATATTGTAAAACCCGGAAATTCAGGGAACAGCTATGATGCAACGAGATACTCCTCTATGACGGATGAAATCAATGTTTAAGAATGGTTTGTTTAATACATACATCGAGATTTTTTTCCTAGTTATGGTAAGGTATCTCGGACGTTCGTTCCTATTTTCTTCTGATTCAAACAGTTTCTGAAGATGATCTTGTAGAGATGCTAAGCATGTGCTTATAATAGTAAAACTGCATTTGTTACTTCATTAAGGAGAACTGTTTTCCCTATCTGTGTGTCCTTGTTAATCGAAACCAATCATCAGTATTATTTTGAATAAAACCAATATACCAAGTATACCTTTCTGTAATGATATTTTTTTTTTTTTTTTTTTTTTTTTTAATAAAGAAAAGTATTTTGCATGTCTATTCGTTAGGAACGTACACACGGGATAAGTCATGGGGGTCCGGATCCCACCTTGAAAGCTGGACTTTTCTGTAAATTTAGTTTAATTTTAGGGATGATTTTACAAATTTTAATATAATTTATCCTCATATTGAATCTGAACCCCACAAAAAGAGCTTTGGGCCTCTCCCGAAATAAATTCTTACATACATACCTCCTGCCGTAATACAACCAAAAGCAGAACAAATTCAACGCCATCATGACGTGCTGCCCGACCACCTAGTATAAACACGAATTAAGTCAAACTATTACATTAATTAGAAGGCAATTTTTTATGAGATTTATTAGAAAACTGTCCATATTTTTTTTTATTTATTTTTTAATCTATTATACGAAGATATCTAACTCTCAGAATGATAGGAAACGTCCTTTGCTTGTCATTATATATCTTACTAAACGACAGTTGAACCATTTTTACCCACAAATTATCAACTAATTCAGAATCAGATCAGTAAAAATCTTATCAAGGCCACCAGGTAGCGATTAACCTTGCACTGTTACTGTCAACTTATATTACCGTGACTAATGCTTACGATCCCTCAGTTTGGACATTTCTGCCACTGGTTATTGTCAGTGTGGCTCCAAGAAAACGACTTAGCTACATAAACAGTGAAGAAAACTGATAATATTTCATCTCTCGTCTTTTGTCGCATAAAAATGTAAAATATACGGAATCTGTTCGAGCAATTTATTAGGTTTGACTTTGAAATTAGCCTTGGATTAGTAAAACGAACAAAGACACACCCATACATGGCTACACACAATATATTAAAAAGCAGGAAAGGCCGGTTATGGAAAAATGGTAGGTTATAAACAGGGGCATGACCTATTTTTCAATTACATCCTCAAATTACATTAAAGTTCTCGCGCACATATACAAACACATGTATATATTATGAAGAGAAAAAAAAACATCAAAATGGAACTTTTGGTACTTCCATTAATCACAGAACACATTCAGTAGCTACATTAATTCAACTCAGCTCACTTTTCCAGACTTACAAATTGGCTCAGGAATGTAACGTTATTTTTTGTAGTCGCATAACAAAGTCACAAAGCTCGACTATCATTGTCATGTTATGCTGTCCTAGAGAGGTTATGGTTGATTCTGGATGCGGAAATTACCCAAGATAGCTTGACACTATTTTATTCACACACATGCCACACAAGGTCATGTGATATGTGGAGGAGATTGAAAGAAAAAAAAATCACATACAAAAAGAAAGTGAATTTCGAAAGAGAAAATGAATTAATGGCAGCTGTGGCAGAATAAAATTTAATATAGTATCTATCTATTATCCACAACTAGCTATAAGCAGTAAATCACTTACGCAGCACTACTTCTCTTGTAACATTTTAGATTTATGAGCATAAAATAATCACTTTAAAAATAACTGTTAACTAGTTGTAGATAGATTTGTGTAGCGTTTGGGAAAGACTCAATAACAAAACTGCTGAAACATATTAAGAATATGATCTATGACACATCGCACTGAATCACTGCTTTTATAACTCTCAACTATCATCTAAAGCAAATTAAATTTTAAGTTACGGGTACGTCTAAGACAATATTGAGCAATACAAAAATCTACGCAAACTGGGCTTGTTAAGCTGACATTATGATCTAATCTTAACTGATACATTTAGTTGTAGAAACAAGGTAGACTGAACGAAAATTGAATCAGAAGCAACAGCCCAGAAGTTTCATATTTCCATTATGACTTGCCATTTACAAATAGTAATGACAGTAACTTTATTATTTAAAAAAAAGTATTCATATTAGAGGAGTAATTTGAACAGCATTTCAATTTTACTTGGATCAATAGAAAATATTTAACTATATTCTGGTAACTTCTTTTTCCTCTTTCTTCCCCTCTTACTGTTTTCAGATCGAAAAGTAACTGGAGGCTATGCTCCACGGAGAACTGAACCAGAATTATGGAAAGCAAATAAGCTAGTGCAGTCATTATCAGTTATTTTATCAGTCATTTGCAACTGGCCACTGTACGAAGTTGGACCACCATGCTTTTATGCTTGGAGCAGCGACTAAGAGAAAGTAGATAAAGCAAAAGGAGATGGAACAAGGAGAGAGAGCTAACTGATAAAGTTTGCAGTATATGAATAATCCTGAACCTACGAATGGTGTAGCTGCAAAACTATCAATTCCACCATTATTATTTAGTTTACCTGTCATTTCATTCCTATCTGTTTTAAACGTACCAAGATCTTAGTTTGGTTCTTTCTTGTTCAATGTACCGCATTGAGACTGAGACCACCGTAATTTGACCTAACTGAGCATAAAGTTCCAAATAGCTATCCTCTACACATTTCTGCGTGAACAGTAAAAACTGCTTGTTTCTAAAGCAAACGAGAAAGATGTAAGAAAACTGTCGCTATTTTCATCAGCATGTGAGCCGATTTTTTAAAAAGCAATAATTTAACTGTTTCCGATCACATGATCGTCCGACATAATCATCTTGTTCCGCTCCGATGTCGGAATACGTCCGAAATGTTTGCTGTTTTTGTGTTAGTTGTTCGCACTCTCTGCTGTCGGAGCCTGTCCGATGCTTTTCTAAATGTAGTACGAATCTTACCAACAGGCAACGCGGGTTATACTCTTTTTGTTCTCTCAGCAGGCCATACGTTTTGATGTGGGGAAACGTGGAAAGGAAAAGGCACAGGCCCATTTTCTATTGAGACATGGAAGACAAAACCTGAACGTTTTTATTTATTTATTTATTTATTTATTTATTTAGAGTTTGCTGCTTCAAGAAGTATTACACTCAAAAATTACAAACAAAAACATTTTATTGTCTGTAACCTAAAATAAAATAAAAATCATCAACTGAGTTCATATTTATATTTTTCTTCTTTTAAAACTATAGGATAATTACAAGTAATACACAAAATAACTTTCCAGTTCAAAATAAATAATAGCTGGGAAGTATGCGGGATGGCAGAGAAATTACATTATTTAGTAGAAAGAGTTATATTCATAAGATTGCAGATTAAAATCAAGTTTGTAAGGTTTAAGGAAATTAAAGTAAATCTGGCCTAAGATCCTCATAGAATGATGTTACTAAAGGTACTGTTACTATTAGTAAAGTTGACAAACTTCTGTAATAAACCTGAATATTAATCTAAAACATATATTCTCATTATAGGTTGAGTATTCTCACAAGGTTGTAAGTCTATATAGGAATGTTGCATAACACACACGACTGAAAATACAGGCCTTTTATTAAAGAAATATGGATTCTGATTCGAAAACTATGAACTTCGTAAGATTCTGTACTGAAGAACACTTCAATGTTTTAAACATTTCTTTCCATAAATGTTCTAGCTCCTCTAAAAAGTATGTAAAGTAACGAAATGAGAAAGCTACTGGCAAAAATCCTTCAATAAATAAATATTGCATACAAGTGGGCAGTGCACTTGAAGCAACGTAATTATGGGCTAAAACTTGGTTCAATATTTTAGTATTAGTACAAAAAGTAGTTTTCAGATTAACTAAATGGAAAAGTGGTTTCTGAAGCTATTGATATATACTGGATAATATATTCAATGCAAGTAAGCTCAGAATTGATATGACCTGATTTTTTTTTTTTTTTTTTTTTTTTTTTTTTTAATTCTTGTCTCGTCGCACTGGTTCAGCAGAACATGAAATAACAGGTATAATAAGCATGGTAAAGAATTCAATTAAGATCGCAAACGTCCATAATTTAACTCATTTTAGCTTAATGGTGTTTGGTTGTAGTCTGCCTGGAGTAGTAAAGCAATTTTCAAAGACACTTCCATTAACGACAAAAATACTGGATCCTCCTCACCAAACTGGCCCTCCTTTTGGTTCTACATATATTACACACACACAACGGGAAAACTTCACACCTTGTTTAAGCTTGCGAAATAACTGTTTAATATGTATCTTTTCTTGTATGTATTATCTGGAAGCAACTTCTTTTTCTTTCAAACTGCCAGAAGCACTACATCGTGAGTGGAACCCACGAAAGAGAAAAGGAGATAGAAAAAAAAAAAAACTGCAATTGATTTCTGAAACCTTCCTGTCCCTTATGATTAACTGGCGATTGAGATACCTGTTCTTTAAATATCAGTTGTTCTACTAGAAAGAACTTTCCCTCTTATCCCAAGCAAGAAGAAGCAGAGCCGATTTTTCCACTACAGTTGCCAACCAATTGAACAGCTTGATTCTAGTGACGTTGACCCATTGCTCGTTTGGTACCGTACTTCTTTACTTTCTTTTTTTCTATCAAGATTTGTTCAATATGTTAGTTTGATCATAATTCAATAGTTTCGATCAAATGAACTGAAACACTGTTGTCTGTGTAAATTGAATGTAACTGGTGTGATTATTCATTCAAATTATAAGAAAAACAAGTAAATGTTGTCTGTTGCAAACTCTTGGTAGCATGAAAACACTATTCTATTGTATCTTTCCATTTCTTACAGAACGTCTTTATTCAGAAGATACTTTTTGTACATCTTTTTCATCCATGTTATTCAAATCTATTTATAATTTCCAAAAGTACTGCAAAAATAATATCTGATGGAAAAACTGAAGTAAATGCTCAAACACCAATAACCACATTGCCTACTCTTTCTCTGACCATTTCAGGAGTAGAAATGGTCAGGGCAGAAAGGTTTCGGGAATTCGGTGTGAATCGGAAGAGAATTTTGTTAGATATAAAATATAGAGATGGATTAGTAACGAGACAATAGTGGACATTTATGGGGCTAAGTGAACTACATACATACATACTTTTTTCAGTACAGTTAAACGGTAAATTCATTTATTCTGTACTTCCTCTGGACCTTATTACTAGCAGGATTCTCTGTGCTACTACACAATTGGTATCTACATTTTCTGATATAATCTTCTCTACTAGTTATTTTTCAGAATTATTCTAAATTAATTCTAATGGTTCCACAGGATAATTTGAAGGGATAACTAGTAAAGATGATTACAGTAGCCAAAAAGGTTAAAACCAATTGTATAGTAGCACAAATAGTAATAAGGTTACAAGAAAGTACAGAAGAACAGATGAGCTTACTGTTAAAATAAGGAAACTATTATATATGTTTAGTACATAAAATTAAATAAATAAAGATAAATATCATAAGGTATTTGGTGTTCTTGTGTTAAAAGGTGATGTACTAATTTAACTCAATTCAATGGTTCTAACGCACAAAAGAAACTACTGTATAATAAAAGAATATAAACCATTAAAACATTAGCAGTTTGTAATTTCATGGAGTTTTATGTATGGACCTCAAAGTTAATAAACACCCTTCTCACCCTATTAACGCACTTTTTTTTTCTCCTTATTGCTTTTGCCTTTTTTAAGATTGTAAGAATTGACTGAGTGAAAGGTTCTGTAACGTTTTCTGCACAGAGTTTATACAAAACTTGGATCTACAATTTGACGCAGAACCCGCATTGTATACACTCCCATCAAAAAGTGAACCTAGATCTCTTAACATTAAAGTCAAGAACTAATCAGCAGCGGAAACTTCTGGATTTCTAATACAAAAGAGGGCTGGAATGCCAATTTTAAGCTATCATTACATGCAATTGATATCAATGGATCCGTCGCTTGACTTTCCTAAGTAACAAAAATACTAAACACGAATCTTGAATACAATTTTCGATAGCTATTACAAAATGATGTTCTTTGTACGTCAAGAAAAATCATTTGTTTATTCTGACGTTATTTATAAACTAAAATTAGTGACAGAAAAATATTTTAAAGCTTAAGTATGAAATTTCTGTATATCATAAACAACATAAATGGCGACAATTTTTTTCTTCTTTCACATCGAAATTAACACACAGCTAAAACAAATGATCATACAAGATGCTTGTTTCCCAACTTGCAAACAAAATTGGAATATTGTGTCCAGAAATGTGTGAAATGATGTGGTAGTGGTTGTTTATTATTATTATAATTGAAAAATGCTAAGTAAACAATTATTATGCTTATCTTATGTTTACGCTTGTGTCTCAATTTCAATAACTAAAATTGCTGAGGGAAGTACAAAAAATCCACAGTTAGCAATAGTCTTGACAAGTTTGCAACTGTGTCACACAAAACTCTTCAACTGTGAATTAGTTGGCGCGCTTCCGAGCCTCAAAGTGCAAATGCAATGAGAATTCTGATTGGATCCTGTTCTCTAGGTGAGAAGACTAACGTTATACTGACATTGAGGTCAAATCAAGTTGCCTGCTTGGGTTTGGTTGTTCAACAGCTGGTTCTCTCTCCAGCTCGCTCTCGTAACTGGGTATAAACCTCATAATGACAGCAAATTTACTGTTCTTACATGACAGTTATCAAACAGGAAATGATGCAGAAGCTGACAGTTCACTTTTATCAAAGAGATATAACTGTAACATCTTGTTTTACAAGATGACGATAATATGTACTTCTAATTAAAAAAGAAATGTATACAGAATGATACAGGATGTGATCCAAGTAGTTATATATCACATCTGGTTAAAAACTACGCTGGAATATTCTGATACAGATATGAAATTAATAACATACAAGAAAGTGCCAATTCGATTTTCACAGTAGATTAAAATTAAATTCTGAATAAATTAATCTCTCTCTCTCTCTCTCTCTCCTCATGAACGGTTCCTCTCTTCTCAATCAAATTTTTCATGATCTTCCTCTGATAATAGCGAATAGCAATAACTCAAACCATTTCGCTCACACCTTGGTTTTTGAAAATCCACCTAATTTTAATATAACTTTCGTACATACTGTATGCTACTAGATATTAACTACTTCCAAGATATTATAAAAACATTAATTTATGTTTGAAGTATCTAGTATTAATTTAGATTTGAAGTAGTACGACTAATAAATTAAAGTCAATAGCAATAAACATTAGATACACTACGGTAATGTTGCTCTGATTCTCGGCAAGTAATTTTACCTTTTCTATTATTATTTTGCAAATAGCGAAATATTTAAAGCATTAACATTTTTGTCTTATAATGAATGACTGTCAAAATATAAAGGTATACACTATAATTGAATTGTATCGTAGTTGAAAAAAAAAAAAAAAAAAAAAAAAACATTCAACTAATGTGAAAATTAGCAGTATTAACATTTTTGTATTCAAACTTAGTATTATGTGGAGTACTAATTGGAAGATAGCACCCGAAAGGTCCAGAAGTAGATGTTATCATGCATAATAAACTACAATTTTAAAAAAGAAAAAAAAAAAATCAACCAAAGGAATGTGCCAAAACCAGATTTTGTCACATGCGTCTGTGTGCCTCAGGAAGATAAGAGGAAAGAAACATGCCTAACAAACACAAGCTTTTTTTTTTTTTTTTTTTTTTTGAATTAGCTGTTAAGTTGCAGCATATATTTACAATGTAAATTATTTCTGCACTGAAAAAAAAAAAGTTTTCTACATATATAAACACAAAAAAATATTCGAAAACAAACTGGTACGAGAAGTACTGGGGAGCGCTGCTCTTACATGGTTATTCAATTATATTAATACATCAGAAATTCATTTCTTATCATTAGCATCATTTCAGATTTTGCTTGTTGGCGGGGAGAGTGACAAGACTCTCCACAGATTAAAGTTTTTATTAATATATTATTACGTATTGCACAACTATTGATTAAATTATACGAGGAACTCAGGATGGCAACTGCACTCTTGCATCTTCAAATGACATATCTGTTTCTTATCAGTCTCCTACCCTTTTCCATAGCTCGTTCTAAGTAAGCTTATGTACGGTCGAATCTAGTATCCGGGGGACCCAGAAGAGTTATTCAACTCTAATATTTTTGTGCAACAAACCACCGTCACGGCTGTATGGTTAGCGTACGCGACCGTGTCGTTGGAGACAGGTTCAATTCTCAGTGAGAGCAACTTCATGTAGTCTGGATCCCACGTTAAGCTGTAGATTTACGTTTGATATATGTGATTCAAAATGATGTGAACGATTACAACTCCTTATAACTTTTTTATTAATCATCCAAATAGCTTCAAGTCTTACAGTTAAATGCTAAAACTCTCCAAGTTTTTGTGATAAAAAATGATAATAGTACATCACAAAAATGTTTTATGTGGACCTCCTTTGTTACCCTACATACATCTATTCGGTATTCCAATTCCGCCCAGACCCATTTCAACATGTTTGCATCAACAGTTTGCACTGCAGAAGTGATGCGCTCTTTCAGTTCATTCACATCTTGGGGTAGAGGGGGTTTGTAGACAATGTCTTTTAGATGTCCTCACAGAAAAAAAAAAATCGCACTGTTTGAGGCATTTGAAGCTCTTTGCTAACTCTCCTTGTTGACTTTTGTGGCCTGCGTTGAAAACTGGTTCGAACCCTTTCGACATCTGTCTCAGAAGTGGACGGCCTACCGGGCGATTTTTATTTACAAATTCATCCCGCTCTGTTGAATTTGTCATACCACTTACGTATGGAGTTCTTTGATTGTGGATCTTTATAAAATTTTGTGCGGAACTCGCGTTGAACACTAACAACAGACCGACAAACGTGAAACTGTAAAACGCAAAATGCCCTGTCTGCACCACAGGCAGCCATCTTGGAACTACAGACCGACAAACGTGAAACTGTAAAACGCAAAATGCCCTGTCTGCACCACAGGCAGCCATCTTGGAACTAATCACTCTGCTACCTAGCGGATAAATTTTAAACTACTACGCTCGTTCCAAACAAAACTTGAGGATAATATTTAAAGTATTTCCATAGAGAGTATTCCATTGTTGATAGAGTATTATCACTTATAGAACGTTTCCTTATCGTTCACATCATTTTGAATATAGGGAAAGGGACTTCAATCATACAAAATTCAATTGAATAATTTACAATTTCGAACTTTTTTTTTTTTTTCATTTTTTAAAAAATTTAAATCCTGAGTAGCTGCGAATCCGAAGAATGCACACGCTTATTAGTAGTTCATTGCTATTTACAGAAGAATTATATCTGATGGGGACAATTTTCAACATTATTTACTAGTACGTACAGAGGACTTCGACCTAAGAAGATTGAAAAGGTGAAAATTTGTTTATGGTCAAATTCAACCTATGTTTATCTGATTCCCTCTACCTCGATCATTCTTGCGTGAATTTACAAGGTGGGACATTTTTGCTATGTATTATATATATATGCGTGCTGTTAACAACCGAGGTAAAAGCTTCGAAATAACTATGATCAGCGTTGTTGCATAGATGTTTACAACTCTGAACTAGCACCGAAAGAAATACACGCAAATGAATGTCTTCTGGCATGTGATGAGAGGAAAAGAACAACCTAACAATTACGACAACAAACTACGTATAATTTTCAATTGCTTTTTTTTACTTTTTTCTTTCTTTGAAAAGTTTATGATTATCCGTGTAATTATCTATGTGACTAGATCCTAACTTCATTTTTTTCCCCATAAATATACAAGGCGAAAATTTTATTTGTATGTTGAATGATGATGATTGGATGAACTGTACGAAGTATCACATATATTTGTTTAGCCACTCAAGTTTATGTTTTGTCTACAACAAGGAATTTAATGACTGAAAAAAATATCTGGTACACACAGAATGGAAATGTCTGAAATTTACACAATCACGGTGAAAATCCTGTATAACTTTAACCAGATTAAGATTTCATGCTGTACTGTCACTTCGGATATTGTTTTGGAGTTTTACATTTTCCATATTATATATATAATCTCCGCGGATCCAAGATATGATCAAGGGAGGGGCTAAACTATAGTTTGCCGCTTTATCCAGTGTAAAGAAAGTAGGATTGAAGCCCATTTTATCTAGTGTTTACCTAAGCGTCAAGGGGGCAGGGGTTTATAGCCTCTATAGCCTCCCCTTGGATCCACGGATATTATATATATATATATATATATATATATATATATATATATATATATATATATATATATATATGGTTTTATTATTTTTCATTTTAGTTCTATTATTATTATTATTATTATTATTATACAAGAACACTCCACGTACACGAATTATATTTTTCTGTGTAGGATATATATTCGGTTCCGGGTAGAAACCGAACTTTTGGTACTAATTTAGGACTTAAAGCAATAAGGAAGCTACTTAAATTAGAAGATGGCGAATACTGCTTTAAAAAGCCAGAAGTAGCTATGATAAGAGATGATCACGTATCAGAACTAAAAGCAGTCTTGCTGGACACAGCTTGGTAGTCTGTAATCCAGGCTTTCTAAATAAAATAATAATAATAATAATAATAATAATAATAATAATAATAATAATAATAATAATAATAATAATAATAATAATAATGTTCCAGTAGTAACAAATTTGCTACGTTTTAATAAACTGTGGAACATAATCTCATGTAGTTATAAAGATGCACATATTCCAAATATTTACATTATATAATCTAGAATTTGACCTAACATAAATAAACTTTGAGTTTCCAAGTGAAAAGCAAACTTCCACAAATTACATCGCTTTTTAAAACAATATGTTGTACCAATAAATCGAACTTTGTTTTTAGTTCTTTAATATATATCTCTGACTTGTTAAAATTAACACTTTACGATTTTTTTTTTTTCATTAATGATAGTAACTATATAACTAGTTTTGTTCTTTCAATTCAGTTGAAGTTTCAACATAACAATCCATTATTATGTCAAATAAAGCTATTTACTGGTCCTGCACTGTTTAATATTTCAACATATGGATATGTTATTCTAAGAAGACATGTTTTCAAACATGCTATCACACATGTTTTCAACAAGAAAAAAGTAAGAAAAGATCGTCGACTAAATTTTAAGCGGATGTTCCATTTGTCAACTTAGTCGTACGCTGAAAATAAGCAACAGCCCAAAGATTAAATCATAACCATGCTTATGGAAGTTTTGCAATCTATAAATACGGATACTACTATTAGATACAATGAACTTTTATTTTTTGTATTTATCACTTACTTTCGCTGTTAGCTGGGTCAAACGGAAAACGAATAAGTAGGATTTGATGATTTGTTAAAAAGAGAGAAAAATCCAATAGTAGCAGTTATTTACCAAGTGAGATTTGTAGTAATAGTTCTATAACCAGTCTGTAGAAGTAGCTTTTGTCTTGAGTACACTGTTTCAGTTTGGACGATTCTTCCGGTGCAGTACAACCGTGGACATAACTTTAATATCGTAGTTGTAGCCTGAACACCAGTTGAATGAATGAGTTGGAAAAGGAACACATTCCAGGAAAACACACATTCCAAGTTTCATTTTCCGCAAATCTCAGTGTAGAGAATCTAAAATTTTTTAAAAAATATTCTTTGTTTCTCTTAAGGAGTGTAGCTGGATATACAGAACAAACCAACTATCTCAGTTTTGCTCCCCTATTTTGTGGAATGCGTATATCTTTTCAGCTCACTCACTCAATTAGAAATATCTTCTTATTTAAGGTCAACGTTTAAGATACTGAATATCGCACGATTTTACTTTCTTACAAAAATTGGCGAGAAACTATCATACAGAAATATTCTCCGAATTTCTCAGTAAAGCCCAAAAGTAAATAAATAAACAAATAAAACAACAGAACATCCAAATAGGATACATTAGATTTTTCTCATCTAAAGTATTCAGTAATAATTTTTGCCTACACATTATACGCTACGCAATTTAACCTACAACAATGCTATGGATCGTACAGAAAAAGGAATAAATTTAGATGGGAAGCAAAGAGGAACTAGGGATGGGCAAAACCGGTTCTTTATAAAAACCGGAAACCGGTTTCTAGAAAAACCAAAACCCGGAAAACAGACATATCGGTTTTCTACAAAACCGGTTCGGTTTTCACCGAAACCGGTTTCGGTTTTTGTGCCCACCAGTAAGAAGGACACTGGTAGAGACAATGGCTGAGAATGACTTATGTCATGAAGGACACGCAGAAGGTATAGTGGAAGGAAAAATAAGGAAGAGTAAAAGAGGCTACAATTCATGTACTATATTAAAACAGGAATTCCCACGTGAAAACTAAGAGCAATTACTTGAAAATGACTACCCTTATCTATTGCTCCAGTGTAAGATCCTTAGAAAATTTCAATTGAGTTCTCATGGCAAATACTAGAAAACGGCTACTTTGGATCAAAGTGTTGACCAGAATTCAATAAAAATATAATGAAAGGTTTTAGAAAATTCATTGAGAATGATAGGGGTCCATGTTAATCCACGGTATAAGGATTGGAATACGTTTGGCACCAAAGAAATGTACTGTTCATCAGTTGTTTCTTCGGTTTAGCTCCTTATACCCCGTTCAATCCTTAAATATATACATAGTAGTTTCTAAGAAGAGGAATTTTTTTAAAAACATGATTGTATATGGCAACAATTTACTCCTTTTCAGGTACCCTTTGTTGATGTAGTTCAGTAGGAGAATGGAAATTACAGGAAAACTTGCTCTTTGTTTCATGGGTTAATTAACAGTAATCACGCGTTTTGCTAATTAGAAAGATGATCATCGTTTTAACCTCACTTTTTTTCTCTCTCTGTGTTAGCATTGTGCTTGTATATCAGAGCATGTTCTTGTAATTATTACATGAAACACCAAACTATCGTCCCTTCTCCGCCTCACAATGTTGACTACTTGGACACCAGCCAGGCAG
Organism: Thermobia domestica; assembly: GCF_964235325.1. NCBI lineage: Eukaryota > Metazoa > Arthropoda > Insecta > Zygentoma > Lepismatidae > Thermobia > Thermobia domestica. The sequence continues at coordinate 49,818,505 of NC_137466.1, read as the reverse complement.
GAGCATTTGTTAATTAGATACCTCACTTACCTTCAGGGTGATCTCGAAATCGCTTCGCAAGCAGTGCAGTCATTTCTTAACAGTTTTTTTTCTTTTTCCTTTCCTTTACATATCTTATACCTCGTTACCTAGAGAACCAATTCCAGTTAAGACAATAACAAAAAAATGAAAAAAAGTTATTAGAACTTCGTGCGTGAAACAAGTTGTGCAAAAATTGGTTTTATTTTGGTGGACGCTGCACGAAAAACCTCCACAGACTACACACTATGGCAAACATCTGTGGAACGCAGAATTCTACGGAATAATTAGTGTACTTACAAGTGTGTGGGTTTTCGTTAGAAGAGTTGTTCAACTCCATATGGTTAGTTCTCATTTACGAAGAAAGTTTTTAAACATGCTGACCTAGTTTGGAGTTGACCTGTTTGGAAGGTTGAGAACAAAGTACGAACACTACCATATGTGCATGTGTTCAAAACGAGTACTGCATGTTCAACGAGACAGTTCACCGTGCATATGTTAATGATGCCACTAAGAAAAAGAAAAAAAAAACTACTATTACCCAATTCTTGATGGACAAGCTATAAGTAATGTTAAGACAACTACAACACCTTTTGTTCGTAATTCATATGCAAATTATCGTTATGAAGTGACGATTAAGTTAAAAGAAAATTTCTGGAATTTGACTGATACAATTGCCTAAGAGGAAAAGAAAAATAAACTAGTATCGTTATTACCGTATGTGTAGACAAAATTGGTTGAAAATTAACGTACTAATAAGATTCGTAATTATCTGCGCTCCAAATGTTATTTCTCTAATACAGTTAACTAGTGTATAACTAGGTTCTAAAAGCTTGTTACATAAGTAGTGATATTTTTCTTCGGAATTTTCAGACAACTTGGCGGTATTACTAGTTTGTGTCTCTATATATCAACTGTTAGCTTTATTTTTCTGAAATTTGGTCGAATAAGAATATATTTACGTCTCTGATGGCACTGATTTAAGATGTAAGACCACTCAAAACAAAATGTTTGCAACTTTATATTGAAAAGCTGTGAGGAATATAATTGGACTTCTAATGTCCAATAATTGTTCTGTAAGGCAACAAGGATATATTACTATTAACAACTAAAACATTTTAGCAAAATTTTTCCATCAAGTAAACAATGCATTTCCATTGCCATAACCATAATCAAGTGAGAACCAAGATAGATTCAAATTGTTGCTCCATTTTTCAGTGTATAATCACAAGAAGAAACAGTGTGCACCTGGAATTATATTTCTCTGATATCAATCAAGTCTAACAACTTCGTGAACCAACGAATCCATATCTTATTACGACATACGTAATTTGAAGACTATTTTTCCTCTTTGTTCAAGAGGCAATTTACAAAACTTTCTTCTTATCTGCAATATTTTGTACATTTATGTAGTTTGTCCATAAACATTTGGAAATTGATTTTGGGAAAATGAGTTACACTTGAATAAACTTCTTAATATTAGTTATTAGTACTACAAATCTTGGAAGTTCATGTCGTTTACACAGAACTGATTTGAAGTTATAACAACTTTTCTTAAAAAGTAAGCTTTTTTTAAATGTATTAATTCAAAATAATATGTGCTTTTGCATAGTCGAATGATTAGTTCCAATGCCTTTGAAGGACTTTGGTTTTGGTTCGGCTGTTGAAGTCACAAAATTTTCAGTATTTATTCAGTTTCTATACCAGTGGTGCCCACCCACTCCTTGTGTCAATGACGCACCCACCTCCAATTGTCTATCCGTGGGTGTTCTTCCATGAAAAAAAAAAAAACATTTTCGATTAATTTTTACATCCCCCCATATTTATATAGATAGATAGATTTTCACCCCCCAAATATTTCAACGACGCAGTTTGCGTCATAGCCCCCCTTTGTGGGCACCCCTGTCTATACAATTTGAGAATAATTTGAATTAAGAGGTACGAAATTCCGGACTAGGAAGCCAGAAATAATGATGTCTATATTTTCATGCTTTTGGTACCCTTTAACAGGAAAAAATAAAAAGAAAGAATGAACCACTTAACTCTACAGACATTATACAAAGGTCATCTACCCCAGTGATGGTTTTTAAAAAAAAAAAAAAAAAGGCCAAAGAAAAGCTTTAGGCGGACCAATATAACATATTAAAAACGGTACAAAATTCTTGTAGTTTTAAGCACTATTAACGATTGAAGCGTCCAATCTGGTTCGAATTGAATGCACTGATTCTCAGAAATGAAGTGAAATGATCAGATTTTTCTAATGGAACTCTTTTGAAGTAACCCTATCAGATTAGGAATAACGTCGTGGGCCGTACTACCCTAATTTAGTCTACTGTATCCAACACATTTCTTTTTGCCGCGATGGCTCAGTGGTATAGCATTCAACTCTGGTGCGTGTGGTCCCTGGTTCGATCCCAGCTCGCGTCAAGTGAGCTTTGTGGTGGACAAACACAGTTTGCATGCATTTTCTCGGTGTTCTGTCATTTTCTTCCACTTTCTTCATTCTATTTCATTCATTATCATTATGTTCCTTAGCCTCGGATTGGGACCTTTAATAAATGAACGTACTGCCGACTAACGTGCTTTTGTTTTATTTATTTTTTAATGCTATGAAAATAGATTGTTTATTCTCGAAAGATGTCAAATATTACCAGTTCTAAATTCACGTAGTAGTAATGCTAACAGAACCCTAAGAAATAGAGAATACCATGTTTACCCCTACCTTCCTTATGAGTTCTAACGTGAAAAATTACGTGAAACGAAATGATTGTAAATCTTTAAATTTTACGTCCCATAGTTATGCCGGCTAGGCTAAAGGAGACAGTGATAAGAAATTAAGGAAATGGGAGAACCCCGAGAAAATCCACGCACATGGTGTTTTTTCAGCACAAAATTCAATTGACTCGAGCTAGGATCGAACCCAGGACACCATGCACCACAAGATGAAATGATTGTGTATAAGCTGTATGTTGAAAATAAAAGAATGATGTACGAGCAACACACTAAATCTCTTTATACACAATTCCTTACAATGGATCACCACCCAGAAGTCACTACATACTTTAGTTCGTTTCCTTAACTACTGCTCAATGAAACGTTGCATATTATAAATATTGTACTATAAGACGGAGTAATGTTTTAGCTACAACACAAGACACTGACCCATTTGGTTGTGTCGTCCGATATCGAAAAAGGTAAGAAATAAAAGAAAATATTTGATTCGTTTTACAACGAGTACACAAGATGGCAATTACTGTTAGATCTTACGAGAACTGCTCAGTTTTATGAAATGTTTATTTGTATGTGTAAAGTATTTTAAAGTAACCATCTTATTACGATATAGATAAATTATTTGGCCGTATTTCGTATTATGTTTCACATTTTGTTTAGATATTAATTTACATTTAAGGAAATAGATTTTGAGAAGAAATTTGCGCAGAACGCCATAATACGTTGTTGCCAAATTTGTACGTTTACTGTTGTAGTCACAATAAGAAAATTCCTGGATTCTAGCGTTGCAGTTCGAGAAGCAGAATTTATCTGTGAATTGTGGTAAGGTCGAAAACTAATTTCACCAGTAAGTATCTAGGCAGAATCCCATGATTACTTCTTTTGTTATCTGATATCAATAAACACTCGACACTGTCTGGCAACGCCGCACTATTCAAGCAGCGTTTAGCATAGCATCAAGAACACCTAGTGATCCACCTTACGAAATTTGCATGTTCCGCATTGGATGTTAGGATATTTGCTACTATAATAAAAGCTAACTTATTTCTATATAAAACAGACCTTTTTCAATGATTCATTCATACCTCTTGTTACGACTTCCTTTTATACTCAACACATATTCAGTTCATGAACCAACTGTCAATTTCTAACCAAATACGGTATCACGTTTGTCACATGATTTCTTGCCATTACAACTTAAAAAAAAAAAAAATCGTTACAACGAATGGATAGAAGTATTTTAATGAACCATAGCTTTCAGTAGAAATTGCTGCTAATTTAACCGCAACTGACAAGCCACCACGTATTCCATATCCTTGAATGCGATGCTCAATTGCGCAAGATCATGAAGCTTAAGGAAAAAGTGACCTTCACGGAATTCCGGTTTCTTGGAACCTCTGTACAATTGCTTGTGTTGACAAGATACTTTCTCAAACCACACATGTTTACAGCTTACAAACTGATGCACGCAGATTTTGTGGGAAGAATATGAATGATTTTTTTTTTTTCGTGTTTCACGAAAATCTTTGAATACTACAGACACGAACAATCGTGAGATTTTTTATTGTAAATTAGGAAATATATACCATATTTCCATAATATATATATATATATACCTACAATTATATAATTACATAAAACCATATTTGTATTGTTTTAAAATGGCCACTCACCTTTCAAGAACACAGTTAAAAATATTACTTTTAAAACTTCAATAAGCGAAAAATTTTAATGAATTTTGAAATCTCTCTATGGACATAAGCCTCCCATTATTATTATTATTATTATTATTATTATTATTATTATTATTATTATTATTATTATTATTATTATTAAGTATTCTACCTGTAGGCAGGTCCTGGGACTGATTAGTCTCCCCCCCCCTTAGTTCTAGCCTGGAAAGGTTTCTTCCACAATTCTCGATCTGCAGCTTTCTCTTTTAATTTCCAATATTTTCTTCTATTTTTCAAATCATCAATTAGTTGTGTTCTTCTTCTTCCTACTCTCGCTTTCCTTCCATCTTTCCCCTCTATGACGGTATGAAGAAGACAATTTCTTTCTAAGATGTGTCCAATCCAATGTCCTTCTTCGACGAAGGACTCTGGCTAAAAGCGGCCGCTTCTCTCCTACCAGTTTTAAAACATCTTCGTCTGTTATTCTCTGTCCATTTTATCTTTTTTCACCATCATATTTCGTAGCTGTTTAAATATTTCTTCTCTAACTTCTGTAATGTCCAAATCTCCACATACAGTATAGCACTGAACTAGCTTCTTCTGTAGTTCAATATTAAGCCTACTAGTTAAAGAGTTGTCTTTTCTTCTTAAATCTCTCTTTGGCCCAGTCGCAGATTTAGCTCGGGGCCCGAGGGGCCTAGCCATTCCCCAGTTTTCTGAGTGACAAAAATAATTTAAACTATTATTTATATAGTTTTAGAAAATTTATAGTAAATATGATATACCGGTACCTATCATAGTCTGGGTTCTGACTGCCCCCCCCCCCCCCCTTCTCTTTTTTTCTTACCTTCTAGATCCGCTGCTGCTTTCGCCACAGTAATTCTTGACCTTATCTCTTTGGTGCAGTAAGAATATCTTGTCAAAATACTTCCCAGATATTTGAAATGATCCACCTCTTCAAGTTCTCTTTGTTCTACTCTGAGCCTCCCATGTAGCCAAGTGGTTAGTTGCTTGTAATTTCGGATTTAATTTCTGGACCGAAGTTCAGGAATCGCGGGCACCAGTGCTGTAAAATCCCGATGAGAGAGAAACCGATAATCTTTCATCGCCTCACTCCCAACCGCGCCTCTCCCCAGGAGTCCATTCTGGATCCTCTTTGAGGAAGCAATTCGGAAGCTAGTTAAAGACTGAGTTCTGGTCTACGAGAGTACAAAGATAATCGGACCGATCTGCTGACACACCATCAAAATACAAATGACTTTGTTGGGTTATAAAGATCGGTAGTTCAGGTTGATTGATTAATTAATGGAAATTCAGATATCAACTTTAAAGGATATCACAAGACACGCCTCCAAGAAACAGACCACACTGAGTGTTCACTGTGGTCAGATGAACGTATGTTTTGATAGATTTTTCATAAGTTATTGACACTTTTCAATTTTATTTATTTATTTATTTATTTTTTTGACAAATCTCGAATATAGGCTGAAATTTTGCTTCTGCAATTACGAAAGTTAACCTTTGTATATTAGTTAATCTCGCCTCACTGAAGAGCAGAAATAGTTTCATACGACAGAAGGCATACATCGGTTAATTAAAAAAAAAAAATCGAAAATGAAAATGAAATTTTAAGTTTTACGTCCCACGGTTATGCCGGTTAGGCTAAAGGAGAGACACACCTACGTCCTTCCGGAAGTCTCTTCCGGAAGGACTTTTGTATACAGCCGCCGTCTTGCCAGTCGTACCAACATGACTTTTTCTGCGCTAACACTGGAATTCATGCTCTTTCCACCCGGAGAACTTTCTGTCCTGCTTGACGTACACAACGAACGCTCATGCTCTTTCCACCAAGAGGACTTTGTCCTGCTTGACATACACAACTTACTCTAATTTATAGATAAACATGGTAGGACTTGTAGGACGCTACGTTCTGCCGGAAGGAAGTTGTACCTTTTAATGTCAAGTGTTCTTCGGACGAGTCTTAGGTATGTAAATGCATTATATACAATTATAGGTAAACAATGAAAAAAGGAAATAAAGAATAATACGAATATTTTATTTTGTCTTTTTAAGGTCTAAAACCTGGAATAATGTGACTTTTCTTCTCTTAAGTAGCATGATTTTTTTGCATGGTATTAAATATTTAGAGGGACCATGGCAGCTCAGGGGTGTTTGGTTCGGTTCCAGGTCATGATGAGAATTTGTGTTGGGCAACATCATGTTCGTGGGTTTCCACGATTTGTCCCGCTTCTTCCTCGATCTTCCCAACACAGATTACTTCAATTTTAGTAATCAAACGCCCCCTTTTAGCTTACAGAGCATAAGCGTGTGGACATAAAATCTTTCAAGTGTACTACTTTGTGTATTGAGTAATTTAACTTAAACATTACTAAAGTTTCCGATCAATCATGTTTTACAAATTGAGCATTAAAATAATAATAATAATGTTTACATGATAAAAGGTGATAATTAAATCGTAAGAAGCTACCAAGCTTAACAAAATGAGGAAGTCTCACGGACTTCTAGTAGCTGCCTTACCAACTCTCGGGTGACATATCGAAAGTTCATATACAGGCAAAAAGAACGAAGATGTGTTAACGTGGTCTAGCCAGTTGTAGGATCTAAAAGACCACCTAAAGCTAAAAGGAGTCCAGTGGTCAACTTCCACAGTAGGTATACTAATTCAGTCGTTCGAAACTGTAAACCAACCTACCTTTTTACCCATATCTATTTTGTTAGTCACGTATGCAGAGGAGCAGGATTCAAAGGTCATAATGTCCGAGTGTGCACAGTGCTTATTTCGTGACTCATTTCTAAACAAGGTGGTCACAAGAACAAACCTCCATCAGTGAAGAAGCTTGATTTATTTGCCGTTGTAATTGATTACGTCACCACAAGGCATCGTGTGGTAACTCATTTTGACGCTAGTTAATAACGTACTAAGTATATGGATGCATATGTTATACCGAGACAGACAGAAAAGTGCACAAGCATATTCGAAAAAAAAAAAAATGACAAATTAACATTCTGCTGATCAAGTAACGACTGCCACAACCCGATATGCTAATGCGTGATAACGTAATAACAATTTCTGCAAATATGTCAGATGTTAGTTTTTCTCTTATTTGTAGAGACACCAAGACACGAAGCTTCTTGAAGGACTTACAAGTGTATGTCTCTCTCCATAGCATAATAACAAGTTAGCGGTAAAATAAATGTCCTGTATTCTCCCACGAAATCTACTATCCCACCCACGATTGGTGAAATTGCTTTCTCTCTTTCTTAACAAGACTCACGATTCTTGGTGTACAGCTAATAGGATCTATTTCAAGATTACATCAACCTATACACACACTACACACGCTCGTTGCGTAATGTTTTCAACAGAAGCACTTGATAGACAAATGATAATTAGTTTTCGTACCACGGTACATGAACCGTTGACTCAGAAAATACAGGTAAATCACAAAGAAAAGAAGAAAAGTAAACCTCAACCTTATGCTGTACAATTCTACAGTGCTGACTATTTGATTTAGCAAATATAAACAAACTAGTTGCTGCGCCCGAGCCTTCAACCTGATGTGCGCTACACACTAACAACTGCGGAACTACCTCTATTTGTCTATATTTAACAATTTATTTATTTATTTAATTTATTTATTTATTTATTTATTGAGTTGCTCATCAACTAACATGCGGTTACAAAATCAAGAATTTTCCCACAAAGAAGTTTACACTGAATGTAATAACGTAAAATGTATTAAAGATAACCTGATCAAATTGTTCTTATTTGCCACTCTCATGATTAGTGTTTGTAGTCATTCATTTGTTTTTATTTTCTTTCCCATTCATTTGTTTTGTTATATTTTCAACTCAATTGCCAGTCACAGAAACAAGTAATTGCTATGATGGCCGGTTACTTTTCCTTTGAGCAACAAAAGTGGATTTTAAAGTGTTTCTGGAAATGTCATAACATTTAATAAGTGCAGAAACGATGGCAGGCAGAATATGATACTGCGCCACCGTCATGTGTAACAGGGCGATTCTCTGGCAAGTGGTCCATTGTCAGTAAATTTTCAAAATTAATTTGAAACTATGATGTTTATGTTTTTCTATTAAGAAATAGTGTAACTATATGCTGAGACATTTAAAATCTTTTTGTAAAATATAATTACTAGATTTTGACCACATAAACTTTACATGTTCTACACCATGCTCAATGCTTTTCGCATATCCCAATTTTCAAATAATTTTCAAACTAAATTCTAAATCCGAAATTATATGAACAATAGCAAAAAATATGAAGTGGACCTTTGGCAAAAATCTGACAATTTCATTTTAATTAATGTTTTATCCTGGTAGGCAAAAATCGTAGTTTTCTCATGTCATGTTTTGCTGTCCCGTGCGTAACGGAAAACATGTATTTTTCGTGTTTCCTTTGTAATTATAGAAGATAAAGTATTGAAACTTTTGCTCCAAAGTAGAATTATTATTAGCCTAATAGTGGTACTCATTAAATTTGTTTATTATCCTCCTTATTTATTTCGTGAAGTATAGAAATGTTGTCCCATGCGTAACGTTACGCACGGGACATTTACAGATTTATGCAAGGAAGTGAATAAAATTAAGTTAGTAAGATTTCAATACGTGTTTATTGTTATTGAGGTTAAACAATGAACAATATACTTTTATATTAACTCAAAAGAAGCATGAATTTACTGAGAGAAATTAAACCAACAAAATAACTACCAAAAACGTCTACGCTAAGTTACATAGAAACATTTACCACGAGGATTAAAAACAAATTATGATAAATCACACTTCATTAGAAAGATAGGTATCTAAGTTGGTTTGACAGCCTTGTAGGGGGCATATGGATTCGCTTCAAAACTCTTCAGTTCTTTACAGAAACGGCTATTGGTTCTGGAACTTATAGTATATTCTTTCACCCTTTATCAACAAATTAGGTGCTTGAAGTATATTTAATACTTGATGGAATGAGACATAAGATCTATTAGTTTCATCAAAACAAAACTTTGTATAACTGTTGTCCGTGCATTTCAGATTTGTTAACTCTATAATGTCACCATCTTCTTCTACACCACTTTCAGACACATATAGCTACATACCGATATTTAATCTTAGTTTTGGAAGAACTACAATCAAATTTCACTAGGAGAAATACACCTGCTCTAACATTGCCCATTCTGCCCTCGACAGTTGGAGGATTGGAATATCATTATGAACATCGTCTTCAAAGCTGTATTCTAAATTAATTTTGCTCTCATCACTTCATGAATATATCATTCTGTACACTGGCACTTTTCATTTTCCTTGAACCAATCTAACTTGAATTACCTTGTTCTTCTTCACATTTTAGTGTTTTCCTTTTCTAAATGGTCAACAACGAAACAATGCGGAATGAGTTTCGCAAAAGAAACGTGAAAGGAAAAAGAGTTAATCCTTTAACTTACCTATAACGCTGCATCCTCACTTTATTTTCCAGTCTCGCCTTGGTTCCTATGTTTAAGTCAATTTATATATTTTCTAGCCCATTCAGAGCCACTCATTGCTTTTTATTGATCGATTCAGTTCATCCCTGACAATATTACTTGGAACAGAGTTACTTGCTTGTGAATCCATATTACTTACTTAAAAAACTCACACTAAAACAAATCTTCACTGTGAAATAACAATCAATAATACCAAATAACCGAAAACTAACTGTTTCTCTTCAATTCACTTTCCCGCATTTCACCTGCCAATAGCAGCGTTCAAACGTCTCAACGTTTGGTAGGTAGCACAGAGGATCGAGCAGCTCAACAGTTGTACAACATTATGTGGTTTGAACGCCACCAATCAGCACTCAGACAGATACCCCAAAGACATGGTAATAGCAATAAGCGAGTTGTCTAGCAAAGTTCGACTTTGATATTTTGGAATGTAATTTAATTCATTTAAATTAAGTTATGGATGCGAATTTTTTATGCTTGTTAATGTCCAAATGTTAGTCTTAAAATATCGATCTCTTTACTAAGGATATTGCATAATAACAGTCTTAGAACAACCGAAGAATTGGATAGTTACTTTTCTGTCCCGTGCGTAACGTCCCGTGCGTAACGGTGAATCGAAAAAGAAAACAATGTGAAGCTAATTAAATTATACTTTCCAATTTAAGAATATAATGCAGAGTAAGGAGAATGAAGGTAGAACATAAGTGATGGTATATAAAATGAAAATGCTGCCACAAATCGCAGAGAATGTCCAATAAAATTGAGATTGCCAAATGAGCTTTTTGTCTGAGTCCCGTGCGTAACGCTTAATTTTGGCTTATAACTCAAATTTGCAATTGTTTTGGGTGTTTCATTTTATTTAACTATGCACTAATAATTTTTACCCTAATTTTGACATACTTTTTATTTTATTTGAAATCACATTTTTGTTTAAAAAAGCAGTTTTTGTGTACAAATGTCCCGTGCGTAACGCTGAGAATCGCCCAACAGCTAGGAAATTATGCGACAAGTTTGAGAGGGAAGGAACTGTGTGAGATCTGAAAAAGGGTGGCAGGAAGAAAGCAGTGGAGAACGAAAGAAGGGTGATAGTTTGTACTACTACTTCCACAAGATAACCCTCAGAAGTCCATGTGGCAACCAGGGCCATATTAAGGGAAGAGTTTAGGGAGGCTGTGGCCCCGAGCCTCCAGGTGGACGGGGGCTCCACTCTGATCAAAATCTCAACTGACTCTCTGAAAAGAAACATACAAGATACAATTATGATCATAAGATAAGATATATAGCCAAAAATAAGAAACATATTCCCTTGGTTTTCCTGCTGAACTTTCACAGAAATGTTTTAGGCAAAGTCAACAGTGGCCACATGTTTTTTCTAGATGGGTTAATCTGGTCCTGGTGGCAATATTCGAGTGAACCATGTGTAAGCAAATCAAGTGTTCACCGCATTTTAAAGCAAGCTAAGTGGAAACCTTACATTCTCAGGTTGCTTCATGTAATCAATGAGGACGATCCGGACAGAGCCTGCAATTTTGTGAATGGATTTGAGATGGTGAACAGTTGACTGATTTCATTGTTTGGTCTAATGACGCAACTTTTAAACTGAATAAAACCATCAATCACCGCACTGTGTGTACTCATCAAGAGAATCTCCATGTTACGAGAGAACGAGCTGTTAATATTCCTGGGTTATCAGTGGTGTGGTGTGGTATGTGTGAGAGGACTTGTTGGGCGATTCCTTTTTTAAAAAAAACAGTGACAGGTGTAGTATACCTTAACATGTTGCAGGAACAAATGGCCAGACGTTCATCAACTGTACGCACATGAAGATTGCTTTTTTTCTTTCAACAAGACAGTGCACTACCACACTGCCATCGAGACGTCCGGTAATTCCTGGATGAAACATTTGTTAAGAGGTGGATAGAAAGTGTTCAATATCTACCCAGATCTCTCGAACACAGTCTACGCCACAAAACCACGTCACTACATGCCATGAGAGAGGCGATTGAGACTGCATGTGAATTCATTCCAATGGAAAACCATATCACATATTTGTCCGTTTGTTTCACAACGTAAAGTTCAAACAGTGTAAACCTCTTTTTGAGACACCCTGTATTAATGCTCAAATCAAAAAATCGTTACAGCCCTTTTCCTAATAATAAACAGGTGTAACGAATTTTATACTGTAAGTAGGGGCACGGAGCACTTTTTAAGTATTACGTGCTAATTTCGTGTGTACCAGAGCATTATAAAACATGGATATTTAGATAGAACGTATACTACCTATAGTTCTTGTGTAATTCTTTGAACAGTTTGCGAGACGTACCATAGTTCTAAACTCACTGCTTTTTAAAATGTGATGTTTCGCATTTTTGGTGGTTTATTACTCTGAAAGGAAGAGTTTTTCGACTCGTGCTTATTAGAACTTTTTGTTATACTTGATATAAGGAATAGCCTCTTAAATTAATAGACACATAGTTCATTAACACTCTGTACATGCATCTCGTATATTTAAAGATAAAGATACAGGATAAGGCTGGAATTATTACCAGGCAATTAACTCATTTCTTGTTAAACATAGAATTTTAAAACAAAAACAATAAATTGCATGTGCTGAATTTAATGGCGCAATTATATACTTAGGAAACAGTTCAGATGTCGAATTAAAATGAAATGTGGTAGGTATTTTTATTTCAGTATATACAAGAAACGAAAAAAAAAAAAACGTTTATTTCAACGTTATTCTTATTTCCCTACGAAGCCCAGTGCTGCAGCGCTCGCAACTGGAACTAGGGGTTTCTGCTTCGATCACATGCTACGTAAAGTTTGTGGTAGATAACGTGTCTATGGGGTTTCTTGATTTCTTCACTTTCCTCTTACAGTCTTGTATCACCAATCTCAGTCTCTCTCTCTCTCTCTCTCTCTCTCTCTCTCTCTCTCTCTCTCTCTCTCTCTCTCTCTCTCTCAGTCTCTCTGTACACACTTTCCTTAATCAAGGAGAGCTGAAAAATTTAGAATTATTTTTCTTTTCTCTAAACTTTGTCTTTGCCCTAACAAACTGTATTTGAGGTTTAATGCAAAAATAGTTTTATTCATAGGATAGCATTCCTAAGTTAATCCTCTTCAACTTTGATAACTAAATCCAGAAACCTTTCTTGCACTGTAATGGTGAAATTTCCATCAACACATTTTTAATTTTTTTTTTTTACTTGATTCCGTTAAAAAAAATTTTTTTTGTTGCAAAAGTTTATCCAAAAAGTGTTCTCTGCTGCTGAAACGACCTCGAAACGATATATATTCATGTTTCGTTCTTTAATCTGATTGTCTTCTGGGAAACTATCAAAACATTCCATCCCCACATAGCTACCCTAGTTTAGCTATGTTCATCTTGGGTATTTTAATTGGGTAAAACATAGCCTGCAGAAGTTCAAGTAACCTTGGACATGCCCACCTAACCTTCACGCAAATACATTCCCGCCATTAATTGCATGGAAATTGGGCATTACATAAGAGAAAAAGTGTTCAAACGAGCTGCACACGAATCTGAAGTCTATGCACAGAATATGTGAACAGCAAAAAGATTTTATATTATTATTATTATTATTATTTTGTAAATCAGATTCCTATTATAGACACACACAAACAACAACTTTATTTACTGTTATTTGTGACATGTTATTGAGCAAATTATCAAATCCTTATGCTCTGAAAATAACTACTTCTTGCTCATGATTATGTATTCAGCTATTTGTATCAAAAGGAAATATGAAAAATCGTGGCATTTTAAATTTGTTTGAATAGTTTAACGACCCTTCAAGGCACCAGGGAATGAAAAAAGAACCAAGAACACAAACAGCTACGTTTCTACCGAATTTACGTTTCCAAGACACGAATCAATTCTTGTCAATCTCATAATTGTTGCATATTTTTTTTTTTTCATTAATGTGTTTACGAATTTCACGTAGGTTGATTTTATTGTACTATAATCAGTGGCGTATTTAGGGAGGCTTCCAGGCTTAAGACCCCCCCCCCGAAATCTTACTTACTATAGTAAAGTATATGAAATATCTTGCAGAATTTTCACATTTTCAGGCAAAGCCCCCGAAAGTTAGCAACCCCCCCGAAACAAAATCGTAAATACGCCACTGACTATAATTATATTGTTATCTTTTTTAATTTTTATTTACTCACATCAACCGTGCTCCTGAAGTAACTACGTTAAAATTTCATTGTGTAAATAGCAAAATGAATATGACATAGCCTATTGATGGTTTCAAAAAAAAAAAAAAAAAAAAAAAAATCTTAATTTTATACACGATACGTTAAAATGGCTACCAGGCATGGTCCCCGGTTGAATTCCCGATGGAAACAATTTTCGGTGTTGACCCAGAACGTGAGGCAATTGGGAACCTACTTGAATAAACAGGTAACCAACTCTGATCTGACAATCTAATTAGAAATAACTGCTATTAAGTATATCACAAAACTTAAAAACCGTTTACTTGGTCACAGCTATTGATGGACCGCAACGCCAGGAAGATCAGTCCATTACATTCTGTGTAATCAAAAAATTGACAAGCTAGTACAATCTGTAACTACAGAATGGCTTACCATAATTTAGAATTCGGAAATTGACATTTTCTCAGCTATAAATAATTCGCACACAATCCATGAAATACAGTATAATCTTACAATTGGAATCGAGCATTTTCAGCACAGAAACAAATAGTATACACTATTCTTCTACGTTAAATACTGACTTGATTTTAATTCTTAGATACACTGATAATATAGAGCACCAAGGAAAACAAAGTTATTAATTGAAATGTAGTTTATACTTTCATCTTGTTCTTCTTTATGAAGAGAAAAAAAGAAAAAGAAGAATCTGTCAATTACCGTAATTAACTTTTTTTTTTTTACCATTACGTAAGTTTTACGCAATTGGCCTTTGGCAATGATAAAAGAGGTTATAAAGTAGTCAATGACATTTATAACTATGAAATAGTCACCAAAATTAGTGGCCGTTACTTTCATATACTCAAGGTGTCATAACGCAATACTTCTTTTTTAATTTCCTGTTTCTTCGGAAATAGAACAACACGAACTGGAGGTAATATTCAATTTCGGGCGGCATCACTTTAATTTCTTTTCATCAGCCTCTAAGGATAAGAATATAAATCGTATAGTCGGTAATCAAACTACTTATGTAGATGAACTTTACTACCAAAAACTAAATAAAAAGATGTCTTGTCACTTTAAGATCAACAAAATTAGCTCTTAAATGAAAACTTCCTCGAAATTCGAATCACGATCGTCTTGCTGCCTACCTCTTTCTAAAAACAATAGATACACAAACCGAAGGTATTGTAACTGATCAACTTGAATAACTTCACAGCTATATAGGCCGACTGAAAGACTTGAACGTTGGGCTGCCGCAATAGTTATAGCATTTTATGTATTTAGATATGCTATTAGAATTTCTTGGAAGCAGGACAAAACACCCACAGCCAAAACTCCCACACTCAGAAAATGTCAAAATGCCCATACAAACGGTCTTAACTCCCACACAAATGGACAAATCTCCCAAATGCACGAACGATCAAAACACCCTTGTACTTCTTTATTATTATTTTTAGTGTGTGAAATTTACAAGACGTGCAACCAGGATCATTTCAAAGTGTGGGAAATTTGTCTGATTGTGTGGGGATTGTGACCGGTGCTATGTGTGGGTGTTTTCTCCATTTGTGTGAGAGTTATGACCGTTCGTGCATTTGGAAGATTTGTCCGTTTGTGTGGGAGCTATGACCGATTGTGTGGGCGTTTTGACCTAGACCCATTTCCTCATGTCATAACAATTTATATACAGTAAACTGTTTACTTATTGCTTTCTTTATTTTATATGTAACAGTTCATTCGGTTACTTTAAATTTATCGTTAATTGTTACGTCATTGTAGTCAAGCCGTCTAAAATATTCAGCGATTTCCCAGTTTCATTTTTTTTTAAGTAAGAACTGGGCTGGATCAACGTCAAATAGCATTCGGTTCATCAATATCCCAACTTATTTTGTGTTTACAGTCATCTATTTACAATTTCTGGAAATTAAAATAATCGAAAAACTACTGCTTTTCGGTCCTTCCACCAGGTCTGGTCTGTCACGTCTCCAGATTTAAATCCAATTGATAGCCATTTGGAGAGCTGACAAAACGCAGAATTAGGCAAATTCATACTTTGCTATAATTGGAGGATATACAGATGGGTGAGTGCAGGACCGTATTTGATATTTTTGTCTCCCATTTAGTATGAACAAGTGTCTCTACAGATACTTTGCGACAATGAAGTAAATAATCCTAGTGAAAGTTGTATAAAACAAATCTAAAAATCGTGTGTTATATCCGTATGTTTGAGTATCATAAAAGTTCTAAAATTTCCAGAACTGGAGTGTGAAAAAAAATGATCCTAAAAATGTGCCACTCTGGCAAACTTTGAATACCGTGTACAGTTAAGTGCAGACAGAATCCAGGCAAGCGGTACTGTTAGTCAGGTATACATATATCATTACTTAGTTACCTCCAGACGGGATTTTACTAATCTTCATTAATTTTCATGTTATACACAAACATGTAATGATCTTCTTTAAATGCTGCTGGTATTATTAACCGGATGAAATTACAGGGGTCACTGTATTGAGTACTATTAAAATTATTTACCTTCATAGCTAACGAATCTGAAGTCTGTGATAACATTGCCGCTGAGATCTTGAGCTCTCACTACCAGCCAAGTGATGAAATACACCACCCAGTAAGGGGGAACATATGACACCATTGTCCACCACGTACAGCTTAACAATTATCATCAAAGCATTATTGTTCCTCCCAGTAGGCAGTCACACGCGAATTAGAGAAAAAGTCCATTCCTAAAAAAGAAAGAAAAAGTAAAATTATTATTTTTTATACTATACTGAAAGTAGTGATTAATAATGTCTGAAAACACACAAAATTACAGTGCATAATACTATTAGTGTATTCTGAAAAAAAAAAAAAATGTCCAAAGAGGCGGCAAAATTTATCAATAGATCTGAACAAATATGACATGCTTGAGGATAAATCCCCATCTGTAGTTATCGAAAAAAATAGTTATAAAATCGAAAATTTATGTTACATGTACAAGAACAATGTCACCTATGTAATAAGGTGAAACTAATACTGAAGTATATTAGCTTCATTATGATACTAAGAAAACAACGGAACGCATTACCTTTAATGAGATACAACAAAATCATCATCTTTTATTTATTTTTTTAAAATTATATATTGTATGCGTAATGTCAACTGCAGTCATCTTTTACACGAATTCCGCACATTTCGAAAACAAGCCTTTTTTTTTTTGTTTTTTTGTTTTACACATAGTTACAGAAAAATTTAGAAAATTAAGATTTAGAAATTAATGAGAAGGGATGTGCAAAAGTGGGTGATGCAATTAAACTTGTATGGTTAATAAATAAATAAATAAATAAATAAATAAATTACATTAGTTAAACCTTTCGTATATAGTAGGGAGATGTAATTAATTACTTGCAACACACGCTGACTGATTTATTCTAATTTTAGCATTGTCGCAGTTTTTTTTTCTTTAACCTTAATCGAGATTTTGTATCTTTAGGTGCATACTTAGATTCAGTTACCTATATCATCGAGTTTTGTTATAAATAATAATTTTGTAATATAATAATTTTAATATAAATGTAGATGAAATATTATATATATATGAGAGAGAGAGAGAGAGAGAGAATGGCAGATGACATTTCAAAGTTCGCTGCAGCCATTATCCGTATTACTATTTACATTAATCTTCACACGTGCTACGCTATTAATATGGGTTGAAAATACAAGTACTGTGCAATTGTCTGATTGTGAGATCTTGCATTTTATAATAAATAAATAAAGAAAGAAAGAAAGAAATAATACTCATTGTAGAAACTTTCTTTCCGTTTACCATTTCACTTCATACATTCCTTCTGGCAATTTTTTTTTTTCTGTATACAAGTTCACACAAAACTATATTTTCTTTTCTTTACTTTTTTTTTTCAATTTAAATGTTTATGTGAAGGAGTTATTTAAGCACTTTCTAACGGCACTGTACTTTCACACTTTCTTGAGGACACTTTCTTTGACATTCTATTGCTTTCTCTTTCATTTACACATCATATCCATAGTACATTGGTGACAACGTGGAATTAATATATGGCATTACAATTGCAAACTTGGATGTCATCCTACCTGATGGTACGACGTAACCATTACACACATAATGTTACGATTATTAGTGTTTGAAAATAAAAGCAAATTCCTGCGATATGTTTTGTTTATGGTCACTGAATTTGTGTCTATAAAATGCTATCATACATAAAATGAGTTAATGGGAACATGAGGAATAAAGAAGAAGAAGATGAAGAAACAAAGTTTAGCACGTATTAACGATTACAAACATATTACAAGAGCATCTGTTGAATTTTTTTTTTTTTTTTTTTTTTAAAGCTGCTTCAGAATAAATCAGATCGCTTCAGATGACCAGTGATGCATATCTGTGACCAATTTTACTGCACGTTTTCTCATTTGGAAGAAATCACGACAATTTTTAAGGATACCTTCATACAATGCTGTACTTGTTCACACTTTTTTTTTTCTTTTTAATGACAAGACGAAAAAAACAACAACTTTAGTGTTTTCTTCATCATCATTTTAAGCTTTATTTGGGTGTTTACCACATATTTGAAGTATTAACACAACACTAAAATCTACATTCCATGGTGTTGCAGAACAATGTCAATATACAGACTTGGATAATAGCTATTCTTATTTTTTTTTTTTAAAAAAAAAAAAGAGAACATTTTAGAATGAAAGCACAAAAAAAAAAAATTCAAAACTTCATTCTAAGTTCATTTTAGCTCATCTCCAACAGAATTAAGTAGGTTGGTTGAGTAAGTCACATAAAATAACACGAAACTTGGTTAGAATGAGGGAGATTGTTTACACACAGTAAAACACAATATACATAATATACATATTGAAGAGAAAAGGAAATGAAATCTTTGAGTTTTACGTCCCACGGTTATGCCGGTTAGGCTAAAGGAGACTGTGATTATGAGAAATGAATGAAATGGTGGAATGAAGAAAGTGGGAAGAAACGGGAGAACCCCGAGAAAACTCACGCACACGGTGTTTGTCCACCACAAAGTTCACTTGGCGGAAGCAGGGTTTGATCCCGGAACCCCATGCACCAGAGGTGAACGCTCTACCACTGAGCCACCGTGGCCCTGAAGAGAAAAGGAGTAGAGCTAAAACAATACTCAACGATTACCACAATCAACGATTTAAGAAAATGCTGTACTTTGTAACCGCAGCATTTTGTTGTCGCTGGGTTCTAAAGAAACGTGCAATACATACATAGTTACATGAAAGGTACAATGGCTACGTTTTGCGATGAGGTATATAAACATCACAGGAAAAGAAATAAAATAACTATAGCTTTTATTTAAATTTCCGAAAGAAGAAATTTTCAATAAATCAAGGTAATTAAGGATACCTCGATACAAATGAATGAGAAATATAACGGCCTATAGTTTCTTTATCAACCAACAAAATTATTTGAAATCGAAAAAAAAATGTAATTTTCAGAATCTTGACTCCATTTAACTTATTCATAAAGAAGTAATTAATCTTGCAGTCATTGGTGCAATGACACTTGAGTATGTTTATATACTTTAATATTAACCAAACATCTTCATATACTATAGCTTTAACCAATATTAATATTCTTCGATGACGTTTCCGTGTTTTACTGTCTTAAATATTTACGAGTAGGTTATGTCGTTATTTATTATTTTAATCTCGAGCAGCATGTACACTCATGTAGAAAATTATTGTCACATGTCTATAAATATGTTGTTGTAGGGAATATAATTTGATAACGAATTCGCCAGGATTTTTTTTATAATGCTAGTATGTGTATAATCGGCAAGGGCATGTATGTGCGAATTTCACGTCAAAAGATCAGTAAATAAGAACAATAAAACTAAAACAAAACTTTCTTGTCCATTTAGCAACATTTTGTTTCACTCATTCTAATTTTCGTATTTATAATTCTTTTGTTACGAAATTTACCACAAATATACATTTACCGAGGTGTATATACATAGATAGTGTCAGTGTTAAAAGAAAGCTGTAAAATCATTATCAAGTTATATTCTTCCAAGAAGACACTTATAGATATGCGACAATCATTTTGGACATGAGTGTACCTTTAGATTATGTGAATAGTATATTTAAAAAAAAAAAAGAGAGAGAGAAAATTATTGAAAATGACACGTTGAAGACAACTGCATTGAATAATTCGAATTACAGGTTTCTGCAGCTAATATTAGGATAAAATTATACCATCCATATACTGATCGTCACGCGGGATTCTATTATTCGATTGAAGGGTTTTAACATTCTTATTCATAACGATGAAGCTTGGATCTACAGTTTAACGTAGGATCCCAACTCCTTACCGAAAATCGAACCTTCCCCTCCTCTCTCCTCCCCCACATCAAAAGAAATTGTTTCTTCTGTTCAAGATCTGTCTTTGAACTTCACGCTCTAAGCATAATACCTTGAGGATATCCTCAAAATACTGTATTTAAAATCTATATAACTATCTTGTGAGCCTTGTAAAAGTATATCTAAATTTCAGAGTTCATATCAGAAGAAGACTATTCGAAACATATGTAAGCTAGATACTAATTTTCTGGCATCATTACTTTTTTCTTCCTAAACCATATTTCTGTCAAAACATGATAAATTTATCAAGAGCCGACAGAATAATATAGGTGTATATATTGGTGGGGGAGACAATACTAGTTTCTTAAGAGTCAAATTACAATTACTGACCAACTGCAGCGGTCTACAGTAAGTTTTTTTTCCCCCATACTACTCACTAGAACTTAAATTCCGATTATGCACGTTGGAACTGACCTTCTCAAAGTAATCAGATCTTAAACATTTTAGAAATACAGATGACACATGTTTTTCAATCATTCTTACTGTAAGGGATGACCGTAACTCTTCCCCTTCCACTGCATATTTTGTTTGCACTTAGCATGGCAACATGTGTCATTGACTTTTGTGACTATATGTATGTGTGCGTGTTGTGACCGGCGACGCCTTGTGGATCAAATGTGTACATTGTGATACGCGATCTTTGGCTTGTGTACCGACAAACTTGTGGGTACAGTACAATATCCATCCACAAAGGACAATATGACCCTTGTTTCTTCAGAAGAATGCTGTCTACAAACATTAAGAGGAGAGGAAAGGAAAGGGGCTTTGTCCCACAAACTATACCCAAGATTCCATGAATATCAAATACGGTGAAGACCATTTATCATGATTTGTTGTTAACGGAAGACAATGTATGTTTACTCGACAATTTACTTGAGCTTGTTTTTCCAATCGTCATATCGTCTGGATCAACCAAGTTTCCTTAACGGAGCCTTAAAGAGTCTCTATTTTTTCCCTTTCGTTCTGAAGGCATCAACTCGTAAACTTAGATAGTTCAGTGGACACTACCTCCCAAATACACATATGAAGAAATTAGACTTTAAGATGTACAGAATAATGTATTATAATATTTGCGTTTACGAACAACCTCTTCCATATTGGTACAAGACAAGTTTTAACATACATGAAAACAATTACCCATTTAGTACGTTGAAAAATTGATCATTGGTGCTACCACCGACGTGAAAAAATAACATCTGGCTAATATTTCTTTTCAAGCTGTCTTTTTAAGCTCGACGTCAAATAAGTTACAATTTCCATTAGAACTGATTTGAAACAGAGTATATTCATGTCCTTTGGTAAGATAAGTCGTTATTCATTCATATTATTCCCTGTGCTTATACTATATAGAGAAAACATTTCTTCGTAATATGGAAAACTAAGAACTTGATCCACTTATTTAAAACTAGTGTTATGTTGCATAATGAGTGGCAGAGTGGTAAAGCGCCGATTTCTTTGTAAATATGGGGGGGGGGTGAGTATTCAGATGCAGAAGGCATATATATATATATAAGATTTTAAGACAAATTGCACTCAAATTATGCCAAATATTGTATATTCATAAATACAATAGGGGTCCCACATGAGCTTTGGGGGGGGGGGGCGTGCCCCCCGGATCGGTGCCCTTGCAGAGTGGTAAGCATGTTTGCACAATATGGTCAAGGATTTGATTCTCGTCGAGGATTTGGTTCCCGTGCCATAATTCGAAAATGTATTGAAAAATTAAAGGGATTATATTTCTAATAAGCTAAATAAAAAATCATATTCACGGAGAAATTAAATGACGACTAAAAGCAGAGAATTCGTGTTACTATTCGGTTCAAAATCTCTTGTCGTCGCGAATTCTGTCGAGGAATTTGAAACTTAAAATATACAAAACGATAATCATGCCTGTTGTTCTGTATGGCTGCGAAACATGGTCACTTACTCTGAGGGAAGAACATAGACTGAAAGTATTTGAGAACAAGATCCTGAGACGAATATTCGGACCCAAGAGGAACGGGAATGGGGAATGGCGGAAACTTCATAACGAGGAACTACATAATTTATATGGTTTACCCAACATTGTTAGGGTCGTCAAGTCTAGGAGGCTTAGATGGGCGGGTCATGTAGCTAGAATGGAAGCAAGTAGAGACGCTTTCAAAGTCTTGACTGGAAGACCAACCGGAAAACGACCATTAGGAAGACCTAGGCGCAGATGGGAGGACAATATTAAGATGGATCTCGCAGAGATTGGAATACAGAGTAGAAACTGGATGCA
Source organism: Thermobia domestica (assembly GCF_964235325.1). NCBI lineage: Eukaryota > Metazoa > Arthropoda > Insecta > Zygentoma > Lepismatidae > Thermobia > Thermobia domestica. The sequence continues at coordinate 49,795,715 of NC_137466.1, read as the reverse complement.
ATTAGCTAAGGATAGAAGTCAATGGAGAGCTTTTGTGAACGCGGCATTGAACCTCCGGGTTCCATAGGCCATAGAGTTAGTTAGTTAAATAAAAAAATAATTGATTAAATTAAACTTCCGGTAAGCTCCTGATAACTTCAAAATTAATCTATTAACATTAAATATGAAAGTTTTCCCTATAATATAATGAAAATTGTTTTGAGTTATACAAATTGGTGTAAATTTTAATGGATAAAATTTAGTGCACAGAAAAATTAATTATGAAAAGTTGCTGTTTTCAGACTAAACTGATGATAGTGATAAAGTTTAAGCAAATAATGACAACAATGTATTTCTAATATAATTTTTTTGGACATCTGTTAGTTCTACAAGGAACATAGTTTTCAGAATATATGCACCAACAAATTGTTGCAGAAGATCCATTTTACATTGTTTTCGTGAAAAAATTCGGATTGATTTGTTAATCTTGCGAAATTTAACGATTATTAAATGAAAATTTCTGAAAAAATTAATTTATTAAATTCAAAATTTACGAAATTTTTAATTGATTAATCGTCATTTTTCAAAAACATTCAATTACAAACGTGGAGCTAACTCATCCAAACTGATGGAAGGCAAAATGGAGAAGAGCAGATAATATAAACCAGTGTTTAAAACGAAGTTATTATAGAACAGATATATTAAAATATGTCTAACCTTAAAGAGGTATACAAAAATTACATTGCCTTTATCTGTCGCGTGATCAAGACAAACAGTCTGAAACGAATTTTTGAAATAATAGCCTATTACTTGGGTCAAATTGGGTATTTAACTTCGATAATCAATTGTTCACATCTTGAGACAATTGATCCAAGTTTCCATTGAATAGAATGGTGAAACAGTAAACCCCTTGAATGTTAGATAACCCACACATCATAGCTGTAATAAACAGTTGCAGCCTCCAAGGCATATTCTGTTTACATAGGTATAGCCTTTCTTTAGTTATTTTCTTTCATAAACCTTATTCTTTGCGTGCAGAGAACGAAGATCCTGTTTCTATGGAATGTGAAGTAAATTTCTCCTGGTGACAATACGTGTGGTCTGGATCTCATATTAATGCTTTCCCAGTTTAATTTTTGTAAAGCAAACCATGGACAACTTAGTCGATAATGACAAGTCTGGTAGTTTCCTAAGGAAAGTTAACTTTCTATTATAGATATAATCTATATTTTGAAAAAGTGAATCCTCTTTACGTAAAATAAATTTAATATTTTAAATGTTCGAGGAATGAAATTTCTAGTTTTGCATCACATGTTTACGCCCTTTAAAGAAAAAATGAAATTTTGAGTTTTACGTCCCACGGTTATGCCGGTTAGGCTAAAGGAGACGGTGATAATGAGTAATGAATGAAATGGTGGAATGAAGAAAGTGGGAGGAAACGGGAGCACCCCGAGAAAACCCACGCACACGGTGTTTGTCCACCACAAAGTTCACTTGGCGGGAGCAGGGTTTGAACCCGAGACCCCTAGTACCAGAGGTGAACGCTCTACCACTGAGCCACCGCGGTCCCCTCGCCCTTTAAAGAGATGGATGATTAATTGCAGTGAATGGTTATAAAAAAAATTGGTTAAATGAAAATATGGGAGAAAACGGGAGAACTCCAAGAAAACCCATGAAAACGATGTTGTCTACCATTAACTCCTGTGATCAGAGATCAAACTAGGAATTCCAAGCACTAGAAGTGATCTCTCTATCACGGATTCACTGTGCACCTCTTAGAAATGTCTAAGAGTAATTAATACTTTGAACATTTGACAATAAAATACTCAATATATACAGAAAAGTATTCTAATCGTCACGGATTGAAAAGCTAATTTTACAGCTATTACTTGCTGCTTCTCTCTCTTTTTTAATTTTGAGTATATAAAGCGGCCTACATTGAAAGTTGTTGAACTCCATTCAAATCGTTTAAGAAATTATAGAGGACCTAGTACCAGTTCTATCTAAATATCTGTTTGTGCGAACCATATCATGTCTACACAACGAATTTCCAAGGTATGCATTGGTAACTCCTGAAAGTCCATGTAGAACTCGATTCCCAGGTAGCTACAACAAATTTCCAAGGAATGCGATTGGTGACTCCTGAAAGTCCTTGTGAAACTATTCCCAGGTAGCTTCTTTCTAAAAGGATATGAACCTAACGAATTAGAAGTCTACAAGTTAAAACAGCGATGAATGTTATATATATAAATCAAAACTCAAACTTTGAGTTACAAGTGAAAATGAAATGAAATATTTTGATTTAATGTTCCATGATTATGAGCTTTAGGCTAAGGAAGACTGTGTCGTTTTGAGTAACAAATGTTTTGCTAACTTTTAAGATTTGGTTCGCTGTGAAGACACATTGATAACTAAACTTCACCAATATTTTTCTAAAGAGATACAATAAAGTCATGACATGGTGATTTGCAGCGAAGCATTTAAAAAAAAAAAAAAAAAAAAAAAAAATGATGTTCACAGTTTGATGTCAATGGACTGACTACGAAAAGTGAAGCTCCGCAAACGCGTTTTTAAACTGTTGGTGTTGACATTTCATGCATGCTAACTTAATACATTCAGCTGTTATTCATTTTTTTTAAATCCTCTCTTTCTTTCTTTCTTGCAGTAGCACGTGTGTGCTTTAGAGCTTTCGACCCACACGAGTTATTCGTCGTCACTCGACACTTGTAATCCACTTTTCATTTACGAAAAAAAAAAAAAAAAAAAAAATCGAAGAAAGAGAGACAAACACCTCCTGCAGCGAAAAGGCATCCATCTGCACAAAAGTCGCGTGCGGCGTTTTAATAATAATCACGATTTAAGAAAAGAAAAAAAAAATCTTGCGGATACTACAATTGACAAAAACAAATCATAGACAATATACGAATAAAGAACAACAAACTCATTTATAAAAGTATTACTTGTAAACTAGAGTTCCGTGATATTTCAACATAATCTATTGATATCGAAAAATTTTACTGATCAATATATCGCTATTTTCAATATTGCCATGTTTCAAAATTTTCTTATAAAAACTTTGTTATATTTGGTGATGCCCTACACACGAACCAATAGTTGAATTTTTCAGTGGTTGAATAACCGAACAGTACTTTTGTTAGCTTGGTCGATCCTTTTTACTTCCGCTTGACGATAGGAAAGAAGAGAGTATCGTGGTCGTGAAAAAGTCTAATTTGAATTTTCAATGGCCCTTACGTACCGAAAAGGTGATTTTTGGATGTTTGGCCGTGTGTTTATTCCGATGTATTTACATTTAGGGCTATGTGATATTTCAATATATCGAGCGATCAATATTTTCAGTGTGGGGAATTCCTTCAGTTAATATCCTTTAAAGAAAACAACCCCTTACTAAAAACTAACGGGGAAGGTGAATAAAAGTATACTATTGTCAGAAACTTGAAAATTACCGTCATTCATATATAGTGCTATTTAACATGTAAGCCTAATTAAGGCATGAACTAGCGGTTAACGGTATCCCTAATCTTACATATTTTACTATTTATGGTTGTTCAAATATGTTGTCACATGTGCTGAGTTCCTTTTTACTTGTTTTACGCTTCCCCCCCCCCCCATGATTGTTATGATTTTGCATCCTGATTGTAATTCCTTTTAAACCTTAAATATATATTATACAAATATATAAAAACTGATTATGTTACATTTAGCGACGACATTATAACTCTTGTATGTGTGTTGAAACTGATAACCTAAAATACTTTCGCAACTGAACTAAAAATATTTGTTTAGTTTCACTTATACGCGGCGGTTATCAGTGTGGTATATACAGAAAATGAATTCTTCGACAATGACATTTTAAACAAAAACACGTCGAAATTTATTTTATTTACAAGAGCAAATGTGAAAGTTTATCAGTCAGAATATTATTTAAATACGTACTTAATAGCAAGAGAAATAAATACGATTTTTTTTAAAAAAATCTTATCAGAAATATTTAATCATCTTGCTTTACATGTCATAAAAAAGCCTCTTAATTGCTATTCCAACAGCTAGAACAATATAATGAATTCATTAAATTACATTTTTATACAAACGCCAGTCCGTTATCTGTGGAATTACTCCCTTTTCAACACGCTGCTATTCGTAAAAGCATGACTTTCTCACCTCTCATATTTTCCGCTGTTTGAACCGTTCCTACTGGTTGATTTTTCACCTACACTTTAAAACAACAGCTGACGACTTTAATCGTTGCCTGAATAAAAATTAATTTCTTCGTCCCAATAACAGAGCGGCAATTTTATCAAGTATGACAATATGACTTAATTAGAAGCAGAAAAACCAGTTTGTTTTTGAAAAATATTAATGTGATGAGCCGCTATACAAAGATTTTTTATTGTTATTGTTTTACTAAAAGAAGATAATGATGAGAAAGTGCAGCTGGGATCTTGTTAAACACTAAATTTATGAGTCTCTGTTGGATGTTTACAGTAAGTGCTTAGTTTCAATGTTGTGTTAAATATCATTAAGAGTTGATACAGTTTTGTTATGGGAAAGTATTAAGTATGTTAACATCATTATAAAACCATTTTTATTCTCTTGCATTCATTTCTGGTATCTATCTTTATAACTTTGTTTTGCATATGGAAACAAAGAATAATTTCCCTGTTCTGTCCAGTGCAACGAAAACAAGTGATTCCAGAATATACCAGTTAAGAATGCTCCTAGAGAGCATTGCCAGAACGAACTTAAAACAGAAATATTTTTTCTTACTAACTTCTATAGGCTTTATACCAACTCTTCTATGTACTTTATTATTATACTCATTAAACAATTCTTGCAATATATCTATCCATTTTTAATTTCCTTGAATACTATTTCTTTTTCCCACATGTTCTGTTTACGAGTTCTGTTAAAACGTCCTATGATATATTGTTTTACGAAGACACGCTCAAAGTGTAAAAATTCGCAAATAAGACATCCATACAAACACAGGCATAAAGAATTCAGTAACGAACTTTCTAAGTTCGTTGAACATACAGCATATTAAAAGCAAGAAGAATATCTGTGAACTATAATTCTTGCTTCATAATAAAACGAAAGAAATTCTATATTACGAGCCACCGTTTAAGGCTTTTGGAAGGCGAAGTCTGCTTTTAAATGCTGATAAGCAAAGAGTGCTTGACAGTTCCGCTATCTCAGAACAATCTGCTATATGCACTATCAGCTAATGTGATTGATTTTGGTTTATGTTCTTACGCAACCTGATGATGTGAGGGCAAAAATGTTTAACTTCGCATTTCATGACTTGGGGTTAACAACTGAGCGGGCGCAAGCTCAGTCCCAGTCCCATTGAGATTAATGAGCGCGAGCTCAAGTGAACTTAAGCCCCATTGAGTGCAGAGATTAGGTTTGTAGTGGGAAATAACTGTACGGGTATACGGGCAAAATCTCGCGGCCGAAACATCGCCGCCCAAAACCTCGCGGGACAAAATCTCGCCGGGCCAAAACCTCGCCGTGCCAAAACCTCGCCGTGCCAAAACCTCGCCGCGAATGAAACTTTTCTTTAAAATTTACCCAATGTGTTTCCTAATATGCAATTCCACATTACAAATAATAATAATAATAATAATACTAATAATAATAATAATAATAACATACAAAACATCGTGTGCGTGGGCTTTCTCGGGTTATTCCCGTTTCCTCCCACTTTCTTTATTCGATCATTTCCTTCATCCTGGTCATCTACGTCTTCTTTAACCTATAGGACATAATCAAGGGACGTCGTAAAAACTCATATATTGTTTCATATTTTCATAAATATTATTAGATTTTTGTTAAAATTTTAAGTTTTTGGATGTTCCAAAGTTCACGAAACTAACCTCGTTAGTTGTCATTACTTTCCTTATGCAGACTTTCTTTCCCAATAACCAGTTTAAAAACATCCTGTCGCCCTACCTTCACATTGAAATCCTCTAATACAGAAATAGAATTTTCATATGGTATCGCGGGACTTGGTCAAATACCCGTGATACTTCTTCTGAAACAGCGTCTTTTATACAGTCATCCTTATCATCTGTTGGAACATTTACATTTTGGTCAGGCGAGATTTTGGGTATGGCGATATTTTGGGGCGCGAGGTTTTGGCCCGGCGAGTTTTGGTCCGCGAGGTTTTGGGTGGCGAGGTTTTGGCCAGGCGAGGTTTTGGCCCGCGACGTTTTGGGCGGCGAGGTTTTGGCCAGGTGGGGTTTTGGCCCGGCGAGGTTTTGGCCAGGCGAGGTTTCGGCCTGGCGAGATTTTGGGCCGCGAGGTTTCGGCCTGGCGAGATTTTGGGCCGCGAGGTTTTGGCCAGGCGAGGTTTTGGTCCGCGAGGTTCTGGCCGCGAGGTTTTGTACCCAAACCAACTGTACGATGTGCACAGCATATCACCCACAATAAACATTCTATTACTGTATTTAGGAAAAAATACAGTAACTACTGCTTTTTATTGTATTCAGCATGTTAAAATAAATGCTATTGCAAATTTTCGGAACTCGACAGCCATATGTTCGTCAGAAAAGAATACTTAAAATTTCACACAATGGAAGATAACGTTCATTCATATAGTTTCTAACTGGAATCTATAGGTACAATCTATACCTCATGTTAATTGGCACAGTTTTTAACATCTTGTATACATAAAAATTTCACTTTATTGATACTACCAAAAACTTAAATAATTAAATTACTTAGCTATTCTTTATTTAAACTAGTTGTAAATCTGCAAATTGGCTGCACAGTTTAACAACACCCGATAATGGAAGTAGTGGCATCTATTAAGGTCAGCTAGGCAAGTGATAGCGCAGATAGCGACAATTTTAGCCGGACTGTTTATTAATTGGATTAGAATGACATCCCACAAATAGACGTTTGCTCTTCATTATTAGGGTTCACATTGTAACGGAATATTCTCACATAGGATGCAGTTTTAAGAGTTAGCATTTTAGGTTATGTACGAGGAGAGACTCAAAAGAAACCGAAATTTTGTTCTAAAAAAGTTTTCTTTTTTTACAAAATTCTTTCAGTCTCCTTCAAAGTACTCTCCATTAAATGCAATTAATTTCCCTAGTCTTCCTTCTCACTATTTGAAGCACCTCTGGAACTCTTGAACTTTTATATCTTCCAGTGCACTATGTAAAATTCTTTTTACAGCCTCTATACCATCAAAACACTTTCCTTTTAGACTTTGGAAACTCATTACGTTGGTCAAAAAGTTTGGATCATTTTCAAACTGATTTTTCAAGTCCTGACTAATTCAGACCAATGTTTTCGAGCCTGTGTGAGCAGACGAGAAACAAATTTAGCGACAACCGTCTCATTTGCAAAACCTCACGCTGGCACGAGCTCCAACTCACTCCTGTCAGTTTTGAAATATCAACGATCATGAAACGACAATCCTCGATTTTTTGGCAGATCTTTTTAATGTTTTCGTCGTTTCGAAGTGTTGAAGAGCACCCAGAACGAGCATGATCTTCAACACTCATCTCACCAGACTCAACATATCCAAACCACTCAAAAAAAAATTGTGCGCGGTTCATGTATCCTTCTTGAAAGCTTGTTGAAGCATTTGGTAAGTTTTCGTTTCCGATTTTCCAAGTAGAAAGCAAAATTTCAAAGACTCTCTTTCTTTGAATCTGCCATAACGATTTCGCGGCGGCAAACGAGAACAGTTGAAAAAAAAAAAAAAACAATAATACGATCAAACGTTAATTTCCTACGGAAACGCAGCTTGGCCAACTGATTTGAGAAGGTTTCTACTAGACCCACCTAGCGGGCGAACTCTTTACTACGCCTAGGAACGGCGGCGCTCTTTCAATCCGGTTTCTTTTGGATCTTCCCTTGTATTTAAGTTGAAGGAAACTATAGATCACATGAATAGTTACGAAAGTTTCTAAAATAACGACGTAAGAGAAAACGGAAGTAAGCATCAAGAAAACTCATGAACATCCTGTTTTATCACAAAACCTACATTAGACAAACTAGTATTCGAACATGCGATCCAGATGAGAGTGCTGACTGAGCCAGTGAGATCCTGTGATCTCCTTTAATAAATTTGGTAGAGTAGTTTATTATGTATGTGAACCACTTTGCTAGGCTCTTCATGACATGAACAACTTGCAGGCCCAGGAGCTATCACGTGACCTTAATGGTTTTCTTCTCTCGTCTTGTATTCTAACGCGTGTCTTTCTTGGAGCAGAGTTGAATGCCTTCACTATGTGTGTATGTATGCAGACATGCAAGCATACGGCAGGGAGAAGGAAACGAGAAATGAGAGCGGAGTGTATGAATTACGTAAGTGTTTTAACATTAGACATAAACGACGCGTGGTGAACGTGTAAATAAAAATTAAGAAGGCGGAGTTCAGTAAGAGAACTTGTCTGTTGCTGTCTTAAAAACATGATCAGATGAAGAACCAAGTTGTGTGTTACTTCTTCCACGGACCATATAATTACAGTAGGAGAGATCGAAAGCGCTTTCTCATTTCGACTGACTCGATTATATTTCCTTTTAACGCATCTCAATTGCAGCAGAAGCACTTCCTTCGTGTTTGCTATTCTAATGTAACAGATTATTTAATGCATCCCTGCAAGGATTTTGTTTGATATTTCTCCAGGCTGCTTATTCGCGAAGTAAATGCATCTTGATAGGTGAATGCTACTGAATTTTTGTATTACTGTGCATATAGTTACAATATTTGTGTATTTCTTATCATAGTAGCTTTTGTATTTCTGAGTTCCTGTTTGAAATAACCATAAAACGCTACATATCAGTATTCCTTGTTCGATAATTTGAGAAAATAACATGCTTGATCTGACGGGAAAAAAAAAATCACAAAACACCAAAATGGTTAGTAAACATTTTTTTTTTTTTTTTCAAGAAAGGGCTTCCTTGTATATTTAAAATCAGTGGTATCACATAATAAGCTTAAAAAAAACAAATACACAATAACAACGCTTATAAAACAGGGTACAGGGTTTTATAAAATGCACAAATAATAATAATAATAATATGTGGTTTTAATATACGAAATGGGGCAGATTATAAAGTGGTTTGCTATTATCCATTCCAATTAATGGCGCCCAATCATTTTTCATACCATTCTATCAAAAAAAAAATGTTCTTTTCTATACATTTTAATTTTTTTTTAAATATTTTACTATTACTTACTTACTTTTAATAATAAAAAGTAAAAAATATAAAAGATATTTCTACATTCAATCGCTTCTTGCGGTCTATCACAAACATATCCTTCATATTATACTATGCATACCAACTTCACGGTATTTTTGGTTGCATAATGAAACAGAATATAGAGTTATTAGACAGCAAGTAAAACTAGAAGCTATAACTATACATATATAGAACATTTAATTTCCTCTTTTTGGGTAGAGGGACTTCTCACAATGAGGTCGGCCACCACATTGGACTTTTACGTGACGTCTCTATTCTTTAAGTTATGAAAATTTATAAAATAGCTTAGGTTCCGTGAGCAACATTACTTTCACTTTATCTTCGCTCCCGATAAATACTGTGTTGTTAAGGAAAATAAACGACTCTCTTGAGATTTCCGTTAATTCTTACTAAATTAAGAAGAAACCAACTAGGCCTACCGAAATTCATGCCTGACTTCTGATGTTCTAATAGCAAGCTTATCAAGAAAGAGAGATTCATATATGTACGTACATATAAGACCACCTACACATCTAATGGCTTACTATTCCGTAATACTCTACACATCACGAGTTTATTCAGTTCACATGAAAGCTGACATTTAAAGGTAATTTGTTTACGCTTGTTTTCAATCGCATTTGAACTTTGATGTGTTTTGTTATTATCATACATTACAGCGATCATTACTGTAATTTTTAAGGAAAGAAGTCACATTTTTATCTCAGTGTTTTTGACTTATCGAAACAGCTGCACACACACAGAGAATATTAACATATGAAAGAAAAAAAAGACTGATTACAAGTTGAAATCATCCCACACGCATATACATGAGTGCAATGTAATGTCAAGTACCGCTCGAGGTGAACTCGTCGTGTTCCTGCCCTACATCTCGTTCTTTCTTCGTGGACACCAATGCTGCACATCGCCTGCGGTGCACATTACACCTAGTGACCCACATGATACATGGTAACGTTCCTCTACTCAGGATGAGACACACATGATACATGTTCCGAGGACTGAAGTGAATCTGAGAGACTATGATGAATTAAGATATTTACATACAGATCATATTTTATTTGCATTAAAAAGTGTTTTTTTCAAGAGTTTCATCAACGTGTTTTCACTCAGCACAAGTATGATAGATCTGAAGGTCTATTCTTATGTACTAGTTTTGTCGCCACATATTTTTAAACACCAAAGACAAATAATAACGAAGAGTACACACTTCTATGACCTTCAATACACTCAACATTCAATTAATAGATAGTTGAAATTGTATAGGTAGCTTGTTTCTCTTTATGTATGTTATGTTCATAGTATCGAAAGCCTGCAAAAACCATATTGTATTTGTATTTTCATGACATCTGCTTTCCTCTAATACCAAAGGAACTTGCAGAGCTGCTGCCACGGGTATATGGTACCAACAACTATAAGAAATATGTTCCCTAATGTATTCTTTTAAAATATTACTTGGATTGGTACTGTCAAAGGGATTCAAGTATTTTTTTTTTCTGATATTAGAACATCCAATTCGAATCTGTTATTCGAATATTACAAACTGTTATTCAATTCCGAAAACTTAATTATTTAAATCATTCAAAAACTTCCATTATCATTCAAAGGATCCGTTATTCGAATATATATAAAATCATTAGGAGTGCACGCAATACGACGTTTGTATCTCAATAAAATATAATTTGCCTTTACTTACTGAATTATTCTCTTCGTATTTTGTAATCCATCCAATATATTAACGCCGTACCTGGATTTCTCGATTCCCTTACATTCTCTCTTCACAACAAAAGCATTGTTATGTTCACAGTGAAAGTCTCTCACAAAATAATCACACACTATGATATGAACAGTCGTTGTGTTTCAGTATTTACATTGCATGTTTGTCATATGTCGTACAAAACTTCTCTCCACGAATAACAAACATATGTATGTGAAACATACATCGCGCTAACTGTTAAGTTAGCTCTAATAGATAATGCACAAACTGTATGTTAATAAGCATTTGCAGTTATAATTTGATTTGAACCATTCAAATAATGTTATTACATGTTAAATAATGAAAAGGGAAAGTTGGTTCTTCACTTAAAAAAAAAAAAATCTTCATACTATTGTTCAAGCAATACGTATGCATTTGCATATTCTTTTTCTTTCGCTGGGTGTCATAAATGTCTGGAACAACATTATCGTATAAGAAGCGAAAATGAGCCTTTATTTAAGTAGAATACTTTCGTAGTGTTGTTAATGAAACTGGCGTAAGTAATTGGTGGAATTTCGAGAGTCGAAAAAAAAACGCTAGGAAAATTCAATTATAAACACTTAAGTACAATTGATTACAAAACAGGTTCAAAATAGACATTCCTTTAAAAAAAAAAATCTCACTTCTGACATTTCTATATTGACACCAATACTGAGATTATTTGAGTTCTCACTATTTTCTTCACAACCTTCCCCGCTCGCCTAGTTCTTTCTTGGTGTATGGGGTCCCGGGTTTGATTCCCAGTGGGAGAGTAAAAAATTTGAACTCATTCTGGTGGTTCGGATTCCACTTTAAACTGTCGATACACGTCTCAGATAGCCTTGGTCCTGAAAACCAACGCTAAACTCCAACCGAAACAACCTATTTTGTAACTTTTCCCGCCAAACTGTAAAACCAATAAATATGGTATAATGTTAAGATTAATTTTTCTACTTCTACAGTTATTTAGAAACCTATTATTGAAAAGGTGTCCCCTGAGTAGTTCCATGGTCATGCTCTGTAGGCTAAAGAAGACGGATGGTAAATAAAAGTGAATGATTCTGAAAGTAATTGATGAAATTAGAAGGTGAGAGGAAATGGAGGACCCCCTGAAAAGCGCGGATACAATGTTGTCCACCACAAATTCACTTGGTCTAGGATGTGAAAGGAATTAACTGAAAATCTTTCCGTTTTACTCCCATGATTATGCTGGCTAGGCTAAAGGAGACGGTGACGAGGAGAAATGAATGAAATGGTGGAATGAAGACAGTGGGAAGAAACGAGAGAGCCCAGAGAAAATCCAACAAGGTATTTGTCCACCACAGAACTTACTTGGCGCGAGCTGGGATCGAACCAAGGACCCAATGCACTAGAAGTGAAGGAGCTACCACTTTGAGCCAGCGTTGCCCCTAGGAACTGATTGAATGAAAATGTGAAAGAAAATGGGAGAACCGCGAGAAAAAACACGGATGCAATATTGTCTACAACAAACTCACTTGGCATGGGATTGAATCAGGGACTTCTCGCACCAAAGATAAGCCCTCTACCTCTGAGCCACCCAACTACTTCAGTTTTCACTCAAGGCAAACTCTCTTACCGAGAATCGAACTCGAGCCTTCAATGAACTGACCATGAAGGATCGATCATCATATTCACAAAGATAAGAAATGCATATCTTCAAATACATTAGGAAATCAGAGGCGAGACGACAGAATGCGCATCCGAAAAACGTCTATTTTATGAATAAAAGTATTAGAAACTATATTCCTAAACTCCCCGATGATACAATCTACGAAGGAATGTAATGAGTTATATGACATCTAAGTGGGTAATCCTGGCGTCACATTTCCGACTTTCCAAGATAAGGTAAGGTTTTATACTTTAATTACCTTGGCACTCAGAGATAATGTGGTGCATCAGCCGAGGGACAAGGGTAGAACAGAAGAATAAATCATGCCCAAACCGGGGATTGAATCCGGCTGCCCAGTAGGAAGTAGATGCTTCCATAACCAAAAAAATGCCTCTACACTGTTGTTAGCTATCTTTTTTAGATCCAGTAGCTCGCCAGGACTCTACAGATGCTGGTTGACCGAAAATTCAGTGCCTCGAACAGAAATCAAACCGAGTACATGCATTAAGGTTTAGAGGAGCGCTAATCACAAACAACGATAGCGCGTATCTCCTACCTTTCCAATATACGGTATTTTGTAGTGTGACAATATTCACATGAACATTATTCACCTTAAAGTCTATTCAATTATTGTGAATATTATCGCTCCCTACAAAATATATGATATATGTATATGCTGCCATCTCTTGGTGATTAGAGTTCCTCTAAACTCACTTTGCCATTATGCTAACCAGTGGCGGCGATTAGGGGTGCAAGAGGAGGTAGCTGCATTTGTCTTCCCGTGGAGAAAGCTACAGGAATTGCGTTTTAATTGCAATTCAAAACAATATTGCAATTGCGTATTTCTTTAAATGTAGTAGGATGTGCTAGTAGTATTTACTGTTTTTCATTTTCTACGAGTAATAACATACCTTTAATGGCATGTGTGGAAATTTCATAGATATAAAAGTCGTTCATTAATCCCCCAGTCTTAATATAACATACAAAACAAGCCTCATTATTCATTACTTTGATTGATATTATCCTATCTGTTTATTTGTTTGGCATATTTGTTATTAAATAATGTGGTCACACAATTTTCCAGACAGTTTTAAGATGTTCATGAGCAAGGAATCAAGCCTCTTCTTACACTTTCGCTGTTTAAGAGTACAAAGGGCTACTAAATACTGGCGTTGCTCTTGTCAATATACTTAATACAATATGAAATACAATATACGGTATTTTAACTGAAAAAGATAATATTCTATTAATTATACAACCTTTCGTCAAAGTGTTAGAAACAACCAGGAAAACTAACAATGATATACAAATATTCAGATCATGTCGTGCCCCCCGCCCCCCACACTTTTAACATCCAATCGCCGCCACTGATTCTAACATTACTCAGGACAACTACAAATTACTCTGGAAATTTGTAGTAACAGCCTTTAATGTTTGCAATTTTGTGAGCAATGTACAAATAATCTATGCAATGAGAGACAATGTGTAGCGAGCACTAAAGGTGCTCGTACTTAAGAGGTCGATCGCTTACGAGTTCAAAACGTGTACTCACTTGAATTCAATCTCACAATGAGATCAAGTGAGCGTTTTGTCGAAACTGTGTGAGGTTGAATGAGCGTGATGTTCTGGGAATGAGACTGAGCGAGCGTTGGATTGATTGTGTGAGCGTGAGATTAGATCAAAGTGGGCATCTTTGCGGCGCTCTACAAAGCGAGGAAAAGGTGGGTGGGGTAATAAGCAAGGATGACCGACCTGAAAGATTAGGAAGCGAGAACGTTGAATAATATTTTCGCCCACTTGGTATGCAACCAAACATACATTGAAGTATGGTGGGTACTATATGCTACAGGGATATCACAAATCATAAGTTTTTCTGACACGATCTGTTATTTGGAAACGCTAGTATTTTTGGTATATTCTACGGTTATATGGATCTAAGTTTTGTGAACATTATTCATAAAGTGTTTCGAAAACTCCGATAGGATTTGAATTAGCTTACCTTAAAGTAGAACTGATATTCAAACAACCATTATGAACTCGCACACTAAATATACAACAACTTGATTTACGATTACAGCATACATATACAGAAATCGCTAGCTAGCAGCTTCAAACATCTGATACAACAAACAATTTCTATTGCTAACACTACTCCGCTCTACTTAAGAAGAATGTGCAAGTATACGACAAGCATTTAATATCATCACCTTAAATAGCTCTTTATTATGCATCTTATCGTAAATTCGGAAAGGTATCTAAAAAAGAGAAACTTTTTCTTGGTTACTTCCTTTGTAAACGAGATTAAAGTGCATGTAATTACAAAGAATATGCATATTTAATAGTCATTTATTGTTCTAATTGACAAATACACAGTATTGTAGTATGTATTAATGTGAAGCGCTGGTTTGTTAGAAATCACACCGTGGCGTATACTTATAAATGCGAATGACCTGGTTATATAATTGAAGCTTTCAACGGAAGCTTTATTCTTTCACTATTTCCGCGTTATTGTGTTAAGGACATTCTAGTATTAACTTCCCTTGTCATTCGCTTTTCATAAAAGAAACGTTGACAAGCTTCATGTGTGCTGGAGCACAGACCATTAAAATAAAAAAAAAGCAATGAATGAAAAGTGGAAAAAAATACATGTGCAAGGTGTTTCTTGTTCGTTAACGTTATCCTCTACTTTTCTACAGAAACACTAAAATCTCACCGGTTGTAACACCCTTTATCTGAGTGCGCGCACTACCACAAAAAAAGTAAACACTGCTAATCTTGATTACCCATTCTTTATTGGTGCTTCAGCTCTCATCTGTTTAACTCTTCTGTTATCTTCAGGGACTCTCCAGATAATGTGTAAAAGAATGGAGAAATGGTTAATTCCAACTTGTCCTTTAGAAAAGTGGTTTCTACGAGGTTTCACGAGAATTTTATATCATTGCTAGCGTGAATTACTCGCTTTGTTGTGTTAAAATAAGAAACATAGTAATTTTCTCATTACTCAGTCACTTTTTACTATTACAGAAGTGGTCTCTGATAGTCATTTTCGATCAATTTTATACATCTTCTCCCTCCCTCCAGTTGCTGGGCTAAATTTGGATCTAAACGACATCGGAAGTATTACTGTTCACCTCAGCGACCCCGAAAACTATGGATTCGGCATTAATATTGGTCATTTCGATCATTTTTAAATATCTCCCTCCCTTTTCTAAGTTGCACCAACAAAGTGAAATGATGAAAATCATTCCAGGCCCGAAGAATATTTGTTGAAGATTTATTCTATGTTGAAAATTTGATCGAGATCGGTAGGGTGGTTCAACAGTTAAGTCACAAATATAATCACTTCCAATTACGAATGACTGTGAAAACCATATACTATACTGGAGATTGGCAGAAAATAACCTGGAAGATCAATAATCAGGATAAGTCCTAAAAGCCAAATAAGGATAGCCGACACGAAGCGAGAACATGATAAAAAAAAAAGAAAAAAGTTAGTTAGCCCACTACGTGTGCAACCAAACATACGCCGAAGTATAGTGGTTACTATATGTTACTAGGGTATCAGAAATTCCGCGCAACACTATCTGTTATCTGAAATTATTACTAGAATTTGCTATTACGTTGACAAGTCTTGGAAGAGCTATTAGGAAAAGTATTTACATAGTTTTACTTGGCACAACGCAATATATTATCTGAGGAAAACACAAACGAAGCAGAAGGAGCATATATAGGCCTACATATATAATATACCAGATTTTATAAATCTAGTTAAGAAACAACATTGACTTTATTTCCTAGTTTTCCAGTGTGAACATGCGAAGCACCCAAGCTCAGATAGTTACAGAACATTCATGATTTTTTTATATACAAACCTCAATATCTATTTGTTCATTTTTACATAATATCTTGCTGAAGGAAGAGTTAAAACCCGGAAAACCCTCTTTGCGTTCATCACTGCATACCATACATTGTAGTTGTATTGCGTAACAAAATCTATGGTGTGGCACCTACAGTCACCAATTTGTACGCTTAGATTTTCACCGTATCTAATCGCCTACAGAGCAGTTTTTTTTTTCTATTTTCGGCTTACAGAGGATATTTCGAGGGTATGCGAAAATGTGCCTACATTTCTGGTTGTTTTCGAAGAACGCCTAGCCTGTACGCAACTAACATTACGTTTTGGTGTTCCGGGTTTACACTAAAAGAGCAGAGGATAAACACTTCGGTAATGGAATGATTGTGGAAATATTCTTCTTCCTCTCACACATCCAGATTCTGAATTGATACCCGGCAGCTACTAGTAATTATATAAACTTATGCCTAGAGAACTGTGTGGTACGTTTGTGTGTTCTGTGAAGAGTTTACTCATCGGATGATACTTCTGCAATCAAACTTCAGATCAAGTTTAAATCAAATAAGCACATCTTGGGTTTTTCTTCGTTCTTTTGTTTTAGTTTCATTATGACTCACCAATCTGGTGAATCTTGCCTCACTCCTTGGAAGAAATATGCAAATTCGACAATGGCAAACAAGAATAGTAACACATTAAAAAATATGCATATAGTCACTTGTTTTGCGTGCTAAAGATGACACTGCTCGCATCGAAAAAAAGAAAAAAAATGTATGCGTTCACTTGGTCGCACGTGTGCAATGTTTTGTCGTCGCCTGCCTTCGGGATGGATTTGCAGAGGAGGTTTCTTTATTGTTGTTATGCAAATTGTGCACATGGATGCTTATGTCTGTAGGAGGCGGCTTTGGTCAGTATTACCACGCATAGAACGAAAGAGAGAGAGTAAGCTACGCGTGGCATTGTCAAAACGTTGGCCTCCGAACTGCCACCACGTCATCGCAAGATAGGGGATTTTACAGCGACCACCTGGTACTCTAGTTCACCTCACAGAGTCCCGAAAAGGAGAAGATGGTGTCATGTAGGAGGTAAGATGAATTTAAAGGAAACAAACAAGAATATTTCTGGTTCTTCTTATTGAAAAATTATATGGTAATCTATGGGCTAAAACCAAACACACGATCAAGTTACTGAACATTGTGGTGAAAACTCTTGTTGTATTTTCTTTGTACGTCTAGGGCTTTTGCTTCATTTTCCTGTTACTCACTCTGTAGAACAGTTATTCAACAATGACAGTATTGTTTTCTGATTAATGGAGGATCTGGAGAAAAGGTTCTTGGAATGAACATTTTATTATAATTTACTCCCAGTGGCGTATTAGAAAAGTCGATTTCGAAGTTTAAACCCCCTCCGCACCTTGAGCAAGATACATATAAAGATATGTATGCAAACATTTGAAAACATATGAACTTGGAAGGTTTACCCCCTTGACCAACTTCTGCGTACGCTACTGTTTACACTCCCCTCACAGAATTAGGCTTATATGGTGGAAATCTGAAATCTCGGAGCTTATCCTACAAGTACGAAATCTGGAATGTAATAATCCCTGGGAGAATATAACCACTACAACGGGTCCTCTGTATATTTACATGCTCCACGAATATATTATATATATATATATATATATATATATATATATATATATATGTGTGTGTGTGTGTGTGTGTGTGTGTGTTTCAGAAAATACTTAAAGAATGGTGCTAGTTTTGTGAACCTTATGAGTTTTTCCCATTAGTCTATTTGGAAGCCATTCTATATAACGCTGATCGTCTCTTTCGCATCTGTTAAATTGTTTAACGACTGTTTAGTTGCAGAATTTCAAATATAAGCTACACGATTGATCCCATTGTGATAAGCGTTAAATGCTGGTGAAATAAATTTCTTAACGGCATCTTATGTAGCATTTAAGATCATTGATGGTACTGGCAGACTGTATGTGGGAATTTAGTATTGATAGACAGACGCGCCCCGTACTCCAAGGTAATCTCCCAAAATTAACTACTGGCATCTTTCCCTCCGCAAAGAATCAACAAAACTTTGAACTTCGTATGTACTAACTAACCTTCAATATATTTTACCTTCAGGCATAGCCTAGATTGTTTTTTGCGGGAGAAGGATATCAATTATAATATAAATACTTCAGCTAATTTGTTAAACGTCCCCTTCCCCCTTAAACAGTGGTGCCCACCCCCCCTTATTCCATGACGCACCCCCCCGCAATTGTCTATCCATAGGTATTCTTCCATGAAAAAAAAAACTTTTCGATTAATTTTAACCCCCCCGTCAAACATATTTATATAGATTTTTAACCCCCCCAAATATTTCAATGACGCAGTTTGCGTCATAGCCCCCCCTTGTGGGCACCCCTGCCTTAAATTTCAATGATACTATGGTGCTTGTAGTTTGGAGCGTGATCCAAAACTGTGGTCACATCTACGGGTCACTATGCGCCAATTAAATTTGGCGAGAAGACCTGGGTTCAATTCCCAGAGGGAGCTCATGTGGCTCAAATCGTATCTTAAAGCATAGAAGGTTCAGGTCTCATATAGCTTTACTGCTGAAACGGACGCTAAACTCAAATCCCACCTACTTAAATTGAAACAAAGACCCATTCAATTTACACCGCCATCACCATTCCCGTACTGTAAAGATTTTCTGGCCCAGAAAAAAATAATAAAATCACTATAATTTTCCTAAAAGACAAATAACATACAAAAAATAATATTTTGATAGAGTAAAAGAAGAAATAGGACCAAGAACATTGGGCAATCTAAATGGTTGATTCTTTACAATCAATCGCGATCAATGCTTTTCTAGTTTTAACGGTCTTCAGCATCAACGAAGTTCAAATAAGCGTTCATGTAAACGAGTTCAAGATTAAATTTTCGAATTTAAAAATAGTTTAAGGAATTTTGTTGCACCATTCAAAATCTAAGTTCAGTACATTTAGTTCAGTACTGTAGACTAATAAATCGGCCGCTCAATTTTAAAAATCTACTTCATGCATCAACTGATCGCGCTCAACGTCGTTCAACAATTGAACTTTGTGCACACGGCCGTTAGTCTTATTTCTTCATCTCACCCCCACCCAAAAAAGAAAGAAAGAAAAAAACTCATTTTATAAAATGCAAGGCTTTTAACTTTTTTCTTACGGTTATAAGATTTTTCACATTCAACGTTCAATGAGTTGACAATGTGAAATAATACCATATCTCCTAGATGTTATACTGTAAATGGCAACTTCAGAGAGTTTCTGGTTGCATAATGAAATATAATTTATAGCTAGTACAGAACAAATTAATAACTTAATTTTATAGTACAATTATAAGGCGCAGAGGAAATTACATTGCTCATCTGTACAAAATTTCAGAACGCTAGCTAGTATCGAAGTACGTGAAATTAAAGTTGCAAGATCTGTCAAACTCATTTTATAAAATGCAAGGCTTTTAACTTTTTTCTTACGGTTATAAGATTTTTCACATTCAACGTTCAATGAGTTGACAATGTGAAATAATACCATATCTCCTAGATGTTATACTGTAAATGGCAACTTCAGAGAGTTTCTGGTTGCATAATGAAATATAATTTATAGCTAGTACAGAACAAATTAATAACTTAATTTTATAGTACAATTATAAGGCGCAGAGGAAATTACATTGCTCATCTGTACAAAATTTCAGAACGCTAGCTAGTATCGAAGTACGTGAAATTAAAGTTGCAAGATCTGTCAAACAAAAGCAGATTAGTAGCCTAATAAAAACAATTGTAATAAAATAAATTACACAATAACAATATTAACAGTCCTTTTCTATATAACTTTTTTTATTACTTATAAGAATATGCGTGGTTTATAACTTACAAGAAATTCGAAGAATGCAATTATTTTAATAAAATACGTGAACGAAACGAGTTTTAAAAAAAACCAAGTCTCTATCCTGTCAGGAGAAAAGTATTGAAGTTACCGGTCGTGATTACCGGTGTGAACAACCCTAGACCTAAACAGACGTCTCTACTGGCATAGTGCAATTATAAGCAGGAATTTCTCAAGTATTTCTAGTGTTTAAGTGTTAAGGAGCTCCCTTCTCCTATCAATCAAAATGTAATATATTTAATTCAGAAAAAGTAAGCCTAACTTCACAGCATGAAGTATGACTACTTCACCAATAATATTTAAGTGCAAGAGTACCTTTCTGAAAGATATTAAATACGGTGGGGGGAGGGGTGTGAAAGATTGTCATTTGAATTAGAATGTGTTAAAGTGTTAAATAGTGAAAATTAAGAATATTTTGTACTTCTTTGTATATACACAACAGCTTCTACAATAGTTTGTTTGCGGCCTTGAGGGTTGCCTTGCGGTTTCATTGAAAACAGTGCACAGCACAATTTAATTTACACGCTCTTCCATTGCAATAATTGACATATCATGCACTCGCAGTTAAAGAACAGCATGGACAACTATTAAATTCAAGAATCTTCCTTCCTCTTGGAAGGCGCGAAATTCTTTTAAGACTTCTTATATACTTCTTATTTGCAGAATAATTTTGTGACTTCCCCTCTCCCTATCGTTCTTACAAAAGAAACCAGGAATTAAAACTATAGGCACGCGATGTTACATTACGGGATAAAGCAATTAAATGCAGTTCGTGGTAACACGTAACATGTAATGTCTTCGACTACGTAACTACTGATATTTAAATTAATTAATACAATTTTGCTTTTAATTTGTTGTACAGAATAATTTTTTTCACATTTTGTGTTAAGTGTTAATCAGTGCCTTGTTTAACATATTTTCAGAAAACAAAATAGAATTGTTGCACGATTTTTTTATTTTTATTTATTTATTTATTTATTTATTTTTTTTGTGTGTGTGTGTGCTAAAAACTTAATTAAATTCCATATGCTGAAACACAATCCCGACAAGACGGAAGTAACTTCAAGATATCTAATTAATATTTGACACATAGCATTTGAGAATATTTTAAAGCAAATATCCAATACAGTGTAAATATATCAACTTAAAGAGGTAGATTGCTAACTGTAATGTTATTATTGCGCATTTTTCTGGCAATTGTTTTGAAGATACATATGAAGGAACAAGAAGAGTAAACAGATGGAGATATACTGTATGTCCCCTATGTATGTAACATGTTTTTAAGAAATATATTCACTATAACTTATGAAGAAATGGCTATTGAAACTTTGCCAAAGAGAAATTTCACTTTTTTTTTTTTTTTTCAGGATAAAAGTATTAAATATCAGTGATAGCTGGAAGTCTGTTAAATTCAGTAGGTAGTCTGTAAATATGTGATCTTTGTAGTCTTTCAAGTTTAGGTTTGGAAGAACACACAACAACTTACATTACTAACTGTACGGTGAATGCATACGCAGGGATTAAGCGTGGAAAATAGAAAGTAGCTGCCAATTCAACTTGTCACTTACCATTTAATGAAGAAACAAAATATGGTATCAGATATTTAGCTTTGAAGCGCAATGTATGATTCTGTATTGACTGTTTTAGCATCATACAGTACTTCCTACAAAAAGCTGGTATTTTGTTCGCATTACTTTAAAAACTCTGGTGGAAGGAAAATTAGCACTATTTCTTAGGAACAGGTACAAAGTAATAACATTTCTTTTACGATTAAAATCATTCAAGACATATGAAAACTACCATAGACATCTATATTGTCTTATTATTATTATGCTACATAAATTATGGTGCGCTTCAAACACGACATTGCAATGTTTTATCGGTCATTTCTCTTGATACTTTACAAATAATGGTATTCAAGAAATTCTTCGCGTGTACTGTAGTGTAAAAACAAATTACTACTCTTCCAGGTCATGCACGCGTGGAATAATATTAATATTCAGAACTGTCACATGCACAACAACATATTTAGAACCTGAAAGTTTAAGAAAAATCATGAATTATTATAAACTTATTTCTTGCTTATTTTCCGGTATTACGTCAGTTAATTCTGAACCGACGACAGTTACATTGGTCCTGTTAACAAGTTTCTTCAGAGTCTGTATACATAATAATTCAAGTATGGATGTTTATGGTACTTTTTTCTTAATTTTAATATTATATATATATTGAATATATAATTACAGACCCTGAAGAAGCTGGCAATAGGATCTGTAAAACTGTAATCGGTTCAGAATTAAAAAAAAAAAAAAAACCGCTATATGAGAAAACCAGCGAGACATGTCGAACTCCCGTCCTAAAAATTCACAGAAAAGAATTAAGAAAAAAAAGTTTGTTTTGGAAATTCGTCGGCTGCAGATGAATGAAACAATGATTGATTACTATTTACATCCTTTTGTTACCAGACGAGACTTACAATTTGAAGCAGGATCTGAACCTGTGTATAGCGTTCAATGCTTTCCCATCGAGAGTCGAACTGAGACCATATATACCAAAAGGT
Source organism: Thermobia domestica (assembly GCF_964235325.1). Lineage (NCBI taxonomy): Eukaryota > Metazoa > Arthropoda > Insecta > Zygentoma > Lepismatidae > Thermobia > Thermobia domestica. The sequence continues at coordinate 49,772,796 of NC_137466.1, read as the reverse complement.
ACACAAGCTAGCCAATAGCCACTAAACTAGTTAGAAGAAAAACAGAAAAATTCTGTACTAAAGCTATACAAATATACAAGTTCTACTTCAAGTGTAATAATAATAATAATAATGTTTGTAGTGCTATAGTGCGTCCAGTAAGAGAACGTCTCTAACAGCTCGCAGTGACATGGCCACTACTCGCGTGTCAACGTTTTTTTCGGTGCAATTGTAGTGGCAATTTAATTAATGGTATAAGACAGAGTGATCGTGGTTGGTAACACTGGTATCAAAGTAGGGGCTGCAGTGTCCCACCGCATCTGGTATGAAACGTCAGAGACCATCTCTTGTTGGCCGTGCTATAGGAACAGCGATCAGCTAGGAACATCAAGAGCACTACAGATATGACAAATTGTCCACTTCCTTTCTTACAATTTTGTATCAGTTACATAAACAGATTTGAGATTTCTTACAAAGTATAAGGATTACTGTCATGCAATGCTATTAAAGTATTTAAAGACAATTTATAATTTACTTTCATTTATTTCTTTTACGTAGTTTCATAAAAATCTTATCAGAAACAAACCTATAACACTTATTGACACATGTCATTCTTTGTCTTGTTCTGAATTTGGGAACTTTTATTAAAATCGTTTTGAACTAGATATATTTGGGGCAATTAACTGCTTTCAAAGCCTTTTTAGTATGTTTGGTCTTTTAACAAACTTATGTTTCCTGTATACAAATATGTAGTGCTGGAATGTATAACTCGTAGGATATGCCTATCTTTTTAAAAAAATTTCCGACACTTCCAGCGTATCCCTAAAAATGTAATAAAGAAATAAACGGCCATGTTTTCTTTTTTTTTTTTTAATAGTCAATTAGAACTGAACAATCTACACAAAATTTGAAATTAATCAGTGAAAACTGCATCTTTCTAGAGCCTATGGTTCCCAAGAACTTACTGTCGAAAATATTGGCCATAAACATATAAACTTTTCTAGCATTTTAATATATAGATAATTATTATTATACTTTAGTACTATCTATTAGTATAACAACAGATTACAATAAATTTACATCACCAGAAATTGTCAGACCACATTCTTAGTAAACGATGTACAAACTAAAAGAAAAAAGAAAAAAACTTTTGATTCTCTTCGCAGTTGCAAGACTGTTGACATTGAAATTAAAAAAAAAAATGCTAGACGTGTGATGAAAATACATTAAGAACAACTAAGACTACTTTTGTTTGCTTTAAGTTTAAAAAAATAAACTAGTTAAGAATGAGTAGGCAAGATTCAGACGTCCGCCTTATAAACATGTACTTCTCTCTCTTTCTTTTTTTCCCCGATTTTTTAAGCATGAACACTTTACTGAAACTGAAGCAATCTAATAGGAAGCTAAGAAGAAATCTCTTCATCTCGCAAACTGATGAAAAATCTAATTTACTTAAGTAGAAGAATCAGATGAAAATATTGGATAAAATTCGAGAGAAATGCAATACGTAACAACAGGTTGTTTCCGCCGATTTATTGATTTTTTTTTCTGCAACGCCCTTACCTAGAGGATTAAATAACTAACTTCCCACAAACCGGAATTGGGAAGTTAAGATGTTGCACACAAGGCCATCTTGCTCTGACCAGACCAGTCATGGCTCAAGTGAAGGTCGAATTGACCCTTGGAAGTAGCGAAGGAGAGAGCCTCCAGGTGGAAACCGGCTCCATTAATCACGATTATCCAACACAAAATAAACAAAAAACAAAGAACGGAATGGGAGAGACGGGAATAAAAACAAAAGAAGAATCAACGATTATGAGCTAACCAACGTAGAATGTGCCTCAAAAATGCATAGCGTTGTTTTAGTGTACTATATGCCGAAAAATCTAAAAGAACCCACTATTTCCAGTACAGGCTAATGACAACTATAAATACATACAATAATTGTTTGACTAAATGGTTAATGAACGTGGTTCGGATTTCGTTGTGATCAGAAAGAGTCAAAGGAAAATTCAAAAAAGATTTCTGGTTCTCGTCTCCTACAGGTTAAATTCTAACAAGAATTTTAAGAATGATAAAAAAAAGTACCAAAATATTGCGATCTTGGCCAATAATTAGTTTTTTGGATCAGGGAAGACAATTTTTGAACGTTTCCTAAATATTTTTTTTTTTTTTATTTTAACTGAATAAGCACATCACACTGGGTTAATTGATAGTTTGAGTTTGGCTACACTATATGTACTTCTCCACATACAAGGCCTACAAGAAAATTTTTGATTGAAATATGTTGGACCTTTTGATCCAAAAAGATACTTTTAATCAATGCAATCTGATTTAATTACACATAAGCACATGAATATAGCCGATGTATTGAAATATGCAATTTGATCCACTTATTCTAGACCTGATAATGTTTACATTTGAACGACCAAGGAATGAACGGAATCTTGCAATAAAATAATAATAATAATTTCACAAGATTTAAACATTCTATAATACTTAAACTACATCTTAAAGATCTCATCGTCCGGCTTACCAAGATCAAATTTTAAACTTACTTTTCTCTTCATTTTCTTTTTTTAAATGTGACTCCCCCATTCAGATCTTTTTATATGTTTTTCGTTTTAACAAAAGAGACACTGACCAAAGCTTAAAACTTTACTTTATTTTAAATTATAATTTGTAACTGTTTCGGATATCTAGCATATCCTTCTTCAGACACGATCGAAATTAATGAAAATACAGACATATATATAAATGTTGTTATCTATATTACACATGTTAACAACATTTATATATATGTCTGTATTCTCATTAATTTCGATCGTGTCTGAAGAAGGATATGCTAGATATCCGAAACAGTTACAAATTATAATTTAAAATAAAGTAAAGTTTTAAGCTTTGGTCAGTGTCTCTTTTGTTAAAACAATTAATCCAAAGCCATGAATAGTCTCACTATGTTTTTCGTATTTGATTTCTACACCAAGAGAGGAAATTGTTCACTTTGACTAGAAATTCCAAAAAAAAGTTATTATTTGTAAATGCCTTTAATGATTTTATTTTATAAATGAATATCCCATCATTAAAAACCCACTGTATGACAATATTAATTATCTTGGAAACCAGAAGGGTAGTTTTTACTGGTGGTAAATTTCATTAGATTTTCTCGAAATTAAGCCACCTCAACGATGGTGCCCACATTTTGTAAATAAAGACTTCGCTAGTGACTGACCCTGCTGGATTTTTAGATGTCATCTAAAAATCAAATATTATGTGCACAAATTCTAATTTTTTATAAATTCATCTTGTTCATACTTTATATCAGCCACTCCTTCTTTCTGGAAGTCTGATGAGGACACAGTTATTGTGTTGAAACTGTTAAGTGATTGTGTTTTATATTATCACATAGGCTTCAAGGATGTTATAAAATAGAGGATCTGCCCATACAATAAAATCGTGAAGCCATATGTCACAGCTTCGCCACACCTACTCTGCCCACTCCGCGCCACTAAGATCACAATGTTTTGAGATAACAAACATGTCGGAAACGAGAGTACCCAATCAGACGTGCCGGCTCAGACGATGCTCAGTTGTTTTTTGGCTTCACTGAGTTCATATGATGAAGATACATATGGGCAGATCCTCTATTTTATAACATCCTTGATAGGCTTGCTCAGTATGTTTTTTTTTTAAGCGTATCACCTCCCTCTTGAAAAGTCCTGTATTTTTAACAATAGGTGAACTTTTTCTTCAAAATGTGAAAAATTTGTCTTTTATTTGGAAGGGGGGGAGGGGCTATCCGTTTTAAGCCAAGGCACTGAACTATTGTACATAAAATTAAAGATGTGGGAACTCTGAATTTTACCTTCAAGTTTCTACAACTCAATTAGCCAAAGTAAACTGGATTGAAAAAGTAACTGAAATTAAAGTATTGAGAGTTGACTTAGCAGAATTTTATATCCAACTTTTTGCCTGGGATTAACTGATTAAAAAGACAGGCAGCCATGGTCACTGATAAATCAGGAAAAAAAAAAAAGTACAAAGATTAGTCATCGCAAGGAAAGACAGACAGTTACTGATTTGCTTTCCAATATTTTTATGATAGCTTATCATCAGAATAATAAAGCGAAATACATTTCTCACGTAGCTATTTCTTAGTCTAGATACAAAGAGTTCTGAAGTTTTCAATCTGAAACGTCTGGCAAATAGATCAGAGATAATAAATCACGACTCTTTTAGTCAATTTTTAGACTTACCACTCTTTCTATATAACAGCCTTCATGTTACTAATTATATAGCATTTCTTAAATTACGTAAATTTTGTAGCATTCCTCCCTTTCCCACGAAAAAAAGAAATCTCAAGCGTTTGGTTCTTTTCATGTTCCGAGTTTCAATCGAAACTTCGAAAGATAACTTTCACACGTTTACGCACATTATCATCATAGGTATTCTGCCATTATTGGAAGGTCACTTGCTGCAACTGTGAATCACCCATGCTCCACGGTCTTCCGCTAACGCTTTTAGTTTTCACGTATGATTTGTCAGTTTTAGTGTCGGCATTAATTGTAGTCTCATTTGACCCTGACACCCTTTCATTCGTTTTCCACTCCACCCATTAATTCTCTCCATTCTTCTCCACAACCACATTTCGAAAGCTTCCAGTCGTTTATTATCGCTTTTGCGTAATGTCCATGTTTCTGACCCATGCAATACAATGCTCCACACCAAGCATTTTATGAGTTTTTCTCAACTCTCTATTCAAGGTCCCACAAAATAGACTTTTCTTTCTCCTAAAGGATTCTTTCGCCATTCCTATCCTTGCTTTTATTTCGCGTTCACACTTCATGTCATCACTAATAATACTACCCAGGTATCGAAAACTAATCATCTATTTTCTTCCCTCCTACTTCTATATTTCACACCGACCCCTTCGTTCCAATCACCATGGCTTTTCAATCATCATATGTAAATTATGGGACATAAGTATTAAGTAATCGTTGAACGTATGGTTAGAATATAGCTAGAAATAGAATTCGGATAGATCAGCTTTCCAACCTTTTCCTCATGGCGAGACCTTGACCCTATTAGTACACACAATTTTACATTATACCCATTCAAAGGTTGTAATGTAACAAAGATGGTGTATTTTAGAGAAATGCTCATTGTAATGGCGAAATTCTCTTTTCACAGATACAAAAATTTACACTTACCAATTTACAATAATACTAGAAAGTTATATCTTCGTGTGATAGTTCGATGTAGGGGCGGATCCAGAACGGACTTCTGGGGGGGCGGTGGGTTGTAATACTGCTACTTAGAGATACTTTCTATGAGCTCCAACCTCTGGGATGGATTTTATTTATATATAAAAAATAAGAAAGTTTCCTCTTCCGGGGGGAGCGATCGCCCCCTGGATCCGCCCCTGGTTCGATGACATATTGACCTGGCAAGGGTTACTATATCGCAATCTTACCAGATATAATATAAAACTTTATTTTGGATATTATTCTGTAAAATTTTCAAATTAATTTGACCGGTTCTGCAAAGTTAAGTTTTCATACAGTTCTTTTTTCTTGCCTTCTTTGTGTCTCTCTCTGTTTGCTCGCTAAACAATAAACTTAGCATCAAATGTTACAACAAAGACATCACTGATGTAATTCACCATACTTCCTGATGCTCGTGGGTTCCATAAAGTATGTCAAAGTAAATTACAGAAACAAACCAATGATATATATATATATATATATTAATCAGCCTTATTCCTCATATTGGGAAACCCTGCCACAGATAAGGTAAAATGCCATTAGCAACATTTTTTTTTTTTTTTTTTTTACATTAAGTTATAGCTTTACAAATAATAAACCTTGGTTTCAGTATAGATTTATTAAGCAGACTCGATCGCGTGATTTGCTGTATTTAAAACATGAAGAAAGAAAAAAAATAAAAACTTGTTTTATGGATCGTTTCTGTGTAGCTTCTAACCTTGAATCTACCTTTGAATTTATTTTACTACTTAAAACTGACATCAATGTAATATTTCCATATACTTATTTGGTCTGTCCCCAGGAAGGAGGGGGTGACGGGAGAAGGAGCTATCTTCTGTATTTAATACAATATAACTCATGTTATGATTGCGTATATCTACAGGGAAACCCCAAACCAGAATAAATGTAGTTAGAAGTTATAAGCCATGTCGTATTGAGTAGATAACATGCTATTTAACACTTATCACACACCATTTGGGTTGAGCATTAGGCGAATGTTTGAAATGGAACTTTATATGCTTTAACGCTAATAGGAGGATCTGAGATATGTAAAGGCAGTTTCGCAATACAGAGATACGAAGTTCGAATCTAGTGACTGACCCCTCTACCTGAGGTTTCTCTAAGTTCTTTCCCTTCCTTCGACGAGGCAAATGCCGGAATGAAATCTTTAATACAGTCCCTGATTATCTGTTAGTAATTCCTGCGTCAATTAGCCTAGCAGACGAAATATGACAGTTCAGTAAATAAACTGAACATTACTAAACCAACAAACCTCTTTCGGTTAAATGTGAATTTCAGCTATACAAATTTCATATTCTCGGAGATGAGAGTGTGGTGGCCCTATATTTTGAGGTTTGATCTTATATGACGGCCTGTGCATCCATTCAATCACAGAGCTCGAAAGCCACATTAATAGTAAGCTGTCATGGCTCTGTCCTTCACAACCTAGATGCTGTCTCGAAATATGGAAAACCAAGCGAGTGTTAAATTATTGAATCTCTTTGGGTTGAGGAGGGGGGGGGGCAGGGTGAGAAGGGATCCGCATGCAGAGATAATTATCTGGCCTGTCCATTTTCTTTTCTATTTTCAGTGGGTCAAACTCTATCGTGATGGCTGGGGAAAAATTGCAAACATGACCAACCAACACAAAGTCTATTCGTGCTAGACTCGCATTGAAAACTAAACAGAGAAAATGAGTGAAATGTTTCTGTCTGACTGACAGGCGTCAGCAAGAATAAAGGGAGATGTCACTGGAACTCCTGTCTATCAATCACAGTTTGCTAAACGATTTGAGGGAAACAAAAACGTGTTTCGCATATTCATACTTATTTTTGTTCTCCCCCAACGACAAGAAAATATTAATAGTTTATACGATGTTCTAATGAACTGTTCATTTATTATATTAATCTTATCATATTATTATATTTCAGTAATCACTGTGTTCAATATCCTTAGTGTTGTCAGACGGTAGTGGATACAAAGTTTTCGATGGTAAGGTATCTTAAGTAGCCTTTGACTAGATTCAGTTTCCGTTCGAGCAGTAATTATTATTTCCTTCTATCATCGTTCCAATGCAGTATACTCAGCCTCTATAAAATGGGAACCTGGGACGTAACGGTGGCTAGTGCTGATTATTACCGAAATCTAGAAAGTCTGGAGCAGTCATTTCCCATTGAACGCTCTGCGACATTTCAGTTTGCTAGTGAGCTTCTCAGTAACAGAAAGGAGTTGGCTTAGCAAGCTAGAGCGTGAATAGCGTCCCCGACAGCTTTGAATTATTCGCAGGTTCATGACTACGTGTACGTACACTGACAACATATGCTTTCCTACGTCACACATCGGACAATGGGAGCCTTGCTCCCGTCCAGCTTTTGGGCCTTATACAGTTCGTCTCGGATGGAGGCCGCTTTTAACAACTTTTCGAGATCTGAAGTACAAAAAATACCGATTTCAGGAGGCATCAATATATAATTTAATCAGATGAATAGAATGTGAAAACGTAAAAGCAATGGCATACCCCCAAGGACCACTACGATGCCGACACCAATATTGTTGGATCGACTAGATTATCTTAAAACATAGAATGATCGATGCATTTAAAAAAAAATCCCTCCACGATTTATTCTGACTTAAGCAAAAGGGATGTTTAAAACCTTTCAGTTTAACGTCTCACTATTACGCCCTTTAGGCTAAGGAATGATGATGGAAGAATGTGTGGAATGAGAAAGTGAAAGGAAACGGGAGTATCCCGAGAAAACCGACGGACACAATGTTGTCCACCACATTTTATTTGGCCACGGATCGAACCAAGGATCCCCTATACCAGAGATAAGAGCTCTGCCACTGAGCCACCGTGCCTCCAAAAGGGGTGTTCAAGCTCGTAATCATACAAATCTCTAAGGAATTCTGACGGGAATGCTTCTCACACACTCAGTGATGGAATGTGTACGTAATTTCTTACACTGTCAGACACAATGCATAATAATGAAAATTTATTATAGCATCCCTTTTAGTTGTTTATGGCGGTGTCGATACATGAAAAGAAAGACGACCAATTACCTTATATGATAGCAGCCATTCAGTATGCAGATTAACATTCTGTTTTCGCTGCATCCACCAAACCAAACGTTTCTTAATGAAGAACCTAAATCTTTTCCAAGCTCGAAAGTTCTACTTTAGTTTTTTTTTTTTTTTTTTTTTTTAACGTTTTCATTATTATTATTTTTCAGTTTCCCATGAATAACAATTAGTGAAGATGAGTTCAAAATGGATTTTCATAGATGAAAGATTCTGTTTCACCTTTAGGGTTTTTAAAAACAGTTAATTTTCGAAGACAATTTATTACTTACGCCTGCTACATGCTTTATTTATGTACAATCGAATGTGTACGTGACTAACAAGTGAGGGTAAGAGACAAAACTATGTTAAAAGCAGATACAATCACAGGATTGTTTGGTTTTTAATTAAGATAAGACGCTGCAAACAAAGAACTAGACAAGAGTCAAAGAATGAATCCATACGACAAATACTATTTCTTGCTAAGGATATTCCATTTTTACCCCTACTTCTAAAAATATTAAGTAAAGTAAAATTTAAGGCTCCACGTCGTGAAACTGAAAAGGCTCCACACTGACTTCGACACTCAAGGAGGTGTAATCAGTCTCCTTACCCAGGTCGCCCAAGTATTCATTTAAAAGAGGCAGAATGAGACTCAGAGCAACATTGAAATGAGTATCTTCTTGTTCTCCTTAACCATAGGTTGGTGAGCAACATGGAAATTTAAAAACCTTTCTTCCCCTTGGGAGAGCTGTCTTATACTTTAATAAGGTATCTTCTTCGTAACTACATCTAATAATTCTATCTTTGGTCTTCCTCTTCCTGGTTTTCCTTCTGTCTTTCCCCTCTATCAACACGGTGATCCAATCAAAGTGCCGAATACCATTTCAAGCATGCTGTTTCTTCTTTTTCCTATTATCTTCATGATCTGTCATCCTTCATTAGCTTCCTTTAGTATGTCTTCATTCCTTTTCCTTTTCGGTCCAAGACGAGAAAGCTTCAAGTATTGTTGCCAAAGAGACGAGACAAAGTTTTCTAGTTTCTTCTTGATTCTTGAAAAAGTGTGAAATTTCTCGTCTCGTGTGAACAACACTATCCTCAACTCTTGCCTCGTACGCAAGACTAAATGTGACGCTTTCTAGCTTGTCAAAACATTTACCTAAAACAGGACATGAGTGGTATTCAAATAACTACTCTGCCATGTATCCCAAGCAAGATAACCACAACGGGAACCAAATTTGGGATCACAGGATGGAAAATACGTGCTCTGTTCAATCGACACGAGAGCTCAATGAAAATTGACTAATCCCAGTGCTTTTTCCCCGTCTCCTTGATTTCGACGAGTGGTGGGAGTATCTAAATATTTTAGGGAAGGAGATCATAATATTCATCACCTAAATGACTCATCTATACCTTTAAAACAATTGGAAGCAATTCTAGAACTATTGGGGGGGAGAGATAGAATTCCTGTTCTAGCATGTCTAGATAAAATACTGAACTAACCTAGTGGTGAAAATACCACTGGCAGGCAGGAGTGGATTAAGGGTGGAGCCACGGGGCCCCCCAAAATTTCTCTCTTTAATACTAAAGTATAGCAATCAACTTATTATATTACAGGCTTCAGACCCATGGTAATTTTTTTCCGCTCGCTACACTCACGGTATCGTTAGAGTTAAGTCTTCTTCCACCAGCGTCTTCACGATACTTATTTTGTGACGATGACCATTTGGCTTGTATTTGACATTTGTGTGCTACATTGCAGTATATGAGCACTGAACTGTTAATAATGAATGTAATTAAACTAATTATTGTAAACTTAGAGTACATTAAAATATTACAGTAGAGTTCTCGGTATTTTGATAAACCTATGAGGCTGTGGAGGGCAGCAAAGAAAATTTATGCGCTAGAATTATTCGTAACATAGGGCCCCCTTGAAATAGTCTGCTCCAGGGCTCCAAAAGCCTTAATCCGCCCCTGCTGGAAGGGAAAAGTGGAGAAAGAACCGAATAACGACGACCAGAGATGGTAGATCAGAACATTACCAAGTAAGGATGGTGATAAATCGAAATCACAATGCATGTTCGGAAAATAATATTAAACTCAACATCGAAAAGAGAACCACAAACTACCGTCGATCTCGCGTTATACCGGTGGTATTGAAAGAAGAAAAAAAACTGCTAATAAAAGCATAAATTTCATTCTATGGGAAATATATATTCGTGTATGTTACACAAATAAGTTACCTTCAGTCAGCAATAAAAGAGCTGGTTGTCATTCTGCAATAAAAATGTTAACTCAGAGAAAGCTCTATAGTCATCATTTCTTTCCCCTTTTATGCTTAAAGTTACAATAATAGAACGGAAGTAAAAATTCAAGTGAAAAGTAAGTAGTTTTGCATTATTCTAACCTTGATGAAGCGACCTTGAATAAGGTAACTAGGAAAACTGATATTTTTATTTCATTCTTAACTTATTTAATTCTCTTTTTCTCTTTTCCTTTTTTAAATTCTGTTAGTCTATCTATCTGTCGGTGAACAGTTTGTGAACGATAAGTTACAACATGTTAACCTTGCATTCTCTTCAATGTCTCGTCCCATTCTTATCCTTCGGGAAATAATTCGATCCTCGACAAAGGTTGAAGAAGACATTTTATATGGAATTTTATTACGAATCAACTGGTATAGCCTGGACGGCTGGACTACAATAGGTCCGTAGCCAAAACACTAAAGCCGGTCGGGGGAGGGGGAAGGAGGGGTGATATAATTTTAGGGGCTAGTTTGAGTTCATCTTATAGTTTCCAAGAACACAAATGCTATTACTATGAAAGACTATTTTCCTTAATGAGGTACATTGAACAATTAGCCCAGCTTTTACTGTGACTAAAATTCATTACAAAACGCTATCAGGAAGATATCAAAATTATCCCTGCCTGGAGAAGACATCATTTGGAACTTTCATTTAAAAAAAAAAGAAGGAAAAAGAAAAGGAATACCAGAGCACCAAGATTAACTACAACAAATGACTAAATCCATTCCTCTTTAGTGACACAAGTGATAGCTGTCAAGTTAATAAGGCCAAAGAACTCCACGGGAAGAGAGCAATTATACTGAAAAATTAAAAACAAAAAATATCACATTCTCTTCGACAAACAATGGATTGGAAATACCACTAAAAATGTTTTTTTTTTTTTTTTTTTTTTAATGTTCTCTATTTTACCCCATTACTGAATCGGTACTTTTTTTTTCCTTTTCTTTCTGGTTGAAACGAAACAAGCTATAAGAATTTATTTACTTTATAGTTTCCGTGACATATATTTATCTAAACAAACAACAAAGTCATACGAGGGCTAAAGGCGTCGCAAGTGGAGGCTCTCACTCCCATAGCTACGAGACTGGTTCGAACCAAGAAAATTAAAGCAAATGGACCAAGGGATTATCAATTTACTTTAAACCCTCTTCAGTTTTGTTCCAACACACTTTCTCTCCCCAAGAGCATGACATAATAGCCCAGAAGTTAATTGATAGACATTCATTTCTGACAAAAGGTTTCCCTTCTAATACTATAAAAATCAAGAATATCTTTGTAACGGAGGAATATTAATTAATGTAATTACGAGATGACTATAATTGTATAAGCTATCTAATTCCCGATGTGCTTCTCTCCATTACAGTTTCCTGTAGTCCTCCTCCCTAATCTAGTGGCTCCGAGTGTGACTTCAGTGCAAGAGGACTCGGGTTTGACTCCCGACTGGAAAGCATCGAACGCATTAAAATGGTTCATGTCCTACTTCAAATTGTAGGTCTCGCGCTAAAATATAGACGCTATAGCTTCATTACTGACACAGGGCGTAAATACAGATCAACCAATCTTGATATGTCAATGCAGCTGTAGCTGTAATGTCTCAATTTCTCCACCCAGGGTAGAACCTGCCCTCAAGCTGGACACAAAGGCAATTAGGTACGTATATTATATATATATATATATTAGTGGCGGATCCAAAGGGGCTATAGGGGTTATAGCCCCCCCTGACGCTCAGGTATACACTGGATAAAATGGGCTTCAATTCTGCTTTACACTGGATAAAACGGGAAACTATGTTTTAGCCCCTCCCTTGATCATATTCTGGATCCGCCACTGTATATATATAATCCATTACAAACTTGATTGATTTGATTGATTAGGGAGTAATGGAAACGGGAACATCGAGGCTATTGGTCCCCCTCACGATTAACCCGGTTGCTCAACTTGTAAATTATTCATTGTAGCTTTGGAAAATTCAAGATTACTAATAAAACTCCAACTGGCCAAAGCAGTATATATATATATATTTTAAGATTATATATTTGTGTTAAAGTTTCGGCTGTTACATAGCCGAAACAACAACACAAATATATACTCTTAAAATATATATACTGCTTCGGTCGGTTGCTCAAACACGGACTGCAACAATAAAAAAAGGAAAAAAAAGAGTAAAAACCAATATATTATGAAAGAACAAAAGGAGCTGTTCAATTAAAAATATGAAATAAAATACATAATATACAAAGGAAAACAAAGTTACAATAAAAGATAAAAATGTAATAGCAATAAAAGAATAAAATAATCAGAGAGCATGAGCAACCAATGTAGCATGATTAAACGTTACAGTACAGTAAATACCAGGCTAACAATACGAAGATCATCCCTCAAAGCACGGGTATATTTTCAAGGCAGTTCGGGCTATTCTCTAAGATCTGGGTAATTCAGGACATTTAACAAGAATGTGCTGAATACTCAGTGAGACAATACACTTCTGACAATATGGACGGTACAAACCATGCAGCAAATAACTGTCAGTTCATTTGTTTATATTGAAACAGCTCTCTGACTCTCTCTCTAATTTATCACAAAAATTCTGTTTCTTCTCGTCGAGCACAGAACTTACGGTAATGACATTACACCTTCTGTAGCTTCTATGGTCATTTCTGGGCTTTCGGCATCTATAGCCATTTAGCCCGTTACGTATGAGGGATGATGCCCTTCGCCGAGCACACTATCCGGGGAAAGGAAAGGAAGAAAGCGGCCTGAGACCTACAAGTTAGGTACAGTCCGCAGGAAAAAAAAAAACTGCAACACGAGCATGTAAGTTTATTGTGAAACTACGCCTAACAGCCCAGAGAATCAACATAACGTCTAAGTGGCACGAATCACGCCAGGAGAAACCTCGACGTCCTCCCCTTCACACTTATTTTGCAGCAAAAGACTTCGTCGTTTCACAATAAACTTACATGTTCATGTTGCAGGTTTTGCGCTGCGGACTGTACCACGCCGGCAACTGCCTGACATGAATGAGGAAAACCCTGGAAATTCAGGATGGTGGGCCTGAAATTCAGGCTGGCTGGCTATTACACTTTTTCGACCGAGTGCCCCCACCGGGAATCGAACCTGGGACCGCTCGCAGAGAAGGCGAAAGGGCTACTACACCTTTTATAGAAGATAATTGGTAGTGGGGACGCACAAAGTATTAAGAAATTAACTGCTACCTAGAAAGATAGAAAATATTGTGAACCTGACATATGTGTTGATCACGTTATTCAACTATCAAAAAAGAAGTAGCTTTGCCAACTTTTTGGACAACAGTATCGTGAATTTAAACGCCAGAAACTTGAAAGAATTTGTCAAACTCCTTTGCAGCGTCTGAGAGATAAATTACGCAAACAATGCAACATGCAACCAATTACACAATTTAGTTTCTGGCATGAAAATAATGAAAAGAAATGCGGTACCCATCTTCTCTCCTAACAATTGCATTCATTGTACATAGCCAATTAAATTGGTCTTGAAGATTGACGTGTTATGGCGAATCATTCTGTATAATTGCACCGAAATGTATAATTTAGCGACTGTACACTACCATTCCGATAACATAAACATTAATTAATTACAAGCGTGTACAATCATAATACCCTGTGGTAATTAACATGTTGGTACTACGTATTATATGCTAGCACTTTACATCCGTTAATAATGCAGCAACTTCTGAAGCAATTGATTACTACACACTTCTATGTACTGTTACAAGATTGGATGACTGCATTAATTTTAACACAGCGTCCTCCGTCGTAATGTTAAGAGGCCTTATCAGTGCGAAATTAAAATACCGCTAATTTTACAGTAATTGAGATATCTTCAAGAAAACAAAAGATAATCGAAATGTGGAACAAGAGCGCCCTAGACAATATTTTATATGAGATACCTTTATTACGACTTACTTATCTGCTTTCCATTTCCAGCCATTTAGAAAAATCTGCATTTACTTTCGCGTTTATAAATGGCTGCAAACGGAAAGCTATTAGGTGACTTGTGATAACGGTACCTCATGCAAAATAATGCAGTCATCTTGGCGCACTTGTTTCACATTTCGATTATCTTTTATCTATTTGAAGATATTACATAATTATTGTAAAATTAGCGGTATTTTAATTTCCCACGGGTTAGGCCTCTTTTACGTAACAAACCTTATCCGCTTGAGGTTCTCACAGCAAGCATATTTCACAAAGCTAACGCAGTGGAGGATCTAGCTTGGGTCGGGCGGGGGGAGGGGCTAGGCCTTCTAGTTTGTTTGAACGTCAAAACGAAATATTTGAGTTTTACATCCCATGGTTATGCCGGCTAGACTAAAGGAGACAATGATAAGATATGAATGAAATGGTGGAATGAAGAAAGTGGGAGGAAACGGAAGAATTCCGAGGAAACCCACGCACACGGTGTTTGTCCACCACAAAGTTCACTTGGTGCGAGCTGGGATCGAACCAATGACCCCATGCACCAGAACCTCCCAGTTTGAATGACAAAAATAATTTAAGCTTTATTTTTGAAAGTTTATTGCAAACTCATGATATACTTTTATACAATCTGGGATCTGGCTGTCCCTTCCCAGTTTATATCTTCTAGATTCGCCACTGAGCTAATGTACCAATGTAAGCATTTCATTATTATCAACAAAAATTACTGTCTATTATGTTCTCGAAATTCCAAAACCTTGTGTTATGCAAGGAAGCCAGAGAATGCCATTTTATGTAATAAAGGACGTGTCCCAATGACTGACTGTCCTAACGGAAAATTGCTAGTTTTGTAAACAGTAATTAACAAAATGTGTAATTATTGAAATATTTTGTATTGAGAAATCACAAGTTATGTGGTTGCTTACACAAAGGGACACCATCAAGGTAGTGACTTTCAAATTGCGAATACTGGCTACACAATTAATCCCTCATTACGTTCATCCACTTGCATCAATTGAATGCCGAGATATTACACGCACTGGCCACACTTTCTTACATGTTGTAGATTAGAAACTTATGCTACATGAAGTGCATAAAACGAAAGGATAACCGTTAAAAGAAAACAACTAACAATGATGCTAATAATAATAATAATAATAATAATAATAATAATAATAATAATAATAATAATAATAATAATAATAATAATAATAATAAGTCCCTACGGCTAGATAAATTAGCCATTGTGAATTTTGAGAATCCTGAATCTGATCGTCAAAAATTACCTCAAACTTGAGGGAATATTTGTTTATATAACAAATTTAAGGTCACTTTTCTAGGCACCCCATGAACCTGTATCTTTAAAGATAGTTCCATTCGAGTCCGTGTCCTCATACGACTATTATTGAAAAAAGCGCAATTAGAAATGTATCCAAGTGTGCACACTTTTTCGATTGCTATAAGCGGCACTTCAAAGATTCAAACTTTGAGGTCATGTATTTTCGCGATCCCATGGACGCATCATGTTTTCAAAATGTTTTATTGACTTCAGTATTCTCAATTTAGCATGAAAAGCGCAATCAGATACCATCTTTTTTTTTTTTCCCTTTTACACACTGCATATTTTACTTACTATTTTCCAGTTTTGCCTAGTTCCACAGTTAGTACCTGAAAACTTGTTGTAAACTCTTTTGAGTTATACAACATACTGTTTATTTTTGGCAAAAAAAAAAGTCTCCAGTGACGGATCTAGCCCAGGGCTGGGGAAGAACCTACGACCCCAAGTTTTTCAGTGACAAAAATAATTTAAGCTATTATATATATATTTTTGAAAGTGTACAATGAACTCATGATATACTTATAGTCTGGGGTCTGGTTTCCCCTTCCCCCCAGTTTTTACCTTCTAGATACGCCTCTGCCAGTCTCAGAGTAAAAATTCCAGTAGAACATGTACAATTTGCGCGCGGGCCTGCCATTAAATCAGTGGAAGAGTTAAAACTAGCCGATTTTCAATACCAATCATAATAAATCGATAAACAGGTCTGAATGCCTTTTGCAAATGCAATTAAAATTATAGAACTTCTGAATAGACCCCAAAGTTATCATCCATTCAACACACACACACACACACAAACAGAGAGAGAGAGAGAGAGAGAGAGTCATTTGCTAGCTCTCTAATGGGAACCTGTATGTCTCATAAATGACATCTGGAAGAGATCGGTGAATGTGTTGGGAAAAAGTCTACCTCATCATCACCACAAGGAGCAAAATAGCAAAACCACGTCTATTACTGACATGAGAAAAATCTGTTGTTTCACTTTTGACGGACCAGTAAATATATATAGTCCCTTCCCCAAAATCTGACAACATGGCGTGGTTGGATTTCTATGCAGCCACAGACAACCAAAGTCGTCGCATATTGACAGCTCTCGGAAAAAAGGAAAAAAAGAGAGAAATTAGTTTCAGTATTGCCACGTTGCTTCCGCTGTGGTAAATTTTCAATTCACTCACAGGTCAAAGTATTGACAAGAATGTATGTCAGTAGGTCGGTATTCTTTTGATGTAAAAATGCCTTCATTTGTGCTCAAGCGATAGGAAGTTTAATTATCATGCAAGTTTCACTGTTCTAGCTGCACTTAGAGATACGGGATCTTTTTTAGCTTAAAAAAGTGCATAAAATTACGAACATGTTTAATGGAACAGAAGGCTTGTGCGTAGATAGATATATATGAGTTATTGTTTAGTATGTACAGGTATGTTAGCTGTGCAGTTTATCGGATTATCCACCCATAACACACTGAAACAAATACATATTGTAGAACTTCTAAAACATCAGAATTTTAACGCCATGAAACACTGGGAGTATTCTGGTCTACTTCCTTAGGCATCGGAACATCAAAAGCAGCCCTTCATTATAGATTCACAAGCATCCACAGAGCCCCATCGTGGATATTTGTTTTTTTTTTATTTTTATTTGAAAACATCAATACAATTTCTTCATCTAATTGATTATAATTTTTAACCTGGGCGAAATAATAATAATAATAATAATAATAATAATAATAATAATAATAATAATAATAATAATAATAAATCCAAATTTTTTGAGTTGACTACCACTAACACGAGGCAACTTTTCCACAACCCGGCCAATCGAATTTTTTTTTTAAGTTTTTTCGGCCCACCCTATTGCTTAACCTGAATGACGCAAAAATGAAATTAGACGTTTGTTCGTAATAGATGTGGAAATTGAACAGATCACAGTCACAGTCTTTTCTTAATATATAAATATGAAATACTTCAGTTTAACGTCCCAAGATTATGTCCTTTAGGCTAAAGGAGACTATGAATGATGGAATGAGAAAGTGGGAGTACCATGAGAAAACCAACGGACACAATGTCGTTCACCACAAACTTACTTGACCGGGGATCGAACTACGAACCCCACGCATTAGAGGTAAGTGCTCTACCACTGAGCCGCTTTGCCTCTCCTGTTCTTAAAATAATATTCAAAAAATGTTTAAAAAAAATAGTGTATTGCAGGATTGACCCTGGATATAATAATAAAAAAGAATTACCACATACTATCTATAAATATGCCATAACTGGATTTATATCAAGAGTTAATATCCTACCCATGTTATAGTGTAACCACAATGACTATGTCTGAGAAATAATTGTGATTTATTACAAGCTGACATTACATTGTATTAGCACTATTAAAAAAAAAAATCTTGCGCACATCGTTTCTAGGTAGTATCATTTCCATTTAGCTACAAAGCAGCTTGTAATGAATGGTATTATTATAGTCTCACAGCGATCGAGCCATCATGGTCGGGCTACATCACCTGCTACACGATCATAATGTTAATATCAAAACTTATCGCTTAACAATTTTCAAGACTGTGCAATAAGATACGGCATCCAAATACTGTATTAATTCTATCGAGTTTTATTTCCAAGTTATCCAGATATCATTTGTAATGATCGTTGGGTCCTCATTCACTTTCACCCCAGCGTCGTGCATATAACGTAATAGCGACCTAAAACTCCCCCAATGCACTGGGGTCGCGGTGGCTCAGTGGTTAAGCGTTCACCTCTGGTGGATGGTGTGTCTGGTTCGGTCCCAGTTCGCGCTAAGTGAACTTCGCGGTGGACAAACACCGCGTGCGTGGGTTTTCTCGGGATTCTCCTATTTTCCCCCCCACTTCCTTCACTCCACCATTTCCATTCATTTCTCATCATCACCATCTCCTTCACTTCAAACGACTGAAAAGAGAAGCTCGTGCTTTACAGTTTATTGTTACTGGAAGCATCTAATTTTCCAGAAGAAAATTACGTTCAGAATATTAATCTATAGATAATATGACTGGCAAATTTTAAGGGAGGATTGGTTGCCAGGGTATGCTCAGTTGTCACATTTATTTCAGTTATTATGAGATCGTAGTCCAAAAAGTGTTAACAAATGGAGCTAACTACATATAAGATACCCTTATTTTAATTTTCATTCCTTATTCTTAAAACCTAATAGGGCTACTGTTAGTTGTCCTTTCTGGTAATAGTGTGCTTTTCGGAAAAATAGCTCGTGCCAAGTGAACTTTGTGGCGGACAAACACTGTGTGCGTGGGTTTCCACGGGATTCTCCCGTTTCCTCAAACTTTGATTCCACCATGTCATTCATTTCCCATCACAGTTTCCTTTAGCCTAACCGGCATAACCATGGGACCTAAAACGCAAATATTTCATTTCACTTTTCCTTTTAGGTATAAAAAAAAAAATGAGCTCTCGATACACTTTCACTCTTCTAAGAGTTGCTTATCCCGAAATGATCATTCCCCATGATCCACAAGCGTCTCTTCAAATTCTCCTTCGTATTTAAAACTTTATGGACTAATAGTTCGCGTCTTTTCAATATCGAATACAATAATCACAACGTAAAGGTAAAATCATTGCATCTGTGCGTCAAGACAGCTTGCATGGAAATCTAACATCGGATCTTCCAATCACGAGAAAAACAGTATAGACTCCTTTAATTCGCCCGAATATGAACAAATAAACTGATCTACGATTGACATAACCATTATAAATTCTTTCCACAAACTGCAAAGGCATTTTAAAAAGCTACAGTTCATTCACTATTAATTCATTGCAAACTAATACAAATTCCTAAAATCTTCAAAGCGCGTAATGCTGAGTCTTCGTCTTACAGATGTTAATATTTGCACAAGGAACAACTTCATGAAGCCTTGAAGAGTCTGTAAAAAAACTGAGGTGCAGAGTGCATTGCACCCATTTACCAACGCGCTTGTTATGAAGGAACTTGCGCGACCCATAAGAAACATGATCAGATATATCACGTAGTGAACGCCGTTCAGCCGCACAAGGGAAGGGAGGAGGATTCCACTGTACAGAGACACCTGTTCAATCTTTGATCAATTTTACCGAGATCTCGACAACTTATGAACTCAAATTGTGTTCCCAAACCTACAGTGTATTGCAATAAATGAAAAACTTAAAAAAAGAGCATCAACTGTGTTTCAGTATTTGCGTTGTTCTACGCAATCTTTGCCTGAAACAACAACTGGCTGAGGAAAAAGCAAGATTTCTTCACGTCCCTCATCAAGTATAACAATATAAATATGGGCAGCGCCAGAGAATTGGTGGGTAACATAATGCTGAATAAATACTTGAATTTATAATAAGGCGTAAGCAGGTTTGGTGCACAATGGGAAGAGCCCAGGAGGCCACTAAAGAGTGACAGAATGAAGAAGTGAAAGTACGCGTGCTAATTAATCTTCCGCGCTTGTCCCACTACAGAATTTGCCTTATCAACAAAATAAACTGCCTTCCTCCATGGCTTGGCTTTAAACACTGTATTTTCGTGTCGTAGATAATCGTGCATCCCAGACACAAATTGCAACACATTTTTTATCCAATAGCCATTAATCAAACAAATTAAATTTATCCACAAAAACTTCTAAAGATGGTAACACTAGTAGGAAGAATACACTTCATAATTTACCAGGTCCATTCTCAAAAATTGGTTAAGATTACTTCCCAGTCTATGATTGCCAGTGACTTTAAAGTTCAACAAGTCTCAAGGAAAAGTTACAGAAGGTTTATGCTTCGTACAAAGCAGTGAATAATATTTGGTGAAAGAACAGTTAATTGAAAACTATTGATACTGTAATTACACAATGGAAAGGTTACATGTTACAATAACTTCACTGTTGATATAAGTTTTCTGTTGAAAACATTACAATTATACTGATTTGTTGTTGTAACAAAGAGGATCAATGTATGTAAAGTTGTTGGTAAACAGATGGTAATTCTGACGCGACGTCAATTATGACGGAAGTTGTAAACAACTATCTCGCATCTCTTTTGTTATGACTCACACTGATAATCATAATAAAAAGATTGAGAGAGAGAAGATATTCTCACAATGTCGCAGCATCTCTTCCTGTGTTTTTTCCCATTGAACTGCTAATGTACGAAACAATACAACAGTCTAATTTTGAAATTCCTCCCAGCTCCGTGAATTTGTTTTTGGTTGTTACAAACAAAATGATTCGACATTACATCTTTACTGTCAATGAACTTGTTTATCCGGTTAATACGTAAAAATCACGCATTCAATTACTTTACGGCTCATGTCCATCCTTGAGAAAGTAAGAAAAAGGATGTATCGATCGATGCCTTTTCCGGATGTTTGTTGATACGGGTGAAGAAACAATAAGAACAATAAACTTAAGTGCATTTGTCTTCGAACCCTGGTTTCTTCAAAATTCTGTATTATGTAATTAATATTCAAACCATAGTGTGTTGTCTGCAATGATGGTTCGTGAGGAAGTCATATTTCAAGAAATTAAAACTTTTAACGCTTCAAACTAAAAGAAAACAATGTTCTTATACTTACTTGTATAGGTCTACAACAATTAGTGTAGTTCGCAAGTTTTCTTTCCTTAAGTTGAAGCAATAAAAAGTTAACTTTCACCCATGTGACTTCCCTTATGGCCGCCACTGGTTGTCTGGTTAGTTGATTGATTTGCATTTAAGACCTGTGTCAGCAGTGACGCTATAGAGCAGAGTTTCCCAACCGGTGTGCCGCGAGTAAATCGAAACAAAATTATTAATTCTATAGCAATTAAATTACAGGACATAAGGAAAAATGTATATTTGTATTTCATATTACTATGAACCTCTAATATGAATCTACAATTTTAAGTTCCATACCGCGTCACTTTTCTGTACATTTTTAATATTGAAAAAGGAATCTGTTATTGTTATGACCATAATGCTTCTTTATTGCAGACTATTTCGTAGCTTCAAAATTTAAAATATTCAATCCTTTCGACAAAATAAACATGCATACAAATTGTCTACATTTGTGTTTTAAAAGTAAAAGAGATTTGTTTGTTCGTTCGTTATTTAGTGATCTTCCTTGTTAGTGAAAGTTTGGATACAGTTTTCGAAACAGAAAGCGTATTTTTAAAAACCTAAGTCCAATATTTCATTGCAAATGTTTTCTATTTTTAAATTAGAATGAAAAATAAGCATAATGATTTACCATGGTGGAAAACCAGTGATCGAACTTTCTTCTCTGTTAGGAGATCAGTAATCACAGAAAAAAGATACCATGGTACTTTATATTTAAATATAATAAAACTATGAGTGTGTCGCGAGAATTCAAGTTATACCCATAGTATGCCGCAAGTTGAAAAGGGTTGGGAAACGCTGCTATAGAGGGCAAGACCTACAGTTTAAAATGGAATCTGAAACACTGTAAATTACTTCTCACGAAAAGATCGAACGCGGGACGTCCTGCACAAAAGGAACGCACGCTACCCTCTAGACCACAGAGGTAAATTCTATGTATCTGGTTAGTGCAGGCGTGGGGAAGAGGAAAGGTAATAGTTAAGAACAGCTACTTCTCATCTCCCGTGCACGAGGATACATCTTACTGTTGCACTACCTAAACACCCTAAGTACAAGGGCAAGAACTCAGTCTATTACCTACTTTTTAACATCCTAGATAGTCAATGAATAATGCCTGAAAGTATGGCGTTTCTCGTCCTTCCCTAAATGGGAAGTACGGCTCCTTAACTATAACCAGAGGAAATTAACGCTGTAAACTTAAATGCCCATCTGTTAGTTTAAATGGTTACAGTGAAGACGTAAATTGGGGTTGGCCTAACTGAATTACTATTTTACTTATCATTCCCACTAAGTACTGAAGCCAGTATCCAAATTACTACTTGGGCATATTATCCGATCTTTTACGTCACCATCGAGAATCGAACCCAGATCCACGCATACAGACAACATAGTGTCCGTATAGCAAATCACTCCTCCCATTTGAATCTATATTATATACCACGATTGCTTTAGATTCTTATGCTTCCGTCCTGTATATATGTGATTCGGGTTCGTCTCCCAGTGGGGTAGTCCCTTCGAACACAAACACAAATAGTAATTTAGATCCCATTTAAAATAAGAAATACCGTCTCACAACCTCGGCGCTGAAAGGGGATGCTGAACTTGTTACGCAGTGGTTAGTTGTCTTTCGACGTAAACACAAAAATTAAATGAAATCTTAGTTTTATGTCCCATATATATGCCGGCTAGGCTAAAGGAGACTCTGTCCCATTTAACAATAAAATCAAATCAAAAATATTAATCAAGTTCCTAAGACTTCGAATTTAATGAGGACAAAGGAGTAAGATACGAACTGGGCCAGGAAAGCCGGCGACGAGGTTAGAACACATGATCCTCAACAGCGCAAAAGACGTAAAACCGGTGTTACTGGTGCTCTTAATTTTTTCTTAGTTTACGTTCGTTAGAAAGATGCATACTTATCTATCGTGTCTTGAAAACATAAAAAACAAAATATTTGAAAACATTTATTGACCACTCACAAGAGTCTTGTAAATTTGTTTACTAAAGTTTAAAACACAAAACAAACTCACCAAAAAGTTTCCCGCAAAACCAAATGGGTAAGTAACACTTTTCACAGATCCTCACAAAACTGTCCTCCTGTTTTAAAAGAAAAAAAAAATGTAAATCACTCACAAAATCCACCAGTGTCACCGTTTTATCAATCACAAGTGCTGAGATTTCCGATACACTCGCACAAACTTTTTTTACCACCACTCTACCATGCAAGAACCGCGTCTTTCCATGTGTACACACTGCTACGTTGTGTTGGCCGTAGTAGAGTAACAACCGCGTCTCTCCCGCACTGCACGCTCCTCCCCCTCCGCGGTTCCCCTACATTCCCTCAGGCACAACACTAGAGACAAGTAGAAGCCCAGGTTACGCCCACAACAACGTTGCCATGTGGAGGAATACAAACTTATAAAAGCATATACAGTACTAGCTAGCAGCGTTGCCACGCTTGTCTGTGTTTATCATTTTTAATGTCAAACAAATCGTATACCGAAGACCTTCCAACTATACGATTTCTGCTGGTTGTGCAGGGAGGGCCAGCTTCATCTTCATCTCAACCACTATACTACTACTGTGACCTTGCACTTGGATTCTCTTGTTTCCTCTCCTCAGATGGGATCGCCACAAAAGATTGGACGAAGAATAACAAAAACAATCGTTTCTGGCGCCGTGAAAGGTGTTTGCATTGATATTGTTAAAGGACATTGGACCTTTTTTTGCCGAAATATCTTGGTAGCAAATATCATCGAGATTTGTTTATATGATAACTGATTGACAGTATTACGGCGTAGCAAAATCACGTATTATTAGTCCTTATTGAGTAGTAGCATACACAAGGGGGATTTGGGGGTTTTAGCCTCCTTTTAAGATGCAAAAATAAACAATTACTATATTCAGATATGAACTTGGGAGCTTGAACCCCTTTGACGAATTTCTGCATACGAAACTGCTTTTGAGTACCACAGACCACAGCATTCCGTGCTCGTCTGTTGTCTCCGATTCTTGATAGAAGTACGGAAAATTACTTGAGATTTAAAGACATCCACACGGTCACGATTATTGGTTGGATTTGAATTTAACGTCCCTTTCAGCAGCGTACAAAGATACGTATGTCATTACACAATATATTCCAATAAGCAATATGGTTTGAATGTTGTTATACTATACCCTTCGTGACGCAGAAGGGTTCTGATAACTTCGGGATGAAATTAAACACATAAATTTTGCACAGAAGTTTACGAGAGAAAAAAACCTTTTCGAGAATCATGTTTAGACGAGAAATAATTTCTCGAGATTCAAAACGAGACGAGAGAAGAGACTTACAAAATTTACGAGACGAGAGAAGAGACAGAAAATTTATGAGACGAGAGAAGAGACAGAAAATTTCTGAGACGAGAGAAGAGACAGAAAATTTACGAGACGAGAGAAGAGACAAAATTTAGGAGACGAGAGAAGAGACTTACAAAATTTACGAGACGAGAGGAGAGAGAGAGAATTTACGAGACGAGAGAAGAGATTTACAAAATTTACGAGACGAAAGGAGAAACTTACAAAATTTACGAGATGGGAGGAGAGACTTAAAAAATTTAAGAGACGAGAGAAGAGACTTACAAAATTTACGAGACGAAAGGAGAGAGAAAATATACGAGACAAGACGAAAGGAGAAAATGTTATTTCTTCCGTCATCTCGTCTTATCTCGTGGTGATATTTTGGACCTGCCTGTTTTTAACTGGTTTGTGATGTTGCCCATGAGACGAGACGAGAAGATGTTCTCATCTCGTCTCGTAAATTTTATAGAAATCTCGTATCATTTCAATTTTGGAAGAATTGTTTCTCATCTCATCTCGTCTCGATTTTTGAAGAGACTATTCTCCCTCGTCTCGTTTCATAAATGTATGTCCTATTTTTTTTAATTGCATCTAGAAGTTTTCAGAATTCTTCCGCGTCGTGAGAGTGTGATATAACAGCACTGAAACCATATTTCTTATCGGAGTATATTGTGTAAGGATTTATGTATCTTTAAACGTTGATAAATGCTCTTCATTGTGTTTATACAATCACTTCATCAATTTATATTTTTTATATTATGTATCATGTAAAATTAAATCAATGATTTTAGATTTCTAACACTTGGGTGAACTAGCATTGCCCACATGACTCGAGAAACTGTTCGTCCCGTCTCGGAAACAAGACAAAATTTGTCATATTTGTAGTCTCGCCTCAAATTAAAAAAAAAAAAAAATGTACTTCTCTCTCGACTTTTGTCCTGTGGACAACAATACAGGTTTTGTAATTCAAATCATTAAAGAGAATTTTAAGTACTCACTGTGACATAAGATTTATTTTCTATTCACAAATTTCCAGATTTATTTGGTGAAACTTTGGTCAAAAATAAAAATATCAAATTTCTAAAATTTATCTGGTAAATATAGTCAAAATAAGGACAGAAAACCAATTCAATGTACCGGGTGCACAACTCGCCAAGGGAAGTGATGTTAGCACTTTCCAGTTCACACATTTGGTGCAGTAGCAAGCGCGCACACCTTTTTGGTGCTCGTGGTGTCAGGTTCGATTCCCGGTCAGAGAGCATTGAAATTTGAATTCAATATGATGAATCAGATTTTACGGCAGATTCACGTCTCACACAGTCTCGGTGTTGAAACGGGACGCTGAACTTAAAAAAAAACTCTCGTATTACTCGTGTATACAGTAGTAGCGTCATTTCGGATTTTCCCAGGGGCAAGGGTAAGATTATCCACCGATGTAAGAGAGTTCAACGTTTTTTATTAGTAGACTATATTAGTGTGACTTTTTAAAAAGCACGTGATTCTCAAACCCGGGGGAGGGTATATTTTACCCCCTGTCCTCGCCAAATGATGTCCCCTAGCGAATTCTTTTTGTTTAACGTCCAACGATTACACTCTCTAGGTTGGAAGAATTGGTGGAATGATAATGTCGAAAGAAATGTGAGTACCCCGGGGACATAAGGTTATCCACCGCAAACTTACATGTACGGGGATCGAACCAGGGACTCCACGCACAAGAGATAAGCGCTCTACACGGAGCCATCGTGCCCTCCTCCCCCCCCCCCAAATGATGCCTCTTTCGTATACAGCGTCGTTACTGACAAAGGAATAAAAATCAATCAAATAGCACTTAAACCAGCTTTCTCTTACTGGTCTTTTCATTCCTATCATTTTTATATGCTCTTTCAATCATGTATATCGGAGTTAATTATAGATAAACGTCTATTTGCACGTTAAAATCAGTTTTAAATTAATTCACTTCTTTATTATAAGTATATTGGATTATAGTAATTATGATAATAACGTTTCGGAAACTAATAGCGAACTGAAGGTTAAAACGAAAATTAAAATTTTATTAGTCATGCATTTCCAATTTGGAATTTCGAAACTAGTTATTGATTTTGTTTACGCTGCTTCCGCGTATGTTTTTGCTTTGTTCATTAAAATGAACCTTGCATTCTCTATAGAGCTAATAGATAATTCTAGCTATCACCAACAGTTTATGTTTCAGAGCACCGTAGAACATAAATTAGATGTTTTAAAGTTGTCAAAAGCTCCCTGGTGGCTATATAGATAGCGTATACGCCTTTGACGAGGAAAACCCTGGTTCATTTGCCAGTGGAAGTTCATATGGTTTGGATTTCATGTAAAGGAGTAGATCCACGTCTCATATAGCCCCTCTGCTGAACGGGATGCTAAACTCAAATCTATTTAACTAAACTTGTCGAACTGCATTAGCATAATTTACGAGTAAACTTAAATAAATGTAACTGTTATTAAGATTTTTGTTGAGTTTCGGAGTTGCTGCAAATAGAAAAGTGGAATGGAGTTAGGAAACCAATCGGTAAGGGGTTAGTAAATCAATAGTCTACACTTAATTCACCTGATCTTGAAAATAAATAAATAATCTGGAGGGGGCACGGTGGCTCAGTGGTAGAACGATTACCTTTGGTACATGGGTATCTGGTTCAATCCCCAGCCAATTAAGTTTGTGGTGGACAACATCGTGTCCGTGAGTTTTCTCAGGTAACTTTCGTTTCCTTCCACTTTCTCAGGCCACCAATTCTTCTATTATTCATTTGCCTTAATCATCGTCTCCCTTAATATTGCCTTCCCACCTGCGCCTAGGTCTCCCTAATGGATGTTTTTCGATTGGATTTCCAGTTAAAACTTTCAAAGCGCTCCTACTAGCGCTACATGACCTGCCCACCTGAGCCTTCTAGACTTGAGACCCTGTGGTAAATCGTACATATTAAGCAGTTCTTCGTTATAAAGTTTCGACCATTTTCAATTCCCGTTCTTTGTATACAAAGTTGTACTATATATTTTTTTAAAATGCCATCTCATAATATTCTCCATTCCCGTTCCTTGTAGTGTTAAGTTATACTATACAGTATATTATATCTATATATATAAAAGAGAACGTACAAATCCTTTGTCCGCTCATCACGCTAATACGGCTGAACCAATTTCTTTCATTTTTGGGGGGTTATTAGGATTTGGACCCTAGATGGTTTTTATCATATCACTTTAATTTTCAATTACCAGTGTCTTGAGATAATTGACCATTCAGGTGTCCACAAATCCTTTGTTAGTTCATCATAGGTAAAAATAAACGTATTTATATGCAACCCACATGACCGTGTCACTCGGCGGGTTAACATAAATGACAGGCGTTATAATGGTTTTTATCATATCACTTGAAAGCGAAAAAGTAAAAATTATCTAAGTAACAAAGTTTATTGCGTTCGGGGGTGACCGCAGCGAAGCGGGGCGGGTTAACATAAATGACAGGCGATATAATGTTAACATTTACTGCAATCTTCTATGGTTTTTATCATATCACTTGAAAGCGAAAAAGTAAAAATTATCTAAGTAACAAAGTTTATTGCGTTCCGGGGTGACCGCAGCGAAGCGGGGTGAACGCTGCTAGTATATATATATATATATATTATTGTCATAACGTATAAAGCTACTTTTTGTTTCCAATGGTGTGCCTTATTTTCCAAATTGGACGATTTCGATTGAATATTCTGCAGAACACTGAGCTTCGATTCTAGTTGGAGCTCATGTGGTTTGGGAAATGTTAAATTCCAAATTTAATAAAAGACAACCATAGATTGAGTATACAGTATGAATTCCGCATGTTAATATTTGCTATTTTAATATTTTCTTGAAAAGTACTTTGAACTCTACAAAATGCATTTAGTTAAAAAACATGCTTGGTTTTATTGTTGTGTGTACCTAAAAAACAACCTATTTTTGTGTACTTGAGAAACAACTTTTCTCTCCCTGTACGCACAATACTTATTATGTCATTGTCGAAATAGAAATTATCTCATTTCTCTTTTTCTCTTTTATGTACAGGGCCGGATCCAGGATTTTCTGATGGGGGTGCACCAATAACTACCAAAATAACCAATCACACCGAAACTTTTCAATGTGACATGTGACAATGTTCTTTATCCCTGACAACGCTGATGCATAGAACGGAGGGGGATATTTTAAAAGAGGATCGCATGTTCTCCCCTCCTTGTTTCTGTTTTCTTCCTTACTTGAGAAATGTTATAACGTTATGTTGTTTTGCTTGGTGAATCCTTTCCCTTCAACCTTCAGAAAATCGACTTAAAATATTCCTTTTGCAAAGTTTTCGTTTCTTTAGAGCCCCAAACGGAAACATGATGGCAGAAAGTTTGGCTATTCTCACTGCTAGCTTTTTTAAAAATTTTAAATCCTATCAATTTATAATGAAGAGGATGCACGTGGACCGGTGCACCCCATAAATATATATATATATATATATATATATATATATGTGTGTGTGTGTGTGTGTGTGTGTAAACGTCATAACATCTGATATTTCTGCTGTGCCATTTTTTCAAGATAGGCAATTTTGATAGAATAATCTGTGGGATACAGGGCTTCGATTCTGGTTGGCACTCATATGGTTTGAGGAACATTAAATTCCAAAATAACAAACCAACTATAGATTGAGTATAAAATTGCAGAAAATTGTTATGCTAATATTTTGTTGAAAAGGACTTTGAACTCTACTAAATGCATTTAGTCACAAAACATGCCTGTTTTTAAGGCTGTTTGTATACCTGAAAAACGACAACAACTATTTTTGTGTACTCGAGAAACAACTTTTCTCTCCCCATACGCACAATACTTATCAGCACTTATTGTCATTATGAACGGAACGTAAAAGTTATCTTCATTCTCCTTTTACATTGTATATTTTGGGAAAGTAAAACTATTTGAACGTCAAGAAAAAGAAGAAAAAAACATGTCAAAACGATTTTCTTAAGTTGCTTAATCTGTTGCTTGTATCTTGTCAGACGCTGATGGCACCCTCAGGGAGGAAAATCCAATTTCCTTGCATTTTCGAAGAATCAGATAAAGAATTCTTGGAAGTCGAGGAATTTCCCATACAAAATGACTAAACAGCATGATGCACTCTGCATGTATATATTAAAAAAAAAAAAAAAAAAAAGAAAGAAATAGGTCACTATTTCCTGCTATAGGTAAAGTTTTCTAAAATGGGGGAGTAATGGGACGGAAATGAAATCACCAAGGTCATGCATTAAATTGCATTTACAGTTCATTGCACAGCGTTAATATCGTCAGGTGTAATTCTTCTGTATCTGAAAGGAAAGAGAAATCTATTTCAGTATGGCTTTTTTCTTTCTCTGTAAACCAATTTAAATCTATAACTACATACTTATTTACTACATAGCATGGAACTCTATAAAACTTATACTATTTCTATAATCTTAAGGGCGAGACAGTGGCGGATCTAGAAGGCGAAAACTGAGGGAGTAGGGTAGCCAGAACCCAGACTATGATACGTATATCATGAATTTATTATAAACTTTCAAAAATATATAAATAATAGGTTAAATTATTTTTGTCACTTAAAAAACTGGGCGGGAAGGTGCCCCCGGTCCCGGACTAGATCAGCAACTGTCAATAGCAAAAATAAAAGAAGAAAAGAAAGAAAAAGAAATAAAAGAAACGAAAGAAAAGTTAATGAGAAAATCTTAAGTAGCTCGTTAACATACTGAATACAGAAATTATATGAAGAAACTAGTACGCTTTATCATATTCTAAGCTTCGAATGAGGCCTCATGTCACGAAAAGCGACCTCAACAACCTCATTTAATCATAATGTGAGTTCGAGAGGTTGATGTTATGTATTATATCTTTATTTCGAATAAGCGCAGGTTCGGGCGATTTAACATTTCTTTTCAGCGCCGAGGTAATATGTGACAGGAACCATGGAAAGAACATGCATTATTCACTTGACCACGATGGGGCAGTATGCATACAAGACATCGTGGATATTTCGCCGGATATCCTGAGTCAACTCGGAAAAAATTCATAGAACGAGGCATAGGCATCGACTACGTATGAGAGCTCCGGGGCTCAGGGAGCCGCAATGGCTCAGTGGTAGAGCGTTCACCTCTGGTGCTTGGGGTCCCGGGTTCAATCCCAGCCCCCGCCAAGTGAACTTTGTGGTGGACAAACACCGTTTACGTGGGTTTTCCCGGGGTTCTCCCGTTTCCTCCCACTTTCTTCATTCCACCATTTCATTCATTACTCATCATCACCGTCTCCTTTAGCCTAACCGGCATAACTGTGGGACGTAAAACTCAAAGATTTCATTTCATTTTTTTCCCATGTCTCCATCATGTATCTGAGGCGGAAAAATTATGAAAAAAAGGATTTTTTGTTTAAAAAAATTCTCTTTTTTTAACCTTTTTGCCCCTCTGAACCCCCTGCTTTAATGCAGAGATCTGAAAAATACTAAGGGGTGCACTGAATGTGTGTGCAAAATTTCAATCTTCTAGGTGCAAAAGTAAACCCTCCTAAAAGTAACATCTCCACAACACTGGAGATTCCCGTATAAAACAGGGTATCAGGTAAAAATTTCCTGAAACATCCCTATTTGTCGTAGAATCATGGTTCGTACATCATTCTCTTCAGACTAGAACTGCTTTTCAAACGGTATCATTCACATGTCTCAATCGTGTATATGAGGTGGGAAAATCGCGATTTTTACCTTTTTGCCCTTCTGGACTCTCCTGTTTTAACGTAGAGATCTGAAAAAAATCTGGAAATTGCTAATGGGTGCACTGTATGTGTGTGCAGAATTTCAATTTTCTAGGTGCAAAAGTAAGTCTGCCAAAAGATGATAAAAATAGGCATAATAAAAATAGTTTTTTTAAAATTATGACATCATCACACCATATGTCTCGTCGCAGAAAGGTGTGAAAGCATACTCGTATACAACGTGTTCTACAATGTCTCGAGGCTTGATAAAAACAAAAAATAATAAAAAAACGAAGTAAAAAGCTTTATTGGCACTTTTTTAAATCGAATAATGAAGATTCTACATATCACCTAAGAATAGGTGATATAATTTAAAAGCGTTAGAAGTCGATGCCTATCGAAGGAGATCTCGTAGATCATAACTCCGATAATTTTAAAATTCTAGTCCATGATTGACGGTTAGTTGGTGAAGTTTCAGATACGTATCATAAATGATAAGGCTATAGAATGTAGGCAAGATAGAAATATTAAAGCATTGCTGATGCAAGAATAAATCATATAACCATGAGCTTACATTTGTTTGTTTGTTTATTGAAGTTTCGCGACACTTTCCAGCACCAAGGCTATACGAGATATAGACCCACAGTTCAAAGTGACCACCGTAGTATGTTTAGTATTCTCCCAAAGGAATACCCATTATTCAAATTAATCAAGAAAGGGGGGCACGGTGGCTCAGTGGTAGGATGCTCACCTCTGGTAGGGTAGTGGACCCAGTAATTGACATGTTAAGAGGGCACTTGAACATTGTACTGTATATTTACGTAATCTAGCTTCCAACTAGCATTATGAAGGTTGCATTCCATCAAGGAGACTATAAGTGACTAAGACAGCATAATATTCTTGCAAATACATATATTTTTAGGAAATGTAGAAACGATAATAATATAGTATGTGATGGGACTAGTAATTGACAGTACACCTTTTTTGTTTACCCCAATAATTAACATTTGCGAACTAGTAATTGACATGAGATTATTAACTAATTTACTACACTCAAAACAACGCTAAATCTACAAGAAATACTACATTAATACAAAACCAATACGTAGGAACTATATTATTTCTTAACGAACACTCCTGAGTAGATGATTAAAGCAGACTTTCGTAAATAAGTATTAAATTGTAGACCAAAGTCTTGAATAAAATTGGAAAAGGTTCGACCAGAATCTTCGTTTTATTCAAGTACCATCCCAGGTCGCCTGGTGAGTTTGAGGGAAACTCCAGTCTGAATGGCTGGTCACAAACACAAAAGCTGCTGACGTTTGACTATACCAAAACGTTCATATCTTATGTGTAGGCTCCAGTGCAGGCCATGCTAACTTAGAATCTTTTTGTAGCTTTTATTCGACGATACGCAAGCTTGATTTTACGAACTTGATTTGGTTCAACTTGAAATGGACAATTGCCTCTGAGGGAAACGGGTCCGAAAAATATGCGAGAATTAGAGACTTCATCTTTGTCTTCCAGAGTAGGCCATATGAAGGAATTCTCTGTAGTTTCTTTTAAGAACTTTATGCTTGATTTCTTCCCGTCTGTAGAGAGAACCCGTCCAATGAAATACTGCTCTTGATAAAACACTGCGTAGTAGCTCTCAGCACGTATCCTACAAATCGTACTCAAATCCTCTGCCAAAACTAGCTCATTTTCGGATTGATCTACCTCAGAAAGCACACAATCGTCCGTTGAGTCTTGACAGAGATCATCAGTTGATACATCTGATTCACTTGAAGACGAATCATTTACTTGTGTGTGCGACTTTTTTGTATTCTTGTTGGATTTCTGTTTCTTCATCAATGCTGCTTGGCGCTTCTGTTCTCTTTCTTTCTTTTTCTCTTCCTTCTGCTGTTCCTTTTTCATTTTTTCTTCTTTCTTCCTCTGGAAGTACTTTTTCCATTCGGACGAAGTGACGACTGCGGGTACCTTCCCAGTCGCTTTTCTCTTCTTTGTGACTTTGGGCTCTGGCCAAAATAGAGCTCTTTTAAAGGGAGAACTCACTGATGAATTTGTGGTGTCTTCTATAATATTTACATCAACTGGACCTGATGATTCAGGTTGCACTGTTTTTGTCAAATTCTCCATTGCGGATGTTGACGGTTCAGAATAGTTTCTGCTGCTTGTCTCTAGAATAGATAATTCTGTTGAATCAGAAAATGTTGGCTGCTGAATAGTTGTTTGAGCTGATAGTTTTGTTTGTTCCACCATGTTTCGCCACACAAGAAAGAGATCTGTTGATCGTTCAGGACCTTGCCATTCTAAATTTTCTTCTGATGCCTTACGAAACAGATGAAGTTTTTCGTCATCAATAAAAGATTCCAAATATTCCAAATGCTTTCTTGTGTTGTGTGTTTTTGGCTTAACCTTGTGGGGAACTTCCTTAGATGTGATGGAACATTTGGTGTAATCAACCGCATTTTTATCGAAAGGTGAAATACCAGATCGTCTAAACCCATTAATCACAGTTTCCTGAGTCACAGACGAAAGAACAGTTTCGAATACTGGGGCAAAGTTTCCCTTACTTAACACTTGGTTCGGGTTTTCTAACTTCCACTTATGTATAATCATCTTCCAACTCTGTTTTATAGGCTTAAATACACTAACGTCACATGGCTGAGTTATATGTGTGGTGTTGGGACATAACGCTACTAACTCAATGCCATGATCTGAACAAAACTCACTTAAATGAAGTGTTAAGTGGGATTTGTGTCCATCAATGAAAAGTATAACAGGTAGCTTCACATTTTGTTTTAGGAGCCATGGATGAAACACATTGGTGATATATTCGTAGAAAGTCTCACCATTCATCCATCCACTTTCACTCTTACCAAGTGCCCATGAGTCTGGAGCCTTCTCAGCAATTTCACTTGGTAGGCGAACATAGGGGTATACAATAAATGGAGGAAGTATTTCACCATTAGCACAGACAGTAATAAGAACTGTTAAGCAATCTTTTTCAGCACCTGCTAAGACTTCATACACGTTTCTGTCGCCTCTTGGCTCCAATACTTTTCCAGTTTTTGGGCTAAGCTGAAACGAAGTTTCGTCGGCATTGAAAATCCGCGATGGGTCTTCCAAAGCTTCGGTAAGTCCTTTTGCTTGTAAATACTCATAAACTTCATCAAACCATTTGCGTATCATGTTCTCAGACACTACTGCACGACTTTTGGTCAAAGCTTCAGGAGTTCGTTCGTTTGCTTATTTCTGGATGGCGACGCAAAAACGCTTCAAACCAGTGTTTAGCTGGTTTGTTGTTAGAAAACGGATTCTTCCTGCCTGTTGACACCATAATTTTCTGTACGGTAGTCAATAGATCTTCTTTCACTAAGGGAAATCCTGCTCTAGCTATATCAATTATCCATTTTACCAACATATTTTCTTCTTTATCCGTTAGAACTGTCGAGGGTCCCATTTTTCGATGTTCTGGTGGTCTTCCCTTCACTTTGTTCATTAGTGTACTTCGTGGAACCTTGTATCGCCTGCTCGCTTCTGCGAAAGATGCACCATTCGTTTTTACGTCTTCAATAGCCTTCTTCATATCTTCTTCAGAATACTTGAAAAAGGGTTTCTTCCGTATCAAATTGACGTCACACTTCTTCCCCATTTTGGACTTTGTTCAATCCTGAAACAATATAAAATCCACACTTAGCAAATCCAATGCGAAATCAACGCAAAACTAGTAATTGACACCTAAGACCCAAAGATTGTCACCTCATGTCAATTACTGGGAAATCGTGAGGGAATGCAACCCTGACCATCTACATACTCAGAATGCCATCACGAAGCGAATTATACTGTGCTAGTGCGCACTCACATAAAAACCTATTAATTGCCACCTTTGTCAATTAATGGGTTAGATTAAAATTTCGAGACCCAATAATTGACACCCCCAAGTACGTCACGCTTTTGTTTCACGAGGACATTCTAAGAACGTAGTTGTGTTCCTACATTCCTGAAAGCGTCATATAAATGTTGTAGTGCGCATCACATTAAGAATATATGAAAAATAAATGGATTCAAAACCTTCTTACCTTATCTTCCCTTGTTAAGCTTTTGGATGAGATAGCCCGTTGTAGAACAAAGGTAACACGTTTTCGCATACAATGACTACTACGGCGTCTGCTGACCGGAAGCAGACAAATGAACACCTACGAAACTCCTAAAGACAACAACAGATGTCAGCAAAAGGTGGTATTCAACTGCACTTCCTTATCTTATAGTACATTCATCCTATTTGTCAATTACTGGGTGCGCGTCAATTACTGGGCCCACTACCCTACGTGGAGTCTATGGTTCGATTCCGGCCAAGTAAGATTGTGGTAGACAACATCGTGTCTGTGGGTTTTGTTGGCGTACTCCCGTTTCCTTCCACATTCTCATTCTACCAATTTTTCCATCATCATTCATTTGTCTTATCATCCGTCTCCGTTAGCCTAAAGGGCATATTTGTGGGACATAATAATAATAATAATAATAATAATAATAATAATAATAATAATAATAATAATAATAATAATAATAATAATAATAATAATAATAATAATTCATTGTGCTTAAGTTGTTGGACTTTCTCCTGTCTGTCTTCTTGTACCGGTACGCATGTCTACTTTTTCGTTGCACGTATCTTCAGGATGTGTCAGGTAAGATTGCGTTTCGTAAGAATGGTTCGGTGGTTATCATTTTTTGCAATCAGCAAAGCTTTCTTTTACAAAATCGTCTTTGTTTTTTCGATTATTGCATGTTTATACATCTGGCGCCGAATCACTGATAGAAATTTTGCCTGACAGTTATGAATTTTTGTGTTTGTTTCTCTCTCTTTTAAATTAGAATCTATCATTTGGTCAATAGCCCCGAAAGAAAAAAAAACATAAAAAAGGGCAGTCATATTATCTAATGTGTTTGCTACGAAAGTAAAGTTAATGGAAAAATCATAAATAGCACACTAACACAATGAATATAGAAATTACGGTACTTGAAGAGAGTAGTATTATCATATTCTAAGCTTAGAAGTCTTATTTGAAGAAAGTATGAAGATACAGTCAAAAATTCATACTCATACAAGCTCTATTAATTTGTTTATTTATTTACCTATTATAAATAAAATGTTTTGATTTATTAATGTTCCATGTACATATTGCAAAGTCAATTTTCGCTGGAGTACTTACTGACGTACACAGACTCTCATCAAGGAGCTCAGGCACGATTTTTTTATTCATATCTTAATATACTTACTTACTTACTTACTGGTCGGCGCTACAGCCCTTGAAGGGCCTTGGCCTCCCTATACCCGTAGTAAATGTAAGGGGCCGCGTTGTCTCAGTAGTAAAGCGTTCACCTCTGGTGCATGGTATCCTTCGTTCGATTCCAGCTCGCGTCGAGTGAACTTTGAGGTGGACAAACACCGTGTGCGTGGGTTTTCCGCGAATTCTCCCGTTTCCTTCCATTTTCTTCATTCCACCATTCCATTCATTTCTCATAATCACCGTCTCCTTTAGCCTAGCCGGCATAACCGTGGGACGCTCAACCGAAAGATTTCATTTCATTTTCAATTTACATTTTCCCGTAATATCGTGTAGAAACGGGAGATTAAAACAAGGTAACCCCCATTTTAGTACGCCATTATTTCTAACCCTAGAAAGAGTTAGTGGCGGATCCAGGGGACGAATCCAGGCAATTGTCCCCCCAGAAGAGGAAACTTTCTTATTATATATATATATATATATATATATATATATATATATATATATATATATATATATATATATATATATATATATATAACTCATCCCAGAGTTTGGAGCTCTTAAAAGTAGCTCTAAGTAGCAGTATTACAAACCACCGCCCCCCCAGAAGTCCGTCTTGGATCCGTCCCTGGAAAGAGTTCAACCAAAGTGGCCAGCCACCGCATTTGAACCGGGGACGTCCGGATTACTAAGCAGAGTCCTTACCACTAGCGATCGGCTTCATTTGTATCTGTTTTTATCCTGTCTCTTTACTTAATATTTCTTGATTGTTCTTATCTCATTTTAAATGTGTATTAAATATTATTCTTAGAGTTCCTTGTGGGTATATGACATGAAACACTCGGGCACAATTTTCGATAGGAGTTTATGTGGTTCGGTCGGATCCCCCATTCAAGTTTAGAACCATGTCTCATATAGACTGGCTGCTGAGAAGGGAGGTTTAACTCGGAAATAACCATTTGTTTTTTAAATAATCTAGTTTTTTTCGTTGTGATAGTGACAAATGTGGTTTGAATTGCACAAACTCCAAGTTCACGTCTCATCTAGCTTGCTGTTGAAAAAGAACTCTAAATTAAGAATTAAACGTTGGGGCGTTTCGGTCGTTACCAGATCGTACTCAGACCTTACGTTAGAAGAGTAGTCATAGAAAAAGAGGTGTCAAGTTAAAATGTTGTTTTGGGTCTATATTTAAAGGCACTACCTTGCTATTCGTCTGGTAAAAATAAGAGAAAATCCAGTCAGAATGGATTTGACACATTTATTACCTATCATTGAAAAGTAAGATCGTTAGTTACTAGGCTAGGCTTGCCCATTGTTTTGATTCACAACACTTTGTAAATCCTGTCTCTTTTTTCTTTCATTCTTTTTCGAAACTATATACTACCCTAATAACACTGGAGTATATTGAATTCAAGTACTAACAATTGCGTACAGTTTGTATTGATTGCTTATTTGAGACACGCAATAGACATCCGTTAGATTTCCAAGCAAGGGTATTCTGGATGTCCTTTGGAAGTCTATGAAACGTTGATTTCAGAATCTACCGGTGATGTAGAGGCGAATTTTAAAAATGAATTATAGATATAAATTACCTTCAGATGAAAGTAGTAAAAAATTGTTTCCATTAAAAAGTCGGATTCACAACTTTCCGCGTGTTGAGAAAGTGAGATTCGATCATGAAACCTCGTGAATACAATATAAGTATGGATTGTTTATAGGGTCTAATAGAAAAGCTTGAAACTAGTCTTGGAAAAGTGAACAGAGCCCAAACAGATATTTAATCGCGATACTACTACTACTACTACCATTACAAATAATAATAATAATAATCTTTATTCCAGTGCCGCGAACATCTTTTAGCAAAAATACAACACATGGTATCAGAGTACTACTGTACATTGCAACGGAATAATAATGCTAATGATAATAATAGTAATAATAATAAATAAAAAAAACAGTAAAAATAGGAGCACTAATATAAAACACAATGTAGATAAAAGTCAGTTAAGCAGAAATAATTGCATGTCAACGCTGTAAAAATTATCAAGCTCTCGATCTATCTAAAACAACGAAAAGCTAAGAAAAGTAGTCTTAAAATTACGTTTTAGTTTAATGTTTCTAAACGTTATTGCTTAAAAACTATCAGTCAGATCTCATGAAATTTTCACTTGTTAATACAATAAGTCTAAAATGTTCTTAAAGAATTTGTTAATCTTTTTTAAAATTCCAAATTTTAATAATAATAATAATAATAATAATAATAATAATAATAATAATAATAATAATAATAATAATAATAATAATAATAATAATAATAATAATAATAATAATAAACGCTTGCAGGGACATGGGTTTAGAAGTAAATGCAGAGAAAACTAAATACATGGAAGTGCGTCGGGACCGGAATAGGCCTACAGCAAATTATGGATGCGTTAAAATATTAAATAATAATTTTGATAAAGTGGATAGTTTCAAATATCTAGGATCAATATTAACAGAGAAAAATCATATTCACGAAGAAATTAAATGTCGACTAAAAGCAGGGAATTCGTGTTACTATTCGGTTCAAAATGATTAACATGCCTGTTGTTTTGTATGGCTGTGAAACATGGTCACTTACTCTGAGGGAAGAACATAGACTGAAAGTATTTGAGAACAAGATCATGAGACGAATATTCGGACCCAAGAGGAACGAGAATGGGGAATGGCGGAAACTTCATAACGAGGAACTACATAATTTATATGGTTTACCCAACATTGTTAGGGTCGTCAAGTCTAGGAGGCTTAGGTGGGCGGGTCATGTAGGTAGAATGGAAGAAAGTAGAAACGCTTTCAAAGTCTTGACAGGAAGACCAATCGGAAAACGACCATTAGGAAGACCTAGGCGCAGATGGGAGGACAATATTAAGATAGATCTCGCAGAGATTGGAATACAAAGTAGAAACTGGATGCAGTTAGCTAAGGTTAGCTAAGGAAGTCATTGGAGAGCTTTTGTGAACGCGGCATTGAACCTCCGGGTTCCATAGGCCACAGAGTTAGTTAGTTAGTTAATAATAATAATAATATGGACAACAAATTTAGCTACAATTTGTCGACAGTCCCCTTACATCAACTTCGGCTGTCACTTTGAGTTTAATGTGTATATATATCATCGTGAATAGTTAACACTAGATGTATGCGAAAGAGTAAACAGAGGGCAGCACAACTAGTTTATACTGTTCCCAACTGTTTGCAAGATATAACTGTTTAGAAACTGCACAAATATACCCTTCGCACACCAGCTCTTGTTGATTCGAGATGCAATAAAAGGGGATGAAGATAATGTTGTGCACCGTAGGTGGGCTTTCAAGAGTTATTTTGGAATTGTCTGGCTCGTGAACATTCCTCCAAGTGAACTGTTTAGATCTCCCTTGTGGCAACGAGACATCTCCTCTCTTGTTTCTTTTTATTTCTTTTTTCTTACATATTTATATTTAAAATTTGTAGAGTAGGGAAAACAAACTGTCATTAGTTTATGGTAATATTTTTTAAAGTACTGGTAAACTTGCAGTCGTCATTCAGGTTGAAGACTGACATTTTACCTATTGTTTGAAAAATAGACAAATAACATGGATCAGGGAACAGAAGCATTTAAAAAAAGCCTCATTTCACACTTTTTGTAAACAGAAAAAAATAGTCTTTTTTTCTTTCTTTTACAACGTTTTTATTAAGTTACTCTTTCCATATAATATGAAAATCGAGACGAGAAGTACCTTGTTTAAACTCAAGACGAGAAGTGTCATTTAAAATTTGACACGTGACAGTTTTCTTGTCTTGTTTTGGAGACAAGATCCTTTATAAATTGAAGATGAGTCAAGAAACATTACAATTCTGATTTCGTTTTTGAGACGAGCAGTTTCATGGGACTCGTTTACAACACTAGCGCATTCCAACTTACTCTTTAAAACCAAACCAATCCATTTAGCGTAACAGCTCTTTGTAAACCCCAGTCGCTCCAACGCCATTTTTTAGCGACTGGCTGAATTAAGTTTATCCTAGCGATTAATTAACACATGGTCAGCGCGCTGCGTCGCCCTGTCTCTAAGTCCTAGGCTAGTCGAGAAAGCGTTGCCCCCTGTAGCGAACGCGGCCAAAGTAGCTATTCAGTAATTTTACTTTCACCAGATGCGTAAATCATACTGTGAGCCAGTCAGGTTTTCCAGGTCTTTTTGCCAGGTCCAGGTGTGTAATAGCAGAGTTCCAATACTCTGCACAAACCATCTTCCAAGCAGCTGTTTCTTGCTACAATCCCCTTGCCTGGCAACATGTCTTTCCCTTTTTCCCCCTTCTTTTTGACATCTTTTAAACAGCAGGCGGTCTATTGTTCCGACCCGCACCAAATACGCTCGAGCTGACGTTTTCTCAGCGATTTTATTGCTTTCGCGTTTATGATTAGCCATCTATATTTAAATACATGGTCAGCGTATTCCAAGAGTACGCATGAGCAATAAATACGCTTTGCGATCGCCTCAAATAGCCGGGTACTAACACGGGCATCAGGAATTTTCTAGACATAATAGCCGTTATGTCTTTTGTTCACGTGACTTCGCAGTTTGCTTCCCGACGCTGGGTGGACGCCAAAAATTAGGAAGCACAGGTCGGGAATTGAGCCCGGAGCACGAGGACGTAAGTTCAATCTCTAAGTACTAGACTCCGGTGACCCCCAACTTACTCTTTTAGTATGACGTAATTCGTAGTAGGTCTATAAAAACTATACATCGATATAGTGATTGTACGCACAAGCATAACGAAGACCATTTATCAACGTTTATAGATACAGAAGTCATTATACAATATACTTCAATAACAAACATGGTTTAAGTGTTGTTATATCATATATGCTTCGTGAATCTCTGGTGAACGTGAAAGGAGTCTGATAACTTAGAGATGAAATAAGAAAAACTATCAGGGCATAGATTTTGTAGGTTACATAAATTTTGCGAAACGAGACGAGGCGACGAATACTTTTCGAGAATCTAGATAAAACGAGAAAGTATTGTTCGTGACCTGAGATGAGACGAGACTTGTATAAGATTTAAGAAATAAGACGAGACGAGAAAATCTTATTTCTAGTCTCGTCTCGTCTCGAGAAAAACATAACACTATTTAGAAGTACTTATTAACATTATACACCATAGAATTTAATTTTCATAAAGTAAAAGACATATAAACACATTTCAAAGATAAATCAATAAAATTAAATCATTAAAATCTCTGTTGATTTCAAAGAAAAAAAACTTTTCCATATAAATCAATGGGCTAGAAAACAAATATGGCGCAGGTTGTTAACACCCTCAACTTCTATATTAAAATAAAGAGATTAGTTATAAAGAATGGTGCATGAAAACCTCTCAGTTTGTTAAAAGTGACGTGCCAGTGTTACCAGAACACTTTTCATCATCATGAGTATTTCCAATGATCATCAAAGGTTGAGTAAGTCAATATGAGTAATATTTTCTTGTTCCACTTATTTATCAGTTAACTAAGAATGAAACACTTGATGGAAATGGGAGTACATATCGATTACTTATCTATTGCGAAGCTGCTTCCGGAAATGATATACTGCTTACACACTGTACCACGTCAGTTATGACGTAAAAAATATTAAAGATACGTACTATCAGCACCAAAAGGTTCTGTTGAAAACTTAAAAAAAAAAAAAAAAAAAAAGCGGACCCAGTGACACGAATAGACCAGATTGTCCAGGGAGAACCTGTAATCGAGTCTCTGAATCTGTGACCTAGAAGCAGTGTTTGACACCTAGCAGAACTGATCTCGTTAACATACGGGTTTAGTACAGCTTAACGTGGCATGCACTGCTACCAGGGATTGAATCTGGGCCTCCAATGCCAAAGACAAGAACACAATCACATCGCACGTCAACAGTTCATAAAACGCCAATTCTAAAGTGAATCCAAATTTACTCACCTCGTACATTCGTTTACAAGAGAGAGAGAGATGGTACTGTATATTTTATGATTATTATTATTATTAATATGTGTAAGGAAGAAGGAATCGTACAGATCTCTCGAAAAGGAATCATAGTGTTCGAAAGGCTGAGAACTACTGTTCTAGGTTAATTGTAAGAAAATGCTAATTGCATGAATAATGTATAAAGACCTCAAGTAAATTCGATTTACGAGTCTTAAGCATTATTAGTTGTATCATGTATAATGAAGTGAATGAACAGTATTATATTGGTGGAGGGTTAATTTACAGTTTTGCGTCCCTTTCAGGACCGAGGCTATATGAGAGGTGGATCTACAGCTAAACGTGAGATCCTTACCATGTGAGCTCTCACCAGGAACCGAATCTGGCTCTCATTGATACCAAAATTATCTTCTAGCTTACTTAGGAGCTGAACTATTGAGGTTTAAATTGAGTTACATTGAGGGGCGTCCAGAATGTGACTATTTCACACCGTCAGGCAGCTCAAAAGCCGTAACTCTGTAATGATGCATTTCCCGACATATGGGCATATGAACTTTTTTACTTGTCTACTCATAAGGAATCCACTCCTGAAATTTTGCCGCGCCTTTTCGTTACACACTGTATACTAAACTTTACTATGATAGCCCTGACACCCTCCTACCATTACATACTCAAAGTCTGTATTTGCTGTCAAAACAGGTTAATTTTATGTGTTAAAGTATTTTAGAGCATAAGATCGCGTGTTTATCAGAAATCAAAACGGGACTGGAGTCTCACACACACTGCCGCAGCCATGTGACTGCTGCTACGGATTGTGTAGAATGTATCGTTTTGAATCTTCGTCACATTGCTTCTGTTTTTTACCCAACACGTTTCTCTGCCATCTGTTCATTGGAAGTTAGGGAATCTGCTGCCATGCTAGAGAAAAGTGCAGAAGCTCTCGTGACCTAAGGTTATCCACGGTTTTCACCAGTCGAGTGATGCGAGGGTGAAATTTTTCCACATTTTTCTGTCATCCCTCTGGCTGGTTGGCCTATAATGGGGTGAGTGAGTGAGAGACGAACGACACAGTATATAGAAACAGAAATAGCCACCTGAAACACAACTCCAAACTTTCAGAAAAGATTTAGCTTTAGAAGGGTTGCCAACGTACGGAAAGAAATTGATTTAGAACTATGCCGTAAATAAACTCAAAATGTACTGAAACTTACTGATTGGATATCTTTTATTACATTATTTTATATAACTATGAAACATAATGGCATATAAGAGGCTAGGAATATTTTTGTTGTAAAATTGTACACCTCAATGATTTTTTTTTTAAGATCTTAAAGACAAGTGTTCAAATCTTTTACTCATTGAAACATACAAATTAATGGTTGAAAATTGCATTGAGGATATTTTTCAAAAGGTAATGGTTGCGCTTTGAATTTTTTTTTTTTTTTTGTCGATGCCTTGTCGCAAGGAACAAGAATTTTAGGAATGATCTAAAAAAAATCGATCAAAAAATTGCGATTTTGCCCAAAAATTTTAGGAATGATGAAAAAAATGCATCAAAAGATTGCGATCTTGGTCAAAAATTTTAGGAACGATCTAAAAAAAATTGATCAAAAGATTTAGATCTTGGCCAACAATTAGTTTTTGGATCAGAGGCTACATTTTAAACGGCCCCTAAATCGAGTTTTCGTATTTTCTACGGGATAAAAGCACATCATACTGACAAGGAAAGGACATGAACATGACATCGGGACATCCGAATCAAACCTAGTCCACTCGATAAACATAACAAAAATAAATTTATGTTCATGCACAAAGCGAATTAGGTGCCATGGACAACGGAGTAAATCCCTGGGGCCCATTAACAATCCTGTTATTATAAAGAAAATTGTAGACTTGCAGTGAAATAGATATTGTATCAATACTGTTGATTGGAAAGTCATGGTTTATAGTCAGAGTTCGAAGTGGAAATAAAGCAGAGGCATTTTGTTTTATTTCGATTTTGACTCGACATACCAGCTATCTAAATGTTGAA
This sequence comes from Thermobia domestica, assembly GCF_964235325.1. Taxonomy (NCBI): domain Eukaryota; kingdom Metazoa; phylum Arthropoda; class Insecta; order Zygentoma; family Lepismatidae; genus Thermobia; species Thermobia domestica. The sequence continues at coordinate 49,727,904 of NC_137466.1, read as the reverse complement.
ATATAGTGAGGGTATGTTGCCTAAAAGATTGCATTTCTATTTACATAATGACTGAAAACCACTGGAAAGCTTCAATATATAAACAATTTCCTCCAGGAAAGCTCCCGGACTGCCACTCTACTGAGGGGTATTGCAAACCCCCGGAAGAATCACCCCCATAGCAGACTACCCCTAAACCCGCTCATATTCATTTATATGAATTAAGACAAACACGACACACACACATACAAAAGAAAAAAATTCAATATGTTATATCAAAATATAAACTAGGTAACTTCTTCGAAGACACCTCATTTTAAAAACAAAAGGTAAGTAAAAGATAATAAAAATGTCCGTGTTGTCAAGTTAGAAATTATTTCTAGATAAGAAATAAAATATTTTTACGTGCAAAGCTATTCGTTAATTACTGTGTATAAATTTGGATTTTTTAAAAGTATTTAGCATATACTCTCCAGTGACGGTATGTCTTGAATACCAAAAAAAGCAGAGGCGGCCTTCATCACTGAAAAACCAGAGACAGTATGGCATACTACCGCATACCGTCTCACTTCGACCACTGTTTATATTTCATTCTCTTCAGTATGAAACAAGTTTTCCAGAGATGCTGCGTATTGGCGCACATAGCGTATTTGAACAGGGAAAATTGGGATAATGTCGGGAAAATTCCCTCCAAAAATCCCTCCCACCAACTTTCACCTCCTCTGAAGTGACCCCGGGTAAAAACACACAATTCAAGTGTATCTCGAAAAAATACTATAGGGGTTAAGTAATGAGTGTATCAAGTTTCGTTTTGATAGACGTAGTAGGTATGAAGGGAAAGGTTGTATACCAATACACTCTGTACATACGAAATCGAACTTATGACCTGAACTATAAAGAGAACATAATATAAATATATATATATATATATAAACACAGTACTATTTATCCTTATATCAAGAATTGTACCACATTCTCTGTAGAATGAAGCAAGCGTTGAAATATTTATCATGGATATTTTTTCGTAATATGTGGAGAGGGAAATTGGGAATAAGTCACAAAAATGTCTTCCAAACTAGCTCTATTGTGAAGTTGTGCGTCCTCTAAAGCGACACCGGAGCCCCGAGAAATTTAACATGAAGAAATGTTGATTGATGCACGAAAGCTATTTTTGATCAGATAGCAAGGTACCCAGGGAACGTCCAGATTCAAAGTGATGTTTCGAAATCAAGAAGCACTGAGGAGTAACGTCGTAACGAATTAATCAAGATAGACTGTTCTGGAGAATGGTTTGAGAGACCTTCATCCAAAAGTGAATTGGTACGGGTTGCCTTTGATATAATCTTACTTTTGTGGCCCCGCGTACTAGCTTTTGGTGCAAGCGGTCCCGGGTTCGATTCCCAGTGAGGACACTCGACCGAAAAATTGTAAAAAGCTTTTCCAGGTTAGCCATTCTGAGTGAGGTTTTCCTGTGTTTTCTTCATTCACTCCAGGCAAATGCTGGAATAGTACCTAACATAGGTTCCAGGCGCTACCTTCCTTCCCTTTCCCCGGATAGTGTGATCGTCAAGGGGCGTCTCCTTCATATGTGACAAGCTAACATGGCCATAGATGTTGAAAAGCCATAAAGCTAATCCTAAATCCCGTAAATATTGTGTTAATCAAGTTGCACGAAATTCTAAATATACAGTACGTAAACCATTCTGTACTGGTATGCTAAGGTTTGCATTTGAAAATTTTACATTAAGGGAGTGAGAAACACTGCATTTAAAAGAAAATGGCTGTTTAGCTGTTTTACAACACAAACACTCACACAAAAGAAGAAAAAAAATAGTAGTTTTTGGATTTATGAGACGTCCCTATAGAAAAGAGTCTGTTTATAATGCGCAGTCACATTGCTTTTGGAATTTCTAATGTCTAAGAATGGCGAGAGACTTTTGCTTTAGAATTATCAATGATGCAATTATACTTGCCAAGCAACGAATTTCAAAGCGGATGTGTAACACTTTTTTTTCTTTTGACAAGTTTTTCATTTATTACATTTTTTTTTTTTTACAAAGGTAGAATGAACAGTTTTTCAATTTTTTGTGTGTTGATAATTGGAACAACATTCCACATTTTGATTCAGTTGCATTACCTGTGTGCATTTTTTATTATAATTTGGGAAAAGAGGACAAATATTTGATGAGAAACAAGATTTTGTACGATTTTTTTTTGTCTATACAGTAAAATTAGCTTAGAAAGTAACTCAATTGTGATATTACTGTATCATTTCTTTCATTGTAAATTACGTTTTATCACTTACAAACTAAAACGTACAACTGTTTATGCTTATGAAAAACATCACGGACTAGTTTTGTGATGAATGTTTACATGTTAGTAAACCAGAAGCGTCTTATTTGAAACTAATATGTATGCAATTGAGAACTTAATGTTTTAACGTGAATACACAAACATGGGACAATAATTGGCATTACTGTTTATATTTTAATGGTTGTTGTAATGCAGAGAGAAAGAACGAAGAATGCGTTTATCTGTATGCAATTATTTTATACATTTGTGACAGATTGTATCATTATACAGTGTATAAGATGCGCACAGTGTTTCAGAAATGAAATAAAATATTTAGTTCTATCGTTTTGCAAATACAATTTTTAGTTTACAGGCAAAGGATATACAGGGTGGCGCGGAGCCTACTGACACATTTCAAAATTGAATATTGAGCTGGTGCGATAGCTTGGAGTGGGTTGCGGCTGGGGGATGGAAAGTAGAAAAGATACCATTTCATAACACTGCAACAGTTACAATGGACATTTAACGCAATATCAGGTAACAATGAAATGTCTAAACAATCACTGCACTTTAATGACTGACTACGCTTTGTAATAATTGCGAGCAGAAAAAACATAATGTTCAACGCTCCAACGATGTCCATAGTAACGGTTATGGTATTCCTATAAAATGGCATCCTATTCTCTTCCACTCTCCCACCCGTAACCCACTCTAAGCTATCGTGTCTGCGCAACACTCAACTTTGAATGTGGCAGAGGAAAACTCAAGAGAAACCTCAGTCAGGATGGCTGCCTGAAAAAAACTGTTACACTTTTTGATGGAATGTCTTTACTTCCTCCCCCGATCACCCTAGGGGTCCCGACACCCAGATTGAGAGACTCCACTCTATATAGTAGGACTATTTTTATTTTGGGGGTATGATTGTCACAGTGAGCGAAAAGAAGATGCTGTTCTTCATGTTCACTCTTTATGTTACTGATCTCTCGTCCTATGCAAGGACTGGAATTGTATAATAGATATATACTGTGCATATAGCCTTCAATATACGTATTATATTATTTCGTATCTCTATTACCAGTAGGTGTGGACTTTGTGGTGGATAAACACCGTGCTCGTGGGTTTTCTCGGGGTTCTCCCGTTTCCTCCCACTTTCCTCATTCCACTATTTCACTCATTTCTCATTATCCCGTCTCCTTTAGCCTAACCGGCATAACCGTGGGACGTTAAACTTAAAGATTTCATTTCATTTTTCTATTACCAGTGGCACTTAGACGAAGACATATCTTCTTTGTACCGTAAAGTTTGAAGCACTGTATGGTATAGTAGATATGTAATATCACTCATCTCGTTATCTCTACAATGATGAGAAAGAGCACACTTTATCTGTTGGCTGATTATTCAAGTAGTACTGTTACATTGCAGTACCATTAAGACAAATAGTGATATACTGTATACGTATTGTATACATAACAGATGACTGCAGAATAAATATATTCAGTAATTGGTTAGTGTTTATGTTTCTATCTGAATGACTATACGTGCTTTACATGCTATCCTAACGAATCTAAATGAAATAAAACCTCGCAAGAATACCATTCCCTCCGTAGTACTAATGGAATGAGTTATGGATCATCGGGTCACTTGGGTCATGAATTTTGTCCGGATCATCTGGGTCTGGGTGTCGCTTCTCAGATTCGGTGTTCCAGAAAGACCCGATGTCCAAGACAGACCAAGTGACCCGGACAGACCCAGACCGAGACAACCCCAGTGTCCTAAATAGATCTGGTGAGCTGGACAGACCCAGTGACCCGGGCAGAGCCGGTGTCCCGGGAGACCTGGTGTCCTAGAGAGATCTGATGTCCCAGACAGACTCGTTGACCCGGATAGGCCAAAGACTCAGACAGACAAAGACCCAGACAGACCCGGTGATTCGGTGTCTTAGGCAGACGGTGTTCCAGACAGACTCAGAGACTCAGACAAACCCGGTGACCTGAATAGACCTGACGATCCAAAAGCAGTCGAAATATCAGCTTTCCAGCATCACTCCAGAATTTTAGGTTCAATAATGATCTTTATACTCAAGCTCGAACATTCATTTGTTTGACTCTCGATATGACATTTCTTAATTATGATACCACGTTTTGAATAATTCAAATATAATTTCATGTTTATTAGCCTTCCAATACATGATTTTTGAACATAGCCTATACAAAATGAATTAACAAAATATTGTTTGAGCTCAACGGTATCTTTTATATATTCTAAACAACAGGTTTTACAGGTTGATTAACCCTTGATGATCCCTCACAAGAGAAACATGTAGCTTATCTTTTCTATGATTCATGGGCATTTGTAGTGTGATAATCCTTGTAGTTATCTTTCAGTTCAATATCTGACATACACAGACGCAAACAAAAAGCGAAAAAAATATTTGGGGAGGAGGCAATCAGGGACGACAGAAGCATCTTGTTAGAATTGCATTTGTAGCCTTCGTCTCCAGGTCATTGGGTACAGTGTGTCATGGGTTTGACTGCCTCTGGGTCTTGGGTTACGGGTCACAAAATTCACCCATTCCATCTCTGCCCTGTAGACCTGTATTAAAATAGTTTATAAAATAGAGTGAGTAGAGACTTTTAAACATATACAGCAGAGAAGTTGATTTTAATAACAAAAGATGAAAAAATTACGTTTGCAAATATCAGCAATTAGAATACTAAATATATTTAAAATACTCAGAGGAAATTTGATCATCCGTCAGGCGGAGATTCAAATACGCACTTTTGTTTACGTGCAGGATACTCTGCTTCGATGGGAAATTTTTCTACTTATGTTCCTTATTCCTCAGATCTCAACTAAGGAAACAGCTATTGGCCATTATTTATAGAGGTAGTTTATTAGGTTGCTTACACAGTATTTTGCATACTGAGGATGGAAAACTTATTATGTAGCTGTGCTACTAAGTTACTATGTCACTATGTAACTTAGAGAAATATAGTAATATGTAAGAAAGTAGAAATATGGTGATATATAAGAAAGTAGTAATAGTAGAAGTAGAAAAATTAAACGCAGCCTGGCAAAATTTAAGACAAATATTCACAAAGTTAGTTGAGCCTAAAAGTTCTCAACTTCAATCATCTCAGAAGCACCATTTGTTATGATTCAACCAATTAAGACAACAAAAATTTCTCACTGTTAATGGCACATATTAGATTGCACAATTGTTACAATCTAATCACTGAACTTTCGTATTCGTATTTAAATGACTGGGTGGGTTAAAAGAAAAAAGATTATAAAACAACATTAAATTTATTTTAAACACACTTCATTTAAAAGTTTCTCATTACAATCTACGTAACTAAATTATAACTGAGAGCAAGGGCGGATCCAAGGAGGCTATAGGTCCTCCCCGCTTGACGCTCAGATATACACTGTATAAAATGGGCTTCAATCCTGCTTTACACTGGATAAAACGGCAAACTGTGGTTTAGCCTCTCCCTTGACCATATCCTGGATCTGCCACTGACTGAGAGTATATTTGAACTGCGATGTTTGTAGCTTTACGCTTGTGGAAGGATTGGATAGCGTCGAGCGGTCTGAAGCGTTAGGTAAACAATCGTGAGATGAAACCCATTGGGAGTTCTAGTTTCTCTGTTGCGCATGTCCGATTTTTAACTGTCCTCGATGTTTCTGTGTTCGTGTCCTCATCGAGTCCGGTTGCTCTGAAAAGTGTGCAAAAGAGCACGTGAAGAGTTTGGAAATCCTTGCTTTTAAAGTGGTAGAGCACTTATCGCTGGTATGTGAGGTTAATTCTTTCGGCAGGTTGACATTGATTTTTTGAAGTATTTAATACTTTCGGTAATTTGACATATTTTTTTAAATTAATATTTTCGGCAGTTTAACACTGATTTTTAGAAATATTTTAATTCTTTCGGGAAATTGACATTGATTTCTGGACTTTCCGTAGTTTTTTTTGACACTGATTTTAGAAATATTTTACTAATTTCAGGAATTTGACACGGATTTTTAGATATATTTTACTACTTTCAGGAGTTTGACACTGATTTTTAGATATATTTTAATTCTTTCGGGAGATTGACATTGATTTCTTGAAGTATTTGAATACTTTCGGTAATTTGACATATTTTTTTTTTAAATTAATATTTTCGGCAGTTTAACACTGATTTTTAGAAATATTTTAATTCTTTCGGGAAATTGACATTGATTTCTGGACTTTCCGTAGTTTTTTGACACTGATTTTAGAAATATTTTACTAATTTCAGGAATTTGACACGGATTTTTAGATATATTTTACTACTTTCAGGAGTTTGACACTGATTTTTAGATATATTTTAATTCTTTCGGGAAATTGACATTGATTTTTTGAAATATTTGAATACTTTCGGTAATTTGACATATTTTTTTAAAATTAATATTTTCGGCAGTTTAACACTGATTTTTAGAAATATTTTAATTCTTTCGGGAAATTGACATTGATTTCTGGACTTTCCATAGTTTTTTGACACTGATTTTAGAAATATTTTACTAGTTTCAGGAATTTGACACTGATTTTTAGATATATTTTAACACTTTCAGGAGTTTAACACTGATTTTTAGAAATATTTTAATTCATTCGGGAGATTGACATTGATTTCTGGAAGTATTTGAATACTTTCCGTAGTTTTATCACTCATTTTAGAAATATTTGACTACTTTCAGGAATTTGACACTGATTTTTAGATATATTTTAATACTTTCAGGAGTTAAACACTGATTTTTAGAAATATTTTAATTCTTTCGCCAGATTGTCGTTGCTTTTTAGAAGTATTTTAATTGTATTATAATACTTTAACATGTGTTCTAAAATGTTTTTAATGCATAATTTGGAATGATTTTACGCAGAATGACATGCCAATAAATTAAGAAATACATTCATATGCATAATGGTCGATTACAAGCTTGGCAACCTATGTATACACGAATTCTCACTATTATACTCATAGCTAGAATACAATAAGTGAAAAAAAAAGTGTTTGTTTCTGTATAAAATACATATTTTATGCAGCATTGTGACCCATAACACGCTCTTGGTTGAAAGCTGATCTACCAGTTCCTTTGTGTCATCTATTCTGTTGAACATGATTTTCCACGAACAATATTGCCTCCACTTACTGATACAAGCAAAACAAAATCAGCGTGACTGAAGATCAATATTGTTGTACTATTTTACTCGAGAACTCTTTCCCAGTATTGACATCGTGGTTGAGTGGTTTTCCACTACGGATATAATGGACAATATCCAGCGATGTTCCTTTTTTTTTTTTTTTTTTTTTTTTTAATATATAACCTGCTTGTACCATGCAATAAGGTTGTAAATTATCTAGAGGAGAGGAACAATAGACAGTTTCGAGCGAAGTTACAATAACCAAAAACGACCTTGTTGACAATACCCTTGCATGAGCTGGAATACCTCATCCATCTCAAGATTTGTGAAAAGGGAAAAGAGAAAAAGAAAAGATATGCAAAGATCTGTCGCCACATTGTCCATGTCCTCTTTGCCGGATGTTCCCAGTGGGGGAGGGACGACATGGTTATTGCTTTTCTAGCATATAAGAGGAGGATTGGACCGGCGCCTTTCCGTTCCTTCTGGGAGCTACCACTCCTGGAAATAAAGCTGTTTATCCTCTAGATGTAATAACTGGTTATTTAAGTATGGGATGTGCACAGGTGTCGCCAAGAGCGCGCTCACAGAGTAGGAAATTATATATCAATTTTTATCTCTTCATCATAATTTTAGTACTACTGTATTGGCCCGAGTCACTACTTAAAAATTTCAAAGGGAAAAAGAAAAGAAAATACAAAGGACTTCTTTCAATTTGAAGTTGAAGAAGACACCAAAAACATAGTTTTATTTACTTAATTTTAGGTATTTAAACGTGCATTATTTATTTATTTATTTATGGTATTTCGAAGTTTGGATAATTCTACTATACGCAAGAAACAATTCTGAGTATGTACTAGACTTTTTATGTATAAAGCAGCATGTTACTGTACTTGCGTGATTCAATATCCCAAACAAACAAAAGATTTTTATTCTCACTTAACATTTAGCACACGTATCATAAAAAAACATGTTGTAAGTACCGTGCACTGAATTCACACATAAAACCACATATACACGAGTAACATCCTTTTGCATCTGCTATCACTTCGTAATCCTATAGTGACCGCGCTGACTCATGAAGCCTGGACTCTACACCAATCATAGAACTGCTTTCCGTCACGTGTGACGCATCGGAAGAATTCGGCACAATTCGTGCAGCTGTATTCCGAACGCACTCTTGAGAAACATGAAACAACAGGAGTGCACCAACAACGTTGCCAAACTTAGATGAAATGGCGAACGAGCGAAAAATAAACAATATTTTAAGAACTATAACATTAATATTAACAATAATTCGAATTGAATAGTAATAATAATAATAATAGCAAAAATATAAAAGAACGACAGAAACAACAACAAAAGAGAAACAAAACGAAACTTAGAGGCAACCTAACAACACTGTACACTCGGGAGATGTTTTCCGTTATATCGCGAGAGACGACACTGGCAACATTTCATGGATGGGGGTTGAAGAGCGGGACACACCCTCGCGTTATATTGGATGCTGAAATTGGTAGATCTAAGTCAAGCTTCACGACTCTGTGCGATCACTATAGTTTGCTTTGCTTGGATTTGCTTGTTTTATACAAAAAAAAAAAAAAATCTTCAGTTTCACTTATTGTGTAATATGGCATTAATACCATTTGGTTGAGATTCAATGAACCTTCTTAAATTTTCAACCATTTCGGAAACTTGAGAAGAGCTTAGCACTCACTCCTTCTTTACTTCACCGCCTATCTCTTGTTAATCGTTACCATCGTAGAATGCATTGTGTTATGTCACTCTTTTCTGTAATTGTAATCTGGGTAACTGTAAACCAGTTGAAACGGTATTGTTCTGTATGCAATCTGTCCAACATTAAATATTTTTGTACTACGATTTATACCATATTGTAGATTTGAAAATGAAACATTTATTTATTTAACAACACCAGATACAGCTTAGAGGCCATTTTACACTGGATATCTAACAACAATAACAATGGAAAGGATTTAGCAACGTATCGGCCAGAGCCTGTTTAGTAGGTACCATCCCGGTATTTGCCTGGTAGGACTGAGAAAAACCCTGGAAACCCCCAGTCAGGATGATCGGCAGCGGGAATCGAGCCCAGGACCTCCCGAATGCGAAGCCAACGCTCTACTACATCAGCTACTTCGCTCGGTCAAGCGTCTTTATGACTTTTATGAAATATGAACAAAATTACCTTAGTCATTTTTGAGAAATTCGTCCGAGAAAAATTCACCTCAGAGAGTGGACTATTCTTTGTAGATTTTTGAATGAAATATTATTTACACCATATTGTAGATTAGTTAATGAAATTAGTTAATGAAATTAGTTAATGAAAATGATTAGTTATTTTTGAAGAGGTCTTTTGGAGAAATCGTCCGAGGAAAAAAGAAAACGATTTTTTCCCAGAGAAACTATACTATACTATGTGGTTGTTAATGAAATATTGATTTATTATAAGTGAACAAAATCCTTAGTTTTTTTTTTTTTTTTTTTTTTTTTAATGAAAATCTCAATTTTGATCTTCACTTCCCAGTAAACTATCTTTGTTTTGGGGGCTAGGAAGAAAATTCGGAAAACTGCTTCTAGGTGAGTGTACATCAGTAACAGACGGATTGACATTAATATTATTATTTGCCGTGTGTAGGGATCATGAAACGTATAAATCCGTTAAAATCTCGAAATCGATTTTTATTTTCACGATCACCATTTCTTCTCTCCTATCGTGGCTCAAAAGTCAAAATGAGCGAATATGTGTTGAAGTGTTTTTTCGAAAATTTCACTTTTAAAGGGAGAAACGAGGAGCATTTTTTAAGCAATATACAAATTTCCAATTTTATATTCATTATTTAAAACTCAATTGTTCTTGTTTGAAAAAACATATATTTCTATTTGTATTATAAATGTTCTTAATTAACTGTAGTAAACATGTATAATTAAGTACCTAAAAGACTGACTCGGTTTTTTTGGAGGGGGGAAGGGGAACGCCCTCCTGCCCTCTTTCCAGTTGTTTCGTCTCTGTGGTTTCTTCAGTTTAGTGTTGGGAAGCCTCTTAGTACCAAAAGGGGAAATGAGCTTGTTCTGAGACGTTGCCACCTGGGGGATACCCACTTTCTGGCATCGTCATGAGAGTACATACTCAACTTACCGTGGATGAAGATGTTACTCTTGTCCTGTCCAAGGCCGTATACACTCTGTTTCTTTCATTGATAAGAACAATTACTTTCACTCATCAGAAACATATTCCCAATAGAACGAAACAATGTATCAAAAACTTGCATGGATTATTTTCAGATTTCTATTCAAATTATTTTTGGACAAAGTCCGAATATTCATATCTCGAATTTGATTCAATTATTTGAAATAATGTTACTTTCTACAAAATATATCGGAAAGATAGGGGACATGTGCTGCCATCTATTATTATTAACGCTCCGTTAAACTACCTTAATGTTCTGATACTGATACAGTGGTCACGAACTGCCATTTATTGATTAGTAACGCTCCGTTAAACTACCTTAGTATTTTGATGCTGACACAGGGATCGCGAACTGCCATCTATTGACTATTAACGCTCCGTTCAACTACCTTAATGTTCTGATGCTGATACTAGGGGTGTAGGTACATCTTAAACGCTATAGAGTAATTCCCTTTACTAGTAGAGACATAAATAGTACGGGTTTCGGTCCATCATATTAATAGACGTATCCCATAACCTTTCTTTTCGGTTTTGTCCTTCCTACTGAACTATTGCGAAGGGTGAGTACACAGCGTCCCGTAGTCGATTCCCTGCAAAAGCACATTGCGGTGGTTCGGATTGCGCCTGAAACTGCAGAGCCACGTCTCATATAGCCACAATGCTGAAAGGAATGAGCTTTTGTAGTAAAAGCATTGGAACTAGAACGACGTATAGTAGCGTCCAGCAGGCGTGCACCCAAAGGAGGGGTCTGCAGTTGAGGGAGGTTTAATGCTACAAGACACTACGTCTATCTAGTATTGAGCCGGTGCTATTTTGCACCCGAAGAGACGATAAATAATTGTTAAGTACTGATACCTACATTCCCATTACAAATAATAGAACTAGATTGTTTTTGTAAGAAAAGAAAGAATGCAAATGAAGTGTAAGACCAACATTTTTAGGATTTCTGTGCTCAACAAGTATAGTTTTATTAAAGTTGTACAATATATACCGGTATATCACGTTCTCAAATTTGGAGGGGGCGGTCTGGACCTAATACACCAAGTGGGTGCGCCCCTAGCGTCCAGTAACAACTACAGGCTGATATAAATTGTGGCGACCCAAGATTTAATTTCTTGGGGGAGGTTAGATCAGAGAAAATTTTGGACGTGCAGCAATTTTTTTTGTATAGGGTGTTTCAAAACAACACCGACAACGTTTGGGAAATGATTCCTGACATCAAGGTAAGACGAAAAGTATAGACCAACCTGGGTGCACAAATGCTTCCTTTCGGAGTTACAGGCTGCCGAAAACATGAAAAAGTGAACTTTAAAAGCCCATAGCTCCAAAACTATGGGACCTACCGTAGTCGGGTCAAAACTTCACTTAGGAACTAGTATGTGCCCTATTCAAATATCCAAGTTTCAGAATCCTGCGGTACTTTCGCAATAGTTTTTATAGAGGTAGTTAGTGAGTACTTTCAATTAAATGCCCGTAGCCAAACTCCCTGTATAAAAATTATTGCGTGAGTATCTTAGGACTCTGAAACATTTATTTTTGGGTAGGGCACATATTAGTTCCTAAGTGAAGTTTTGACCCGACTACGATAGGTCTCATAGTTTTGGAGCTATAGACCTTTAAAGTTCATTTTTTTAAATGTTTTCGGCAGCCTATAACTCCGAAAGGAAGCATTTGTGCACCCAGGTTGGTCTACACTTTTTGTCTTATCTTGATGTCAGAAATCACCTCCCAAATGTTGTCGGTGTTTTTTGAAACATCCTGTATATCGGAAAGGATAGTTGTACTTCTTGATCTACATTACAATGCAACATGTATGAGAGGGCGCTCGCTCTCTCCTGTTCATTGAAGGGTATATACTGTAATGAAATTATGACTTGAATTTGGGGGGGGGGATAATCATATTGCATAAAATATATCAAATCAATATTGTTTTGTATTTTTAGGAGTAGCAATTGTATGTAAAAAAAAAAGCACTTAATTAGGTAAAAAAAAAAAAAAGAAATTTTTGACAAACAGTGACAACTTATCGTAGACTAATGAGGTTCTCAGGCAGTGAAAAGTAATTAGGAGAGGGAAAAGTAGCTGTTATGAAGAATCTCAGGATCTAAATGATGTAATATTATTGTATATACATAAAAAGGTGAGCAAGAGACCAGGCAGGGGTGAGAAATAGTTCAGAAAACATCCAAATTCGAAACTCACAATCCGATACAGAGGCCAACTCGGACATGGGTAGACAAGCGCGATCTTCAATGTAAGTTGTATTTTTCAATTTTGTGTATAAAATTTTGTCACTTTAGAGCTCCAAGCGCAACGAATTGGTTTCTTGCGTTTCAGTATAAAATTGTATTGTTTTATATCTTTTAGTTTTCATTTTGTTTTGGTAAATAAAGCATGGCATTTTTGTAGAAGAAAAGGAATGTTAATCTTTTGATTTAATTTTACCCTGCAATTAATTTGATATATGACAGGCAGACATACTTGGCTACCGAGAATAAATACTCTAAACCCTAACTACCACACTCTTTAAACAATACCTAACCCATCCTGGATAAAAACGTCACTCCTGTCCTGTGCAAGGCCGTATTCAGGACGAAGGGGAATACCAGACTACAATAGTAACCTGGAGTACACGTGGCTCACTGATAGAGCGTTCACTTCTGATGCTGGGGGTCCGTGGTTCAATTCCAGACCGTGTAAGTTTGTAGTGGACAATATATCTTCCGTAAGCTTGCTCCGAATTCTTCCGTTTCCTCCCACACTATCATTCACTGTCATGTTCTTTAGTATTTCTAATGAAATTTCTATTAGCAAATAATCTATTCAAAATAATAATAATAATAATAATAATACTGCCATGAACAAGTCACTTTAATCAATGGTAGTAAACTTACAAGTTTTCTGTTACCGTGAAAGCAAGTTCGACATTTTTTCGGCCTATTGAATAAATTCTACTAACTGACGTCTGTCTGTGTGCAGCCAATTAGGTTATATGTATAGTCAGGAAGGCAGGAGGAAAAAAAAAAAAAAAAACAAATCACTTTGAAAACTAGACTTGATAATGCAAATATCTGATGACAGACATAAACACGTCTGATTCTCCATGAGATAATTTTGTAGTTGTGAATTTTCCTACCTTGTTGCCGCGCGCATCCAGCACTCTGTCAAGGGCAAGGCAGGAGGAGCCCGCGGACTACTTTGCGTAGTTCATCTAACGGTCTGTATGGACATTACTTTTTTTTTTTTTTTTTTTTTTACCTTGTTCTGACACACCTAGATCCACATCCACATTATAACACTCCCACAAGAAACATTGACACTGTTCATTGCAGAATTAGATGTCATCCTACTAACCTTCCCTCCTCAATTGCTCGTACTACAACTTCATGATATAAACCAATTAAATTACAACCAAATTGTAGTCTTTGTTTGTATGTCAGACTTAATATAATTAAATTCCTGCAGATAATTATCTCTCTTTCATTTTAAATAATGTTATATATATATATATATTTGGCATTCCAAAGTTTAGTCAGTGAGTTGTTTCATTTTCAACCCTTTCTAAGTAAATAAAGATGAGTGTCTCGATTAATAATGTTAATGAACTAATGTACAAACTTCAAGAATTTGTTAGAATTGTCCACAGATGGTGTTGGTGAAAATGTATAGCATTATGAAAAATATCACGCCAATCATTTTGAAGGAAAGTTTGAACACTATACAGGGTGTTACAAAAATGTGTGACAATACTTTGGGAACAGATTCCTCATTATCAAAATAAGGAAAAAAGGATCATATGGACTCAAAAGTGGATAGTTTCGGAGTTATAGGGTGCCGAAAACGTGAAACAAGTGAGCTTTTGAAGTTCATAAGCTCCACTGCTATGGGTCCTATCGTAGTTGGGTCAAAACATCACTGAGAAACTGATCTGTGAACTATCCAAATATCCATGTTTAACCCTACAACGGTCGGGCGGAAAAAAATTTCATAAACAGTCGGGCTGGGTCTGAGAAACCCAAGAAAATAAAAGTACATTATTAATTTGTAATCAATATTTTTAAAAAATAGAAACATACTTTTATGTAATTACAAGTATTTCTAAAGCAGAAAAAAGCATTTCAGCTAAAAATGGTGTTTTCGCTTATTTTTAAAAACATATTTCTAATTGTTTGCACATTTGAGTTAGTAAATTATATGAGTTTTTAAAGAAAATTATGTAAAAAGGAATACTTGCATACATGTTGCTATAGATAAGTAATCTTATAAACGAAACTTATACGTTTATTTAACATAACCTAAGGCCCCGCGTATGTTGAAATGTACTGAATGTCAGAGGGTAAAGTTTTTTTAGTTTTCATTGTTGTCAAGATTGTTATCTAATGGAGGAGTAGGTGGAGTTTTCTCAGCAGCGGCAGTAGATAAAAATTCTTCACTCTTATCCTCTTCTTCACAACACTCACTGTTACTATAATGGTCACTAAATAATTCATAATCAGGATCTGCATCGGAATTATAAAGTTCATTTTCATCATCATATAAAATTCCGTGAATTTTACTCGCAGAAACTGTTTTTCGTTCGATTATGTTCTAAAGTAGCTCAAAATACAAACTGAAATGTTGTTCGTGTATACACACTCAAAAAATGTCGAATAGGTAATCTTCATAAAAAGAGTAAACTTCCTCCAAGATTCTTAGCACTGGCAAAAAAAGTTACGTGAACGGTCGGGCTGGGTCTGACAGACCCACGCGAGGTTTGGAGCTCTATTAAAAGCAAACTAACAATAAATCAAACTGGTTTGCAACACTAGCATCTCTTATTGATCGTTTTAGGAAGGTATAAGAAGTTACAACTCAAACCGCTAACTTTAAGTTGAAAATTTTATTTAAAATATAATTAGATGGATCTCACAGACCCAGCCCGACCGTTCCACGGTTAAGAATGTTCCAGTACTTGCACACCAATTTGTAGAAAGGTAGGTGGAGAGTGACAGTAATCCCAAATAGTCTCTCTAAAAACGATGGTAAGTACCAGAGGTTCTGAAAGATGGATATTTGGATACTTCACATACTAGTTCCTCAGTGATGTCTTGACCCGACTACGATCGGTCCTATAGTAGTGGAACTATGGATTTTTAAGTTTATTTATTTATTTTTTATGTTTTCGGCATCCTTTAACTACCAAACTATGCACTTCCGAGCACAGGTTCATTTGACTTTTTTTTCTTATTTTGATGTGAGGAATCTATTCCCAAAATATTATGACAAACTTTTGTTACACCCTGTATACTCATTTTTTTTTTCTTCCGGATTCAATGAAATATTTTCTCACTTCTTGTTATGAGTCCTTTCACGTCTTAAAATCAGATTCCTACGCTTTGAAAATTGCTGTAATAGCAATGAAGGAGCAAATTGTATCAAAATAATTTAATAATATAGAATACTGGGGATTTTTTTAAAATATATTCTTCTTTTGTAAAAGTTCACTGGTGAAAGTGCAAGGCCTCCACTTTTCTTTCTTTTTCATTTGTTTCTATTTACTTACCTGAATGTTGTCTCCAAAGAAAAGTATATATGTTTGTCTCCAATCCTTTCGATAATGAGATCTTGAAAACCACAAGTGCTAGAAACGTGCCGTTTTCATTGGTCGATTCCAAATTTTGTGTAGATTGTCCAGTTCTAATTACATATTTTAAAACATAACTGTTATTTCTTTATTGCATTTTTTAGGGGTACACTGCAAGTGTTGAAATAAAAAAAAACTCATATTCTACGAGGTATGCATTCTAACACCACGTAGTTGTATACAAGAGTAGTATATCTCTCAGGCGTTTGCTTCATGACCAAGTGATAATGAAAAACGAAAGATAACAATTTCTCCAGTCTAACAAGTAAGATGAATCTTTATTGTTTGGAATATTTTGCCCAATGATCACTATATATTACTGACACTTTAATTAATTGTGTGTGTAATGTATTTGCTTATTACATACTGCATGTAAGAAGAAAGAAAACGCTGATCATACATGAATTAGGAACTTTAACAAGAAGTAGGCTAAAATTTGGAAACGGTGATAGATATTGAAAAAATAATCGAAAAATATCCCCTTTACGGTACCCCTTGCTGATTTTTATCAAGACGTCCTTCACTTGTGTTTGTAAAGGGACATGTACACATGTTGTGAGGAATGACGACGAGGAGATTCATGCTCATATGTGAATGATGCACTGTGTAGAGAGCGCAGGTTCAGCTAGTATCTAAGTGAAGAAAGGACTTCAGACATTTTGACTATTGATATTTGTAATTGCAATAAAGCAACAGGACTTACTACTTGGCTTTTGAGACACAGTCCTATTTTACATATTTTCCCTTTACGTTGGCCTACTTTACCCTGAGTTGAGACTTTCAAATTTAATCCTATTTTCCACTTAAAAGTATCTGTAATTCAACAAGGAAATAATTATACAGGGTGGTAGGTAACTCCACCGACAAACTTTGGGAGGTGATTCCTTATATGAAATGAAAGAAAAAAGTTCTAATAAACATGGGACGAAAAACGTCTCCTTTCAGAGTTATGAACCGCCGAAAATTCGAAAATTCACGTTTCGGAACGCTCTGCTTTAGAAACTACAGGACCGATCCCAAGCGGTTTAAGGAATTGCAAAGGAACTAGTATGCGAACTATCTAAATATCCATGTTTTACAATCCTCCGTTATCGGCGAAACGAACTGTAAGAAGAAAATTGAGGTATAGGGATACTCCTTTAAGTACTAATAACGCGTTCGTTTCGCCGATAATGGAGAATGGTAAAACATGGATATTCAGGAATCACCTCCCAAAGTTCGTCGGTGGAGTTACCTACCACCCTGTATATTATAATTAAATTGAAATTCATCGTAACATGGCCCATGACAAACACTTTACCATTTTATATCGTAAAGGTCATATCCACCGGAATTGTAACAGCGGCGCTTGAGCGATCGATCATAGACATTCAGACTCCGATTAGTGATAATTTCACAACCTTGTTTTATTACAAGTGTAAACTCTTTAGTCAGTAGAGAGAAGGGCGTGAACCATAGTTCATAGTTGATGACGATGGATTTTGGTGGGTGGTGGGTCAGAATGGGTCATGGTGGGTGGTGGGTCAAAATGAGTCACGTTGGGTCGTGGATCACGGTGGGTGTTGGGTCATGGATGAAGTTTACATTGACTCACGTCACCTCTACTCACAGGAAATGTTTAGTTATCAGATTTTGTATGCGGAAACTGCTATGCTGGGGTTGTATGTATCTCCTTATCCTCGATTGATTTTAAGACCAAGAAATGAAAAAAAACAAAAAAGAAGAAGAAGAATAAACCTTAAAGACAATATACGTAAATTGTGAGTATGGACATCTCTGCTACAAGTACACGTGAATAAGAAGGAACTCCTGAACTTCTCGCTGGTCCAGTGAACAGCGCGTAAGCTTCTGGTAAACGTTGTTCCGAGTCATTTTCCCGGTGGAAGAGAATTAAAATTTTCAGTCATTACCTTGGTTTAGATCAGTGGCGGATCTAGAAGATAAAACGGGGGGGCAGCCAGAACGCAAACTATGATATATTTATCATGAGTTTACGCAAATGATTTTATTTTGAAATCCGTTTACGCACTTCGTTAACAGAAATTAGGAAAAGAAGAATGATTAATTTCTTTCACCAGTTATAAACAGACATGAAATATGAATTAGCAATTAATAAATTGTATACATTTACAGCAGACCCGTATCCGGGGGAGTCTAGGGGGCTTTCCCCTAAATTTTTGCTTGTCCCCCTAAAATTTTCACGGTAGGCTAGCAAATGAACTATAATATGGTTGGATCGGGCCTCCCTAACTTCACCCGCCCCCCCCCCTACATTTTTGGGCTGGCTACCGGCCTGATTTACAGGTATGGTAGCTAATCAGACTAGTCACAAGATATTGTACTTTATATGGCAAAAATTGTACTGAAGTTAGAAATTGTTGGAGAAAATAAATGTTGAATTTAAATGTAGGCTGAAAATAAAATCCGTGCCAAGTGTCGAAAATTAAAAAGTTCGGTTTAATGTGGGCTATGTGCCTAACACTGCTCAGTTACAATCTGTCTATCTAGTATTCAATGTGGAATTAGTTCAAATAATCCCCAAAAGAATGCATGTGGGTATATGTCCCACCAGTTCTGAAGTAACATCTGGGCTTTTTACTCAGTATCTTCATTTTGGCCCTTAGCACGGATTTTATAGTCAGTCTACAAATATTCAACCCATCACTATTAAGTGGGCGAGGTGTCTCAATGGTAGAGCGTTCACCTCCGGTGCTTAGAGACCCTGGTTCGATCCCATCTCGTGCCGTATGGACTTTGTGGTGAACAAACACCGTGCTCTTGGGTTTCCTCGGGGTTCTTCCACTTTCTTCATTCCACCATTTCATTTATTTCTCATCCTCACCGTCTCCTTTAGTCTAACCGGCATAATCGTGGGACGTAAAATTTCACTTTTCCATCACTATTAATGTTATCCTAGAAGCAGGGCCGGATCCAGGATTTTCCGAGGGAGGGTACACCAAATAACTGTCACTACATTTGAATTAAATTCAGTTTTTAAATGCCTTTAGGCATGTATGGTGTAAATGAGCAATTGCCCTGGAAATGCTAAGTGTCTGCTCTCGATGAATCCTTTTCGCTCAACCTTCAGAAAATTGACTGGAACTATTAATTTTTGCAAAACTCTCTGCTACATTGTCACTTTAGGTAGTGTATATTTACAACGAAGGAGTAGTATATATTTACTGTACATGCACCTTTGCATCCCCCCTAAATCCGGCCTTGCCTAGAAGTGTCCTATGAACCTCTGTTGGTAAAAGACTATCTTTGTCACTCAAAAAAAAAAAAAAAAAAGCTGGGGGGGACCTACGGCTAAACCCGCCACTGGTTTAAATCCATCTTAAACTGTAGATCCATGCCTCATATAATCTCGACACTGACAAGGAACGTACGAAGAAAATCCAACTAACTAAGCTATATGATAAATGCTCCCTTCCTCTTATTCCACTGGAATTACCATCAATGAAATTGAAAACCTATGACACTGACATTTGAAAGGAAGTGGTTAAGACAAATCAGAGGCAATTAATTATTCTGACGGAGAAGAAAGAGAGAGAGAAAAAAAGAAAAGGTTTAACGTAATCGTAAGTGGTTGTGACAGAACAAAATATCTACTGTATTTGTAGTGGGTAACAGAGGTTAAAAAAAAAAAAAAAAAAAAAAGAATCAGAAATGACCTTTTCGAAAGAACCACCACAGTGATAAATTGAAGAAGGGGGAATCCGAGACAAAATTTGTCAGGGAAGAAGGTCATGATGAATGATTTATTTTGTAAAAGAAAGATAAGTAAATCAGTTAAAAAAAATAATAAATGGACAAAAAAGGAGGAATAGAAACATCAGAGATATAAAGTTGTAGTTGATGAAACGTTAGAAACAAATAAGATACTATGCTACCATTTGTATGTATATTTAATGCATTTAATTTTTTTTTTTTTTTTTGTCTAGGTTCTGCAGTGGATTTGTCCATCCATATGCACCCATCTTGATACAGTTTTAACAGTCAAAGATTAAAAAAAAAGGAAAAAAATACAACTTGAAGCAAGAGTTACTTTGGTATTATTCCGTTCTCGATTTTTTGGTCGTAAAAACGTTGGAAGAACGCGTAGACGGTCGACCGGTTTATAATAAGGCGTGTGTGTTATGGTTTCTTCTTTTTTATGATTTTTTTTTGGTAGTTTACTTCTGCAGTTCATCCTAGCGTGAAACAAAAAGAAGTTTTATGTGAAAACATAAACCCCGCTTGTCTGCTTCTGTGTAATACAAATACTACATATAACTGCAGCTGTGAATTCTTGTGGTCAATTTAAATGTAAACTGACATTGCATAATGAAATACAATGATTGTGGAACAGATTAGCTTATTCATGACAATAGCGAAATATCAATTAAGTTATTTAACAAAAATAAGATGACATGCCTGTTTCAGAAAGAAAAAAAAAATCATATCGGACAATGGACTAAAAGTTTAAGCTTGTAGACTAGCAACGCCATCTTGAATTATCAATGGATTGTTTCAAATAGAAAATTAATGGTATTCACGTTGTTACTTGTGCTATTTTTCCCGCCCATTCTCCCATTTTCTTTGAATTTAAACTGGAATTTTAATGGTGGCCTCGCGTATCGTAATTCTAATGATCTTATCTTTGGTGCGAGCTGTCCCGGGTTCGATTCCCGGTGGATGACACTCGGTCGAAAAAGTGTAAAAGCTTTTCAAGTCAGCCACCCTGAGTGAAGTGCCGGGATGGCACGTAATGTACACGTCCCAGTCCGCTTCCCTCCTTCCCTCTCCTCGGATCGCCGAGGGAGGTCATCCCTCATACATGACGGGCTAACATGGCTATAGACACTAAAAGCCGAAAATTCTAATTCCTATCCCTAGTCCTGGAATTTTAATGATTCGATTTTTCTGATTTTAATAAGATATAAATCATTAAAATTTTTATAGAAATAATCTAGTTATATATAAACGAATCTGTGTGTCTGTTTGTCTGTGTGTTTCATCAGGGACTAGTAAAAGAGTCCTTTTTTCGTACTTTTGAAAATAAAGAAATAGGGGAAATATGTAACGAGGAGGATTGTTCTTATCGATTCTCAGGCCACTTAAAATTTCCGTTCTTAGCCGGGAAGAACCAGATAGGTGCTAAAGACGTTTAAGATCTGAAAGATATGCAACCCCTAATCCAGACAAAATGTTTGGGATGCCTACCTTACAGGTTATATGGTTCATTGTGTATGTATTATTTTGAATTTTTGCATACATTTTGACCCCCGTAATTCTCCTTCGAGGCAAAAATCGAAAAAGGCTTCGTATGCAAAAAGGTTCAGGCAAAAAAATCTATATATGTGCGAAATTTGTTGGTTCTAAACGGCTTCTTTTCTCGAACAAACACACTAAGATATGACTCTTAGTAACAACATTCACATTATTTTAAAAATAATACTATAAAAAAATTGTGTTAATTTGCAAAATGTTGATTGAAAAGTTTCAAATGGTTCACAGAATATTGGAGTAACATGGAAACTATATTCTTTCGCTGTACAGCCTTTGGAAAGCTGCAAGACATAATAATAAAAGCCTGCACACTAAAAATGATATTGGTCTTAAAATGGCAGTGTATTTATGTAATTGCCCAAACCTAGAGATGTTGAATAACAAAACTGTAAGCTAATTTTTGCAATACATTTCGGTTTTTACCAGCATTTCCCAGGATTTAGTATAACTTGGGCACATCTGCTTCTAAAACCATCCTCTGACTTTCTAGACAGGATTTCGTTACTTCTTATTCAAGTATCCTTCTCCTCCTATTTTTTTTTTCATTTTCTGAATCAACACAACATATTCCGGTGGCATCATAGGGCATTGGATCAGAGACCATTCGCTCGAACCATTGGGTAAGAAAAAAAAAAAACACATATTCATAATCTATATTTTTGGATGAAAAGATCCAATATTTCAGGCAAAAAAAAAAAAAAAAAAAATCTTGTACGCCTTGTATCTAGAGAACTACATATAGTGTAGTGTAGACAAACCCAAACTATCACTTAACTCAGTGTGATGTGCTTATTCCGTAAAAAATACGAAAACTCTAATTAAGGGCTGTTCAAAAATTTTGTGGCCCCTGATGCAAAAATTAATTGTTGGAAAAAATCACAATCTTTTGATGCATTTTTTAACATTCCTAAAATTCTTGGCCAAGATCGCAATCTTTTGATCCATTTCTTGGATCATTCCTAAAATTTTTGTAAAATATCACACTTCGTTCAGTGGATGGCCAAAATAATTCCAAAATTAGATCCATATTTTATCTATGTCATTTAAGAGTTTTTGTCTCTTTATGCAATTGAATTCACTTACATTTTTCTCTTTCGAATTACAAACCTATTAAAAAAAAAAAAAAAAAAGTGGACGTGTTGGAAATTTTGTAGGAATGGGAATATCTTCATGATCTAGTTACTAATAAAAGAAACTCAGACAATTTGATTACCTTCAGTAAGTAAGTAAACTTGTTTGCATGAGTATTTAAAAAAAGAAGTAAAAGAAAAGTCAATTTGCAACTTGAAATTACGTTTGAGTAAATAGAATTAGAAACTAAATTATTATTAAAGAAACTTAATCAAGGGATTTCACGTTTTACATTGTATCTCAGTGATTGAAGAAGTGATAAAGAAAGCAAGAAAGAGAAGTGCTTTCTGACCAAGAGATCTTCAAGTTCAACAAAGAATTAAAAATAATAATAATAAAAAATGGTATTGAATTAGTGGATTGTAATTAAAAATTCCATTTAAAGGGAAGGACATTATTTTTTCAAACTTACCTATTAGAATCTCAAGGTCTTACTCCATTTATGGAAACAAGAATAAAAGAAGCGCACTCACTCATACAAATGTGTTGTTTAAACATAATTAAATTGATTTTATAAATTACCAATTTAAAGAAACCTTCTTCAAATCTAATATTCTACGATATTTTTAGCGCTTAACGAAGAAGATTGTCCAAAGATAGGAATTCACCAAATGATACATCTCATTGAGCTAAACAAAGCGAACGAGATAAGTGAAGGTAAATATCAGTTAACTAAAATCTCGAGAAAAACGAAATTTTATTGTAAACCTAAAAAAAAATATTCCTAAACAATAATAGAACACCTCGTACGGGGATTTTTGTGAACTACTCTATCTTTTTTACTTCTCTTGTTCTAGGTCAAGTATCACAAAAGGCTGAAAACTGTGTTTAATTGTTTTAAGTCAAAGGTGTATATACCCAATTTCGTTTCTATAAATCTAAAGAATACCGAGATCCGAGATATGAGTATCTAGCGCAGTGGTTTTCAATCGATGTGTCGCGATACCAGGGTGGATCCAGGACCGACTTCTAAGGGGGGAGGGCAGTGGGTTGTCATACTGCTACTTTTACGGGCTCCAAACTTTGGGATGGGTTTTATTTATATATATAAAATAAGAAAGTTTCCTCTTCTGGGGGGGGGGGGACGATCGCCCTCCTGGATCCGCGCCTGCGCGATACACTGGTGTGTCCGCAGTCTCCTAGGGTGCGTCGTGCAATTTTAGAATTTAAATGTCATGAAGAATTTAATAATATTTACTTGAAATCAACTTTGAGACAGACTATACCAGTCAACGCCTCCAGTAGAAGCAATAATGCTCAGTGCTACATAGAAAAAGATGAATTGAGTCATTATAAAAAAAATATATAGGCTTCACTATTATAGTAGATATTATTATTATTATTATTATTATTATTATTATTATTATTATTATTATTATTATTATTATTATTATTATTATTATTATTATTATTATTAATAATAATAATAAAAATATCAAACAAATGTGTTGCGATGCGCTGGAGGTTCAGTAAAGTGTGTCGACAGTCAAAAAAGGTTGAGAACCACTGATCTAGTGAACCACTCCACTCCTTTTTTTCCCTTTTAGGTCAAACGCTAAAAGATGTGTTTACTGTAATTATTTTAAATGAGAAGTCCAAATATCAAATTGTGTATCTCTAATATTAAGGAATTCATAGATATGAAAACCTTATTATAATAACTGTAACTCCCATTCCCCTCCTTTCCTCCCTTCCATAGCAAATTTACAAAACATCTTTCGTAGTGGTGCCTTACGTTTTCAAATTCGAGACAAAACAAGAAATATGATAAATCTCGTCTCATTTTCGAGACAGGACGGGAAATTTCTCGAGTTTCGTGGCAACACTAGTTCACTCAAGTTCTAGATCTCAAAACAGTGTTTTTATGTCACAATGTTCCAATAATAATAATAATAATAATAATAATAATAATAATAATAATAATAATAATAATAATAATAATAATAATAATAATAATAATAATAATAATAATGACTTTAAATTGATAAAGTAATTATACGAATACAGTGAAGAGCATTTATCAGCGTTTAAAGATACGCAAATCATTACACAATTTACTCTAAGCAGTATTGGAAATAGAAAAAAAAAAAACAGTGGTGGTATGCGTTATTACGATTTTGACTCATCATACCGCCTATCTAAATGTTGAAATGCAGTGAGGGTATGTTGCCTAAAAGATTGCATTTCTATTTACATAAAGACTGAAACCACTGGAAAACTTCTCTTTAGTTAAGGGGGAGGGGGCATGGAGAGACTTGGATCTTCGCCAATAAATTTCTGAAAAAAAATATTTTTAAAAAATATCCTCTTATGTTGCATTATAGAGAATTATACATGAAACCGCTCAAAAACTGACTTTTTTGTATTAACAGTTTCCTGCGGAAAAACTCCCGTACACCAACTCGACTGAGAGGTATTCCAAATCCCCCGGAAGATCCGTCCCCATAAGCAGACAACTCCTAAATCCACCCATGCTCAAAACACGATATTTATACAGATTAAAGCAAGAAGACACGCACACATATAAGAAACTATCCAATATGGCACATCAAAATATAAACTACATAAACTTCTTTGAAGATATTTCAGTTTATAAAATAAAAGGTAGAGGAAAATATACCAAAAACGTCGGTGTTGTCAACTTAGAGATTATTTCGACATAAGAAATAAAATCTTTTCTATGTGCAAAGCTATTCGTGAATTACTGTGTATAAAAATGGATTTATTAAAGGTATTTATTATCTACTCTCCCGTGACGGTATGTCTTGATCACTGTAAAACCAGAGGCGGTTTGCCTTCATCACTGAAAAAACAGAGGTGGTATGCGTTCATCACTGAAAAAACAGAGGCGGTATGGCATACCACTGCATACCGTCTCACTTCGACCACTGCTGATAAGTATAGTTTAAATGTTATTACATCACACTTTTCATGAACCTCTCGTGACCATTCTGATAACTTCTAGATGAAATTAAGACAAAAAAAAAAAAAAAAAAATCAGAGAATAAATATTGTACATAAATTTGCAAAACGAGACGGGACGAGAAAATTCTTTTCGAGAATCGAGACGAAACTAGAATTCGAAAACAATTACGAGACAAAACAAGAAAAATATTTTCGAGAATCGAGATGAAACGAGAGCTCGAAAAATGTGAGACGAGATTAGAAAAAAAAACATTTTCGGGAATTGAGACGAGACTAAAGTTCGGATACAATTACGAGAGAATACAAAAAAGAGTTCTTCGAGAATCGATATGAGACGAGAGTTCGAAAAACAAAAGATAGGATGAGAGAAACTTTTTTTTTTTGTCGAGAATCAAGACGAGACGGGAAAAAACTTTTTCGATAATAGAGACGGAACGAGGTTTCGAAAAATACGAGACGAAATGAGAAAAAAAAACTTTTTCGATAATCAATACGAGATGAGAGTTCGGAACAATTACCGTACGAGACGATATACCCTTTTCTAGTCTCGTCGGCAATACTAACGAAATTATTATAATTATACTGTCCAAATTAGGGAATTTGGTTTAGACGGCATGGTCTAGTCGAGGAGGACTTGAGACAATAAAAACTAACGTCCAAAATGGCGTTAAAAGGAACAGTGTGGGAAACTCGCATCATAAACAGCAACCCTACCCAAATGGAAAAAGCTGAAGAAGAAGAAGAAGAAGAAGAAATTGATCAATCAAGCAGTTTTAACTTCTTATTTGATGTTGAGAGATAAGTATTTCCCTTTCTAACACAATATAAATACACGAGGAGTAAATAATAATAATAATAATAATAATAATAATAATAATAATAATAATAATAATAATAATAATAATAATAATAATAATAATAGCGAAAATCACTTCCTATTATTTGGTTGGCTAGTCCAGTCACATTTGGTTTCTTTATCTTTTTACATTATACCAAATAAAGAATTAGCCAACCTTGAAGAAAACTGAAATCCCACCAGGAAGCGTTGTATTTACTTTCACGCAGAGCTGAGAACTTGCATGTAGGTCAAGCAAGATATGAGCGACAAGAGATTGTGTTGGATTTTTTCATTTTCTGAATGCCACTCATCTGCTTCCATCCATCCATCCAACCCAGAAAGGTAGGAAGGGTGTTGTGTTGTTTTATTCGTGTCGTAGATTTTATAAGATCTTCTCTTGGACATCAGCCATTGTCTGTGTGGTTGCTTTGTTATTAGGACGTGATTTTAATACTTATACATAAGAAATTCTGAAGATAGCCACCCTTTCCTTTACCTGTAAATGTGGTCTCCGCTCCCCTTCCAAACCCCTCACCACAAGACGCAAGGTCTTTATTATGGAGACGCACAACGCATCCAAAGGAGTTCTTACTCTTTTCTCGCCATGGCTTATCCTCCAATGTTGCCATATATCAAAGGTATTTTCACTACACTAACCTGTTATGGGATTTTTTTTATAGGTACATATAAGTTTTAATAGTCCAGCATCACTGCACTGGAATTTTGAATATTCTTTGCTTCTAATATCTGAAATAACTCACATTTTAGAAAGTTTACAGCTAACAAATAAATAGCTTGCATTCCATAGATAAATACGACTGATTGTTCTTTCAAAACACATCTTTATTTATTGTACACACGTTACGTCTTAAATTAATTAGAAATCTTGCTTTTGTGCATTACCTTAATTTTCTTCACTTAAAATGATGTGTTATCTAATAAAAAGATAGAGCAATAAGTTATTTTAAATTAAAATATAATGAGTGAGATTTTATAATTGAATGATTAGGAAATGATAAGGGTAGTATTTTAGCTAGAGTACTTTAATTGACGATCATAAATTGGACATACAAAACAATGGATGAGTGAGAATGTGAATTGAACATTCATACAATACAAATAACAAATTGTATTTTCTACTAAATAACAAAAACATTTGACAACCAGTTAAATATATGTGTTATAGATAAATTCCTCATTATGAACGAATAGCCTACGTGTTCAAATGAACAGATCATTTTGAAAAGGGAACTTTTTCAAATTTCTTTCTTGCAAAATTCAATGTTCAACGTTTCCTGAGTGTTTGGCATGAGCTTTGTTGGATTATGCAACAGGGTAATATACAAATAAGGGGACGTTTTTGGTAGAAATCACGATGTAAAGTTGAACGTTTCTACCATGGTGGTCGTATTTAGTTTTTTTTTTTTTTTTAACGGCCCATTTTCAGGACTTTCATGTCAAACTTTATTTCCCTCTACTATAAAATTAACAACTCTGGAAATGTTTCTTTTCGAAAATAAGATCCTCGAATAAGTTATGCACGTCGTAGGCTCACATCAGAAGGAGAACAGAATAAGAACGAAGGCAACCACAAAAATAGTGATTATTTTGCTACGTAAAGATACATGAGCTTAAATATGTGCGCCAGCTGTTGTTGCCGCGTAGTCACCATAGGTGTTCAAACTCACGAGCCCAACGCTCACGAGCTCGCCATTCGCACTCAACCGGGCTCGGGCTCAGTAATTGAGGGCGAGCCCGAACTCCAATGAAATAAATGGGCGCGAGCCCAAGTAAGTGTGAGCCCAGTTGAGATTAGT
This sequence comes from Thermobia domestica, assembly GCF_964235325.1. Lineage (NCBI taxonomy): Eukaryota > Metazoa > Arthropoda > Insecta > Zygentoma > Lepismatidae > Thermobia > Thermobia domestica. The sequence goes on along the minus strand of NC_137466.1, from coordinate 49,699,662 downwards.
GAGTGCAAGCCCGTGTGAGCGCGAGCCCAAGTGAGCGTGAGCCCAATTGAGAGAAGTGAGCGCGAGCCCAAGTGGGCCCAGTGCAAAATGGCCATCTAGGATAGTCACATCGTTCCATGGTGTTTAATGAAAGCCAACGCACGAGGAAGAAAACTGGACGAACACAAGGCTATAGGCGGTAGGAGAGGTAATACTGTTTAATCTGTGATTAAAACATCTTTGAAACTTCCCACTCTATACATTATCAGAATAGACTTGAATTTCTCTAGCTAAACTTGAGCATAGTTTATCTCTTTTACGAAGAAAGATAGGTAGGAAGAGCTAATCAAGAAAACTTTTATCCAAATATACTTATGCATAATTTATAATTGATAATATAATTTATTTTAATATTAAAAAATAAATATTTTGGAGTGACAGACTATTGGTATTATGGTTTATGTTCTACAGGTTATAAAATCTGAATTGCACATATGAATAGCACTATGCTGTTTGGGTTTACAACATGCAATTTCAGTTATAAGTAGAACCAAAATACTGTATAATTATTATAAGTTCCAAGCTTATGTATAGTTAAACATAAATACTGTAATATGCAAATTATGTCCGAAAACACTACTGGAAATAATTATTCAAACATTCAAATTCTTTCGCTAAGTGAATCGGTCATTGTTGCAAGGGGATATGTTCCATTCGAAACGCATTGAACGTATCTCTTTTTAACAATGATTTATTCAATTATCCCTTGGGATTATCCCAAGGAAAAGGATTCCTATTTGGGAATATTACATTACGCTATTTAACACATGCCACCCAAAATAATTATTATGCAAAAGGCAGGTTGAGTATGTCTTTTATTCTTTTTTACTTTTATTTTTATTTTTATTTTTATTTTTATTTTTATTTTTATTTTTATTTTTATTTTTATTTTTATTTTTGACTGAATTAATTAAGGTGAATCTACGTTTAAGATGTCATAACTTCAATAGCCTAGATTATTACCACACTAAAATATTATTATATCCACTATACTTATAGGCCTATAACTCCTCAGTGTTATTTTCAGAACCCGCGCGGATTAACAAAAAACCTTTGTGTCTATAATCTGAGATAATTGGATGAACACAGAATCATTTGCTTCTTCTTTTCATTTTTTGCCTTTGACACAGACATAACGTTGACATCAAGCACTTTTCATCAACACACATTGTTACTCAATCCAACCGTGTCAGAGTGGACTGAAATCCCAAAAAGTTGGTCAAAAAAATGAAAACGTTGGTCAGTCGCTGATAACGATTATGAGGTCACAAATCAAAAATTCAAAATGGCGGAACCAATATGACGGGCAAACATTTTTAAATATTCTTCAAATAGGCTGATATATTTGAGGTCGCTGATAACGATTATAAAGTCAGGATTTCAACATTCAAAATGATTATGAAATAAACTGCAATACAACAAAATAACATAGCCTATATATTTATTATTGCTATAATGTCGAGTAGTGGCGTATTTAGGGGGGATGGCTATCGGGCTTAAGCCCCTCCCGAAATAAATTTGTTATATGCAAAACTCCATTAAAATTTGCCGTACCCAAAAGGAAAAATATAAGTATTTGTTCATGTGTTGTGCATAGCCCCCCCACCCGAAACAAAATCCTAAATACGCCACTGAGTCAAGTTACTATTAATTGTTGTTACAAATTGGTATTCTTGGCATCTATTGGGAAACACGTGCATAAATTTTGCAAGGGCACCTATGGGCAGCGTTTTCGTGTGTGTGAATTTTGTTACGGTACATACAGTATGGCGCTAAATTCGTTGTACAAAAGAAGAGGAGTAATTCCTGAGAGCAAAACAAACAAAAAAGTTCCAATAAACATAGGACGAAAACCCCATCGTTTACATATTGTAGGCTACCGAAATCATGAAAAAAATAATTTTAAAGGTTCATAGCTCCAAAACTATGGGACCTACCTTGGTCGGGTCAAAACTTCACTTAGGAACTAGTATGTGCCCTGTCCAAAAATGCATATTTCAGAATCCTGAGGTGCTTCCACAACAATTATTAATGAGGGAGTTTGACTACGGGCCTATGATATAAAGTACTCTCCAACTAAACCTCCATAAAAATTGTTGCGTGAGTACCTTAGGCTTCTAAAACGTGTATTTTTGGATAGAGCACACACTAGTTCCTACTTCAAATATTCTACTATATGACCCAAGACTTAAAAATTCTCAAATGGAAAATTTGTTTTTTGGCTTTTGACAAGCTTTTAGGGACTTCAACCCACTGTGCGTGTGCAGGAATGCCGCCTATCTGTCAGCGGCGTGGCGCGGTCTTTTTGTCGCTCGTGTGTGTCTGCGCTTACGAAGGCTCAGTGAGGTTCATGCTCTTTTTCATTATTAATCTTGTTCGTTGGACTCGCGCTTGCTTTTTTTTTTATTGGGACTCCCACTTGCTCGTGCTTGCGTTCATTGGGGTTTACGCTCGCTTGTTCAGATTCACTCTCTGGGCCACTGTGCACTTACAGGAGTCGCGCTTAAGACTCTTCATCCCAGCGAAATTAAAATACCGCTAATTTTACAGTAATTATGTGATATCTTCAAATAGATAAAAGATAATTGAAATATGGAACAAGAGCACTCTAGACAATATTATTTTGAGTGAGGTACCGTTATCACAAGTCACCTTGTGGCTTTCCGTTTTCAGCGCTTTAGAAACGCGAAAATAAATGCCGATTTTCAAAATGGCTCGAAAGTGGCTTGGAAAGCAGATAAGTGAGTCGTGACAACGGTTTCTCGTGTAAAATAATATTGTCTAGGGCGGTCTTGTTCCACATTTCGATTATCTTTTATCTATTTGAAGATATCTCATAATTACTGTAAAATTAGCGGTATTTTAATTTCGCCGGGATGAAGACTCTTAACTACTCGAGTCGGGCCCAATTGAACCCAAGGCTCTGGCTCATGAGCTTGGACATCTTTACCTTGCATTCATGTTTCCACCTCCGTGCAGCGATGATACACGTTTAATCTTTCACAAGTTCCTCTGCTTGAAATACGGAAGTGGAGCCTTTTGATAGAAACTAGAAATATATCCGAATACATCCGCAAACAAAGACTGTTTAGTGTTCATCCCTCTCATTCCTCGTGTATATATATGTGTGTACAGATGTATATGTGTGTGCGTATGTGCTTGTGTCTGTGTGTATATATCTTATACGTATTGTGTGCTTCTTTCCACTCACTTTCAAGGACTATACGTATCTGTGTATATGGTAATTCATTTTTTTAAAGGTCTTTGGGACACCCATTTAATTTGTCAGTGTACACCAAAGAAAGGAAGTTTAAGAAATAAAGAAGAAAGGAAAAATAGAATAGGACGAACGGAGGATCTGATACTTTGCATAAAATGGATTTAAACCAGTGTTATACGCACTCAACGTTAATTGCTAAGACATTATGGTCGAGGCGTGGTTGCACCAGAAACCACTAATGTGTAGTGTAAAGATATGTAGTTTGACCTTTATTCGAGAAGGCGTGGTTTGTATATTGCAAGGAGAACCACCATAATGTTAGAAAGATATTCAGAGGCCCTGTCTCCGAAGTACCATCTTCTACATGACGTCCAAAAACCACGAGCTACTAAGCAACCTTTGAGAGAAACACTTCTTCTTGGAATAGGTTTCTTTGTTGTGTCTTTTGCGTGATATTTATGTTGTTTCTACGGTCATTAGTTAAAAACTTCAAACACTTGTACGCAAGTTGGCTTCTTCGGTTACTAATTTAATACATTATTTATTGGACTTTAATTCGTATTTCCCAGTTATTAACATCATAAAACAGATAGCATACTACTTCGCGAGGACTTGCGGTTGCTGGAATAAATAGCACTTTGCTTCATATGCAGAACATACTTTTCATTTCTACGTTATTTTAGAGCTTCAACTCAAACAGTGGCCGACAAGTTGGCTTCTGCGATATGATTTCATGTTTTGTGGTTGTCATAAACATAAACAGAAGTTTCACTTCGGTTAGGAATATGCATATTTACATAAACGGAAACTTTTCCCATTTTTATATAACGTAATTAATGATACTGTTTCTTAATAATAATAATAATAATAATAATAATAATAATAATAATAATAATAATAATAATAATAATAATAATAATAATAATAATAATAATAATAATAATGTATTGATAAACTTTGCATGTAAAAGATAATCAGTGCCGTGCAGTGGGAGGCGAGCGGGGCAATGGTCCCGGGCGCCGAAGTAAGGGGGCGCAAAATTCGGGAGGAAAAAAGAAAGGGTATATATATATAAAATGGAAGGAAAAAAGTAATGAAAAGTGCTCAAAATCAAGGAAAAGCAGGGTTAATTTTTTTGAAAATTTTGCATTATATTACTGAATACTGTTTATATAACATTGTTTCAATCTTGTAAAGTATAACATAACATACTATAGGATTTCAGTTTCTCGTATACTTGAAATATAATTTTCTTTCTTTTGCAAAAAGTTGACACATTCTTTAAACAGAACATTTTAGATTTTCCTTTATTTGTATTACAAATCCTACTAACTAACTAACTAACTAACTCTATGGCCTATGGAACCCGGAGGTTCAATGCCGCGTTCACAAAAGCTCTCCACTGACTTCTATCCTTAGCTAACTGCATCCAGTTTCTACTCTGTATTCCAATCTCTGCGAGATCCATCTTAATATTGTCCTCCCATCTGCGCCTAGGTCTTCCTAATGGTCGTTTTCCGATTGGTCTTCCAGTCAAGACTTTGAAAGCGTCTCTACTTTCTTCCATTCTAGCTACATGACCCGCCCATCTAAGCCTCCTAGACTTGACGACCCTAACAATGTTGGATAAACCATATAAATTATGTAGTTCCTCGTTATGAAGTTTCCGCCATTCCCCATTCCCGTTTCTCTTGGGTCCGAATATTCGTCTCAGAATTTTGTTCTCAAATACTTTCAGTCTATGTTCTTCCCTCAGAGTAAGTGACCATGTTTCGCAGCCATACAGAACAACAGGCATGATTATCGTTTTGTATATTTTGTTTCAAATTCCTCGACAGAATTCGCGACGACAAGAGATTTTGAACCGAATAGTAACACGAATTCCCTGCTTTTAGTCGACATTTAATTTCTCCGTGAATATGATTTTCCTCTGTTAATATTGATCCTAGATATTTGAAAGTATTCACTTTATCAAAAGTATTATTTAGTATTTTAACGCATCCATAATTTGCTGTATTCCGGTCCCGACGCACTTCCATGTATTTAGTTTTCTCTGCATTTACTTCTAAACCCATATCCCTGCAAGCGTTTAATAAGATCTCTGCATTTCTTTCTATTATTCTCCTATCATCCCCTATTAAATTTACATCATCAGCATATGCCATAACCTGGTGAATACCGTTCAACTGTAAGCCCTGGTTGCCATCTTTGATTTTCCTTATAGTTACGGATTTTAACGCGCCTGCCCTATAAAGACTCCTAATATTCCATGTTCCAAATCTCATGTCCATTTTCTTTCGCTGAGGTCGTGCCAAGTTATCAGTCCTTGTCCGAGGCTTTTGTGAATATTTCTGCAACAAGTGCTTTCTTTTACAGGATGAGGTTGTTAGCCCTACCCAAACCCCCAAGCTGGAGGACCACTCCTAGTCGGCTGTCCGCGACTGCTTATTCAGTATATTCGCAGCTAACCTCTATATCTAGAGGTCTTCTCCTCGATCCGCAACCTGAGGACGCACCATGCCGTGGTGACAGGAACCCACGTTACACGAACAGGAATCCTACATTTGTGCCAAATATCAACTTTCCATGTCTGAAGGAAGTACTGTATAGGTTTTGGCGGATCCAGGACGGACTTCTGGGAGGGCGGTGGGTTGTAATACTGCTACGTAGAGCTACTTTTAAGAGCTCCAACCTCTGGGTGGGTTTTATTTATATATAAAATAACAAAGCTTCCTCTTCTGGGGATGGGGCGATTGCACCGATCACCCCCCCTAGATTCGCCACCTGGTTTCTTTATTGTTTTTAATTTCTTTAAATTGATTATAGTACGAAACACTGTTAATCCTAAAATACTGAACATTTGACAATATCTTGCAGCTGTTCAGTGACTGAAACAATTATGTAAACCAGAGTTTCTGAAAGTGTGTTCCGCGGAGCCCAGCGGTTCCGTGAAGTGTTCCTAGAAGTTCCATATCTACCGACCAAGAGGAAGCGAATAAAAAATCTGCTAGTCTCTATCTCATCTAAAAGTTTGTTTGAATTTTGGGTCCTTGGGAATTTGTTTCACGAACAATGACTGATTTAATTCTATGTTGTTGTAAATTTGGGAACGATGTACGAATGTTTCTTTTTCCTTCTTCTTCTTTTTGAGGGGAACAAATATCTGCAGATTTGTTTCAGTTTTAACTGTCCTTTCAATTAAGCTGGAATTTCATTGCATTCAGTTCTGAGTGCACATGGCGGCCAACGTGTTAATCTCAATCAAGATGGATCGGTGGCTGAAAAGAGAGTCATTAAAGTTTCCAGTTAATTTTAACAAACCTTCAATGTCATCTAATGTGGCTGAAGAAAAAAAAAGTGCCCGATGAAAAGGAATTGAGGACTTAAGAACCTGATGTACAACAGAATCACTCATCATTCCGAAATGCGGAGAGTTCAGCATCCTAAACAATGTATGTAAGTAAAAAACGTAAATATGATGACAGTTTTTAGTCATGGTTTTCATGGATGCTTAAAGCTGCCCTCAGTGTGCAATATGTGGTAGAGTTTTACCTAAGAGTTTCATACTCCCTATAAAATTATGTCGTCATTTTAAAACCAATCATCCTGAGTTTCAAAACAAAAATGTTAGCTAAGCTCTTTTGTGAATTTAGTAACCCACGACGTTTTCTCTCAAAGAAATTAAGACGTCATTTAGTATGAATGAAAAGGCAACAGAAGCATCTTTCATTGTAAGTTATAGATTAGCACGGAAAAGCGAGACCCACACTATAACCGAAAAACTGAGAAAACCTTGCGCGATTGACATAGTTAACTGCATGATAAATGATAAATCAGGTAAAGAAATCTCTTTAGTGTCACATTCAAATGACACTCGCTCGCCATGTTGAAGATATGCCAGGTTACATAAAGGAGTTGCACCGTTCGCTCAAGTCATCTCCCTTTACACTACAAATAGATGAATCAACCGATATAGCGGGCCTGGCTGCTCTGCCCGCTTGTGTTTGTACATTGTTACCATTATGAAGAAACTGTGGAAGAAGATATGCTATCATGTAAACCTCCCAAGTAATGCATCTGAGTCAGAAATTTTTAAAATTATTAATTAGTATTTAGAAGAAAAATCAGATAGAATGGGACAACTGCGTAGATGTTTGCACTGATGGTGCAAATGCAATGCTAGTGGCGAAGAACTGCAAAAGTAGTCATTGTACATTGTACCGTAAAGCACTGGCCATAAAGAAAATGCCGCAGGCTCTGAAAAACGTCCTTGATGAAGCAGTCATAATCATAAACTTTACCAAGTCAAGAGCATTAAATGCAAGGCTCTTCAAAATCCTTTGTGACGACGAGGGAAGGCTTCATCAATCCCCTCCTTCTCCATACAGAAGTCAGATGGCTTTCTCGCGGAAAAGCAGACTCTTTGAACTAAGTACCCGGCTATTTGTAGCGTTTGCAAAGCGTTTTTACTGCTCATGCGTACGCTTGGAATACGCTGACCATGTATTTAAATGTGGATGGCTAATCACAAACGCGAAAACGTAAGCTCGAGCGTATTTGGTGCGTTTCGGAACAATAGACAGCCTGCTGTTTAAAAGGTGTCAAAAGGAAGGAAAAAAGGAAAGACGTGTTGCCAGGTAAGGGGATTTTAGCAAGAAACAGCTGCTTTAAAGATGCTTTGTGCAGAGTACTGGAACTCCTCTATTATAGACCTGGACTTGGCAAAAAAGATCTGGGAACCCTGACTGGCTCACAGTATGATTTATAACTCTGGCAAAAGTAAACTTACCAAATAGCCACCTTGGTCGCGTTCGTTCTAGGGGGTAACGCTTCGAAAAGGCATTCCCAAAATAGCCACAGACTAAGAGACGAGGTAAGTATTTTCTTCATCAAGTGCCATTTCGAGCTGGAAGAACGTTTGAGTGATCAATAGTAGTTGTTTAGGCTTGCGTATCTAACTGACATATTCGTGCAAATGAATGAGATCAATCTGTCCCTTCAAGGAAAAATCGAAAATGTATTTATAGCAGAGGACAGAATCACGGGTTTTAAGAGGAAGTTACAGTTCTGGAGCAGAAATATCACTCAGTGTATATGACGTGTTTCCTGCATTGAAATATTTCCTTGAGTAGAACGAAGGAAATCTCGGAGAATGCGATGACATAATAAAGTTATTGAACGTTTGAAGAATTTGCAGCACATTGTAAATCAGTATTTTCCAGAAAAATAAAGTGAATATCAACATTAGTGGGTCAAAAATCCTTATGACATCTAAGTAAAGCCTTCTCGCCTCACCATTGACGAACACGAGAAGTTAATAGACTTGACATACAATTCACCCCTTCAACTTCAGTTCAAGAAGCTACCGTTCATAGATTTCTGCGAAACAGACTAGATGCGGAACCAGACAAGAGACTGTAGCTTTCTCCCACAAAAACTGATATTAAAGAATTCTGCAGTCACAAGAAATAAGTCCACTGCTTCCATTGAAATCTAAGCACATGTGATATGTTTTGTATGAAAAATGATTCTCATGTCGCATTAGGTTTCATGTCACATTTCAGAAATTAGGCTTTCATAAACACTTCAAAGTATTAAATTACTGTAAATCTGACAATTTTAACAGTAATTTAATATTTTGAATTGTTTACGAAAAACTAGATCCTCGTGTGCATATAAAACAGTTTAAAATTGTTCATATTTACAGCAATTTAATATTTTGAAGTGTTTATGAAAACCTAATTTCCCCTGTGCATATAAAATTTCATATTTACAGTGATTTATTACTTTGAAGTGTTTATGAAAACCTAGATTTTCATGAGCATATAAACAGTTTGCGATTATATTTATGATATTTTTGATTTTTTTATTGCATTTTAAAATAATAGTGATGGTAACTCAGATAATAATACAAAATCAAAAAAAAAAAAAAAAGTGGTTTTTCCGTTCAATGACAGTGCATAATAAATGAAATTACTATTATAAATTGTCGAATAATTTAATATTATTTTCGTGGGACCCGCTATTTTATTTTGGACGTGAAAGAGTTCCATAAATGAGAAAAAGTTTGAGAAACACTGATGTAAACCAACAATCGTTACTTGTTCAAGCTTTAGAGAAGCAGTATGTACGAGTTCCAAGAAGATCCACTTTTGTTTATGATGGGCAAGGACGGACTTTTTATTTGTCCACCAACACCTCTTTACCATTCTTTACGTAGGAGAGCTCTTCCGCGTGGACAATAAAGTTCAAGCCCGTTATGGTGTTTTTGGATAATATTGCTTGTTACTTATTACGGAAACAAAAACACACATGAACAGAGATAAAGTGAGTGTGTGTGTGTGCGAATGAGAAAGATACAGAAAGATTGAAATCATATTCAACGATATATCTATCTATCTATCTATCTATCTATCTATCTATCTATCTATCTATCTATCTATCTATCTATCTATCTATCTATCTATATATATATATATATATATATATATATATATATATATATATATATATATATATATATATATATATATATATATATATATATAGCAAGTTTCAAACACAAATATAAAGTACAGGCATGAGGTATAGGAAGACATTCTATACTCCTCGCAGTGATATGTTAGGATTTTTGGCAAGTATACCCTCTACCGTTTCTAAAAATATACTGTATACTCACCCCGTACACGCACGTTCTTTCGTAAATTTAAGACGAGCATACGTATGATTACGAAAATATTAGGTGACTATACACTTCATCATATTCCTGGAGTATTGTAGCCATTTGATAACTGTCAATTCTATATCTTGCATATCTATATACAGGGTGTCACAAAAAGATCGGGACAGTGGAATATCTCGAGAAATACACGTCGTATCATGAAATACAAAAACACATGGCTAATATATTTTTACATTCTATTTCAGGGTGGAACAATGAATTCACCCGGGTGCCCTCTAAGGGGGCAGACGGAGGCAACTTGAAAAATTTAAATGGGACCCCCCAGTTTTTAGTGCAGATTCAAATGCTACACACAAAAATACGTAACTTTTACTGGAAACATTTTTGTGTATTCGTGACAGATGGCACTGTAATGGCGAAAAATCTGTTTTATTGAGTAACGCAGCAGAAAGATCGGGACAGGAAAATATCTCGAGAAATACACGTCCGAGCATGAAAAAACAAAATAGGTGTCAAATATTTGTTCGATTTCTATTTAACTGTATGTAAATCAATGCTCCTTGGCGCCCCCTAAGAGGGGCAGAGGGGAGCAACTTGAAAAGTTTAAATGGGACCCCCCAGGCTTTAGTGTAGATTCAGGTGCTACATACAAAAATATGTGACTTTTATCTGCAACATATTTGTTTGTTTGCTCGATAGATGGCACTGTAATAGCAAAATCTCTGTTTTATCGAGCAACGCAACAGAAATGTCGGGACAGTGGAATATTTCGAGAAATACGCATCTGGCCATCTGGGCATACAAAAATATATGGGTCTAATATGTTTGATCCCTAAAGTGTGTGTATACAAATGAAAACACCTGGATACACCTTTGTGAGACAGAGGGGACAATTTGGAAATTTGAAATAGGACCCCGCAGTTGTGATTGCAGATTCAGTTGGAAAGCACACAAGTATACAACTTTTATCTGAAAAGTTCTTTTGTGTTCTTCAGAGATGACATTGTAGTGGCAAAACTATGTTTTATCGCTGTAATGCATGAAATGTTATCGAATTGTTATCGAAAATATTTTATTCTAGACACCTTAGCAGAAAATAATCAGAGAAACAACTAAAGTTTAAAATTAAACATTCATATTGAAGTGGAAAGGCTTAATGTGTACATCAGATATAGCAACAGGCGATAAATTAACTACTTGTAGTGCTGCACAGGAACAGCTACGTGAACGTACCTGAGTAGTTGTATTCGATAATAGAATCCATTTACAGCGGCCCTAATGACATTGAGTTCAATTAGTGCAATTTCGTCAATAATGCTTTGCCGAAGCTCATGTAAGTTGGTAGGCTTCCTATCGTACACACGATTCTTCAAATGTCCCCAGAGAAAATAGTCCAGTGGCAACAAGTCAGGAGAACGAGCTGGCCACTCAATTTAACCTTTTCTGTCAATCTACTTTTGGGGGAATTGCTCATTCAGAAATTGCCTAACATTTACACCATAGTGCGGGCCCGCACCATCTTGCTGGAACCATGTTTCGGCTAAGTTATCCGCTACAATGTCTCTAATTGCTGGAAGTACGTCGTTCCGCAGCATATCTTCATACTTCCCAGCTTTCAAATTCCCGTCAATGAAAAATGGTTCAACTATGGAGATGTTCATCACTCCTGCTCAGACATTCAATTTTTGAGGGTATTAGGTATGTGCTTCAACCGACCAATGAGGATCGCTGTCAGCCCAAAATCTACAGGTATGTCTGCTAACGTGACCGGTTAATTCGAAAGTGGCTTCGTCTGAAAAAACAATTCTAGTGAGAAAGTTAGGATCGTCATTAATGCGCCTCATCAACTGTTCACAAAATTCCATACGACGGTCGAAGTCATTTTCATTTAACTCATGTATCAGATGAATTTTGTACATGTGGAACTTGATTGCCTTCAAAGTTCTGTGGACAAGCATGCGACTGATATCATGTTGTTGAGCACCTTTACGGGTGCTCAGGTGAGGATTTTCAACGAAGGATAATGCAACGTCAAGCTGTTTTTCGGCCGTAATCGATGACTTTGGTCGCCCAGGGATTCGACGATTCTTTACACTTCCCGTTTCCTCGAAGCGCCGCACGGTGCGCTCGACAGTTGACTTTGAAATGAGATCGTTTGGACCGCGAAATGTTTGGCTAAATAGCGCCCTAACTTCAGCATATGATCTTTGGCGATCACCTCATCCACACATCATCAAAATAATTATTCTGTCGTGCTCAGAAAGAGTGGCCATGTCGTCAAATAGTTAATATCTGCCCAGCACTTCGAGATCACCACTATTTGACTTTACCTTCGCCACTAAAGTGCACTTAATTTACAAGACATTCACTCACCATGAACACCTCGAATTTAATTCATAATAAGACTTCGTGATACGGAAGTCTCTGGCAGTCTCATCTCCCTCACCTCCCACCAGAATAAGCCTCAAATCTGCCCGCCTCCCAATGTTAAAGACAATTCTGCTCCAATGATCCCCCACAGCATTGTTTAACTTCATAAATATTTTGAACATCGCTTTTTTTTAAAGTTATGGGAAGGGTCTTACCCGTCCCTCCCAATGTCAAAGACAGATTTGCGCCGATGGGTACAGTTGCAGGTTGCAAGCATCCAAATTAATAAACAAGTATTTATTTACTTTCTAAAATCCACAATATTATTTTAGGAATGACCCTATTTCTCCTCAAAGTATCTTTTTTTTATTTTTTAAAAATTACAATTTTTTAAAATTTGTTCTTGAATTACTTTCCTTACATCTATTGTATGTTTGAGAAGTTTCTTCTGACCACGGTGCTCATGGTTTTATAATATGTCGTTACGATTCTTCATGTCGTTTCTGGAAGCGAGCATAAAACAGCTGCGATGTTCGTCGCTGGTTATACAAGTCATTCCATACAAGGAAATACAAGATAGTTTTGTCAACAAACATGTGAGATTCACCGGTGAACTTTTGATCTGGGAAGGAGTCCTATGACTCATGCCATGGAAACACGCTGTTAGCAGTTACTGTACTACATTCGATATGTCACATTGGTTTTTGAAACAACCAAAAAGTAGCGACATATTTTTGAAAAAGTGATGGAACCATTAATCTATACGAATTCCGTCATTCAAAATTGTATTTCTAATTTAACTTGCGCATTTATTCTTTTAACCATTTTAAAATAACAAAATTAGAAGGACAATTCAATTATGAACTTATCAATCCAGTATTTAGAAAGAAAACAATGTGATAAGTGATAGGAACTTACATACAAAAAACATATTGATTTCAAATAACTATAACAAAATATTTCAAATATACAAAAAATAACTTACATTAAAGAAATTACTACAACCACTAGAAGAAACTACTACGAAATTAGTATCTACTAGAACAACTTGCTGGCTACGCGGCGGAACGACAATATACATATTCCTGCATACATATTATGTTGTATATAAGATCACAATAGACGTCAGCGTTACTTCTTGAATTGTTCTTTTTCCTTTTTCTTTAGTTTATGCATATTAACTGTACGTGTTGTGTCATACAACATAATGTACTAATTATACTAAGTAAATTAAATATCCTTTGGATTTTAAATTTTTCTCTGGTGGGCTTTTATACGCGATTTTATCTTCGATTTTGTTTTGTTTAGCACTATGACTATAGTAATTTCTTTGTTGTAAGTTATTTTCTGTACATTTGAAATATTTTATGTTATGGTTATTTCAAATGAATATGGCTTTGTAATTTCTGTCACTTATTTTACGTATAAGTATGGGAACACTTTAAGATTTTCTATAAAAATCGTATTTCCTCCCTGATAAGATTGTTAGGTGTAATGGAATTAGGCCAAATGGGAATCGGCGTTTCATCTAAAATGGCGGGTGTGATTTTTATCTGTGATTGACAGCTGATAAAGTGTTAGGCAAAGTGGGAAAACACCTTTTCACGAGGCAACAAAAATTATTACAAAGTCTATGTCTACTTTGTTTTATAGTATTTCCCAGTAGCGGTTCGTAGTCTGTACAAGCACCGGCTGCAATGTTGCAATATCAAAGGTATGTAGGTACGCGCAAGTGTTCCCCTCCCCAAGCATTCTTGAGTCTTATCCAAAAAATATTCAGGAAATATGAAGAGGAAAGTCTTTTAAGCTCTATTTGTATATCATTGATTAAATTATTTCTCTAATATTGATTTAATATATAAGCTTTTTCCTTTTTTTCAAACAACCACTATCAATGTACGTTTATACACTATTTATATACAAAACCTCTACACTCATGTTATTGAACACGAGATAAATCGAATATATAGTATGTGCTGTAAGCCATGAATGATGGCGTTAATCCGAAAAAAAAAGCAAGAAAATTGCATGCACGCAGTTAAACAAAATTATTTAATTATATAAACTATGCATTATTTTAGAATGGAAGGTCTTTCTTCGATCTTTTGGGCTTCAAATTTTTCTATGACTTTATTGAAATCTGAAATGCTGCTCGCCAAGTTTCTCTGAATAGAAACATCGCTACCGCAAATATTTTCCGCTTTATTTTCTTCAGGGTCCAGAAACACCTCTTTCCTCCGACAATATGCATTTTGTTAGCATTTCTTTGTATAACTATATGGTACAAAAAGTCCATTTTCAGAAACCACGTATTTTTGTCTGTAAAGAAGCATGAAATCTAAGATGTTTTCCTTCAAAAATGAAAAAAAAAGGTTTACATTCTAGTAAATTAGGTTAAAGAAGACAGATGAGTATTGGAAGTGAATGATTTGATATTAATTTATGCTCTCCGCCGGAAATCAAAGACGGAATCATGTGCACGAAAGACACAGAGCTAGGAATTAGACCAGTAGTAAGACACTTTCTTCTTGGAGACTCGATCGACTCCCCCCCCTCGGAATAGGATTTTTTAAAAACTAAAACTCATCCCTAGAATTTTCACCTTTGTATTATAAATGTTAAATAAAATCTATTGACTTCGAACGACCGCTCTCCAAACTTTCAGCCTGGATCCGTCCCTGCTACCACCAGACTTATATTTGTTCTTTGCGAGTTTATGTTTTGTGAATAACTTCTTTCTTCCAAGCGTCTGTATCTCCCTCACTCTATCAATTGAGTCAAGCGCTGCTAAGCGGAGGAATTCGTGACTATTACAGAAGTTGACCAGTTGCGGAATAAAGTGCAACCGCAAGAGAGCAATACGGGAAGATAGGAGCGAGAATAAAGAATAAATCCACTCCCCCATGTTAAGAGATAGGAGCTCGCTGCCATATGCTCAATGTTACTGCTTCCAGTGGCAACGTTCGCTGCCACTGGAAATGTAAATCTCCCTCTTTCTTTCCGTTTTTTAATTGACTTTTTTCAGAAATAAATCAATACTGTTTTGCGCTCAAGAGCAGAGGTTTATTTTTTACTGATACACTACTTTAATACTTAAAAATATTTTTAGTATTAAAAAAAATATCCGGTTGCACAACCATGCAACATATAGTACCAGCCGCCGCTGGTATTTCCGAAGTTTCAGACCACAATACCTCAAGTCCAATTCCAATATTTGAATTGTATTGTTGTTACTTTGAAAACTGTAATAAATCTAGAGACTAGAAAAATATGAACTGAAAATATAATTACAGTATTTACTGATTATTGGTAAAAAGAACTAAGATTGCTAACAGAAGTTTTGATCTGGGAAAAAACTTTAAATTGAACCAATTCTTTCAAATGATCCAAATGTAAGTAAAAGCTAGATTTGTATATCTCAAGAGTCCAGAGAATATGTACTTTATGTCAGGTAGTCTAAAAAGTATTGAACATTTCACGCACGAGATGGCGTTTGTGTCTAAATCTAAGGGTATATGAGTTGCACCGAGTCAACATAACGTTATTTGACAGCTGGCAGTTGAAGCTACTAGATGTGCAGAAAGTGTTGAAATTCTTCTAAATTAGACGGAACGCATTGCGCCGTGAAATTAAGTGAATTTTCCCGAAAAACTTTGCTACTATTTCATTTCTATAAAGGCGCAAATGCTATGCAGACACATGAAGAAATGTGTACTATTTATGAGAAAAATACGTTATTAAAAGCAAAGCAACAACCCCCCCCCCTAAAAAAAAGTTCAGTCACTTTTTCTGGAAATTTTGATGTTCATGACGATCTTCGCAGTGGGCGACCAATCACCGCAAAAGTGGATGATGTTCTAACAAAAGTCAAGCAAAATCGGCATGTAAGGAGTCACGACATGCCAATGGCCTAAACATTCATCGCCAAAGAGTGTTAAACTATTTGGAGAAAGCTGTCTACAAAAAGAAGCTCGACGTTTGGGTGTCACATCACCTGACTCAAAATCATTTACTAGATCGGTGTTCTTCTATCTGCGAATGTCGACTGAAACGTAACGAACTCAAGTTATTTCTGAACTGGTAGATCACGAGAGATGAAAAGTGGGTAATCTACGACAGCAATGTGCGAAACATCGTGGTCGATGCGAGAAGAAACTGCACAGTCTGTGGGCAAAGCCCACACTAAAGCTCAGGAAGTTAGGTTATGGCTAACCTGGAGGATGCGTTACCCCCCGAGCAAACGCGACCTAAGTGGCTCCTCGGTAATTTTACTTTCGCCAGAGTTATAAATCATACTGTGAGCCAGTCAACATTTACAGGTCTTTTCTTTTTTCATTTCCTGCTCCGGAAGGGTAGAATCGGAATGACCTGCTTCAGTTGGTTTCTTGTGAGAAAATATGAAGGTCTTGCTAAAATCCCCTTGCCTGACAAAACATCTTTCGTTTTTTCCTTCCTTTCGACATCTTTTACTGATTCCAAAACAGCAGACAGTCTATTGTTCCGAAACGCAGAAAATACGCTCTAGCTGACGTATTCTGTGTTTTCATTGCTTTCGCCTTTGCATCTCATTGTCATTGTCCATACATGGTCAGCGTATTCCAAGCGTACGCATGAGCCATAAAAACGCGTTGCGAACGCATGAAGAAGCCGCGTACTTATACTGTGCGTTTGGCGGGGTTGGAATAACATCGTGCATCGCGAGCTTTTGCCGCCTAGCAGAACGATTGAATAGAACCTGTGCTGTCGTCTGTCGATAATTAGCCCGAGTGTACCTACCAATTCAAAAGAAAAGGGAAGAACTGGTTACCGGAAAGGGTATCTATCGTATACCACACTAACAATGCCAGATGGTTGGCTGAAAGGTTTAAATGCATCCTGGCCTGGGCCTGGCACCAAGGGCGCTCATCAGGGGGCCAAGGTGGGGCGCTCGCTCCCCCTAAGAGGAAATTGTACTTGGGAATATCGAAAACCCAATAGAATTTTTACATTAGTTACAGCAAAATTTGAAACTTTATTTGAAACGTCACTTATACTTGCCCCCCTTGGAAACCACAACATGGGCGCCCTTGCCTGGCACCATTAGGATATTATTTGTTTTGGTTTCAAATGGTGTTCTCCTCCTTCAATGGCGTTAAGTTGGTTTCAAAAGAGATCCCTGAAAACCGCATGCCACAATTTTCTGACCAGAAATTACAGATATTCTACAATGACGGAATTATGGTATTACTGATCAAATAGCAGAAAGTAATCGAACCGAATGATGCATGTCTGGTTTCATAGTAGTCTATTATTTTCAAGTGTATTCTCAATTTTCACCTCCAAAGGGTCAATATTTTGTAGACAACCTGATAAGTATATTCAGAAGATTTTTCCTGTATTTTTACGCAATATTATTTGTATAAAATATATTTATTCAGTACTTTTATGCAAAATGTTCCTGTTTTTATTAATTCTGTATTTTTATGCAAAATAATTTATATTCAGAGGATTTATTTTATATTTTATGCAAAATTGTTCGGAATCAGAATATCCATTATATTTGAATTTATATGCGAAATTGTTTGTATTTAGAAGATTTATTGTATATTTATATGCAAAATTGTTTCTATTGAGAAGATTTATTCCATATTTATATGCAAAATTATTTGCATTCTGAATATTTATTCTGTATTTATATCCAAAAGTGTTGGTATTTACAAAATTTATTTTGTATTCATGCATAATATTTGCCTATATATTCATATGAAATATAGTCATATGCATAACATCGGCAAAAATCTTAGGAAACAGTCCTTTGGTCATGCTTATTTTTAGAAATTCAAATGTGTAAAGTTAATTTCTCATAAAGTGGGTGTCAACTTTATGTTAATTGATGTTCGCAATCATGTTTCTACCTATGAGATAGAAGATGAATGTTTATAGTAGCAATAAATCTTTGAAATGAAAAGAGGACGGGGACGAAATGGGAAGTTTCGCCTTTTGCAAGATTGCATTGGCTTGCCATACAGGACCAACGCCTATTGGAAGGAGACATAACATCTACAATCTACAAATTTAACCGAAGGAATTCATCAAACCTTGGACTGGTTAAAGATGCAAGGTAATTCAGTTTAGTTTTTTTTCCCTTTCTTCCAAAGTGAAACGTTGTAAAAATACACAGGAAATAACATTCCTAAGGATAAGGAATTCAACGGGTAAAAAAAAATCAACTTTGTTCAATACTGAATTTAGTAAACAAAGGCAAGTATTTGAATATACTTTTAGTACTACTACTACTACTACTACTACTACTACTACTACTACTACTACTACTACTACTACTACTACTAATAATAATAATAATAATAATAATAATAATAATAATAATAATAATAATAATAATAATAATAGCCAAAGTATTATAATTTGAATTTTCCTATGGTATCAATTTATTAAATGTTTTTATTTCTGCTATAAGTGCTAGAAGACAAGAGGACGTTATGCAATAGTATATGTCTCCCCCAATTTACTCAACATTTACAGTGCCTCCGCCAAGTGAACTTTGTGGTGAACAAACACCGTGCTCGTGGGTTTTCTCGGGGTTCTCCCGTTTCCTCCCACTTTCTTCATTCCACCATTTCACTCATCTCTCATCATCACCGTCTCCTTTAGCCTAACCGGCATAAGCGTGGGACGTAAAACTCAAAGATTTCATTTATTTTTCAACATTTACAGTGAATATTTAATGAAGAAAGCATTAATGCGTTTTTGGAGACTCAAAGATTGGAGGGCAGATCATTAACAAGATCAGGTATGCAGATTATAATGGTTATTATCCTGTAATCAATTGACAGATCTCATCAAACTGAAGAAAAACCACATCCTTGAAGATAAATTATGATATATAGCTTTCGAGAAAATTGATAAAAACAAAATTTAATGGCTTTAAAAAACACATCGTTAGTTGCCAATAATAATAATAATAATAATAATAATAATAATAATAATAATAATAATAATAATAATAATAATAATAATAATAATAATAATACTGCCGGAACACACCACTTATTTAGGTGCTGTATACGTAAAAACAAATGCACTGCTAAATAGCAGAATATTTCTGCTGTTGTTTGTCTTCTCTTAAGAGTGAGACTCATACTCGAAACAGTGACATGGTTCTCCTAACAGTGATGCTCATACTTCTAACAATGACATAATACTCGTAACAGTGATGCTCATACTCCAAACAGTGATTCCCATACTTTTAACAGTAACACCATATTTGCAACAGTAACTCTCATACTTCTAATAGTAACATCATACTCGTAACAGTGATGCTCATACTCCTAACAATGAAATCATAAAGGGTGGTTACAATTAAAGTGCCATTATTCACGGCGGTCCTGCATGGGCTGTAATCAACGTATTACATTGAAATTTGGTAAATATGCTAATGAGATCATGCGGAAGAGAGTTACATTGGAAAAATATTAGTTTCACTTTCCGTCACCACGAGAAAATGTGGCATTGTAGAAGTAATATGCACATGAAACTGTTCCTGAATATATGGATAAGACGATTATCTAGGTCAAAGAGTTCAAACATGTGAGATAAATGTAATGCAAACAAAGTAAAGGGAATGCTATTGTAACAAATGGTAAAAAAATGAAATGAAATCTTTGAGTTTTACGTCCCACGGTTATGCCGGTTAGGCTAAAGGAGACGGTGATAATGAGTAATGAATGAAATGGTGGAATGAAGAAAGTGGGAGGAAACGGGAGAACCCCGAGAAAACCCACGCACACGGTGTTTGTCCACCATGTAACAAATGGTGCAAAGGGAACAATTTTAGGAACAATGTGAGGGTAACAAAAGGTGAAACTTTATTTCCACTTAATGATAACAAAAGTTTCAGTTTGAATTATTTCAATATCATTTGCGGTTACAGTGACAAATTTACATAACATTCTCCACATGTCCACCAGACACATCAACGATATGTTACATCCACAAAATGGCGTGTGCATCAGTTGCTCGCAGCAGTTTCGGCAGAATTGTTGCAACGTGTCGCCTTTTGCTGTCCTTCAGATCCACCAGCGACTGGACATTTCCCTGGTAGACCCGAGCTTTCAGATATCTCGGATTCCCTGATATCCGAGATCCACAGCCAGATTCCCTGATACCCGAGATCCGTGTCCACAGCCGGAAGTCACACGGATTTAGATCGGGGAATCTTGCTGGTCACGCACCTGGAAAACTTCGGGAGATGATGCGATCACAGTAAAGGCTTCACGAAGCAGATCTTTCAGTGGCGAAGGATGTGCAGTGTTGCATCGTCTTACATGAAAACAGTAGTCTCGAAACCATTTCGTGCCTGTTACGCAGGAATCACATGTCGCACTAAAAGGTCCCTATAACGTGCCGATGACACGGTATAGGTGACAACTCCTTGGAGTGTCATTTCCTCAAAGACAAATCAGCCAATAATGAATATTCCTGTGAATTCATACACACAGTCACGCACGCAGAGTGTAATAGCTGTTCCTGCACAATATACAGATTATCCGAGCCCCATATCCAACAGTTTTGCATGTTTATGGCTCCTTCTAGTGTAAAATACGCCTCATCCATCCACAGGATAACCCACAGTCACATGTCATCCACTTCCATCTGTGCCAAAAAAAGAAGGGCAAGCTCAAGGCGTTGCGCTGAATCTTATGGTTTCAGTTGCTGTACTGTATGCATCCTGTAAGAATACGAGTGTAAAATGGCCCTAAGAACTTTCCTCACTGTTAATCATGGGTGCTAATTCTGTAACACCGCCCATAGCACTGGTAGCGGAATATGAAGCATGTGTTGCGTGGTCCACAACAGCCACAGCAACTTCGTCAACTACCTTCGCTCAAATGGGTCTTCTTCCCTTTCTTGGAGCTACACACTACTCACCCGTTGTCTCCAATTTCAATACCATTTCTTGATAGTCGTCCTGTTCTCATTCCTTACAGACACCAATATTTCCTCAATTTTACACTGTCATTGCTTCCGTTCTGATAGACCAATTGTAAAAATTAAAAATTAAAAGAGAGAGAACTCTGTTTGGGCCGCCAAATTTGTAAAAATTAAAAATTAAAAGAGAGAGAGAGATTTGTAAGGGGGTGGTTGTTCAGAACGCCAAATATGTAAAAGTTTAAAAAAATATTTGAGTGGGGTTTTGGGGTTCGTGTTCCGGGTGTCACAATTGCTATTATGTGCACCACCGTTGAAGGCTCCCTTCTTTGAATTAAAATGTTTTATGACTCGATTAAGACTGATTTCACGGTTTGGAAATCCTATCTCCCCGCGGTATCCTAGGGCTTTAGGGAAATAAGATCTCCTAAACTGAGAGCAAATGAAGATTTATTTTATTCGCATCTGCATCCGTGTATTCACATGCTGCAATGCTGAAAAAGAAGTTTGCTCTAATTTCTGGTTTGTAGGGACGAACTAGACTGATTTTCACTTTGCATAAAAATTGAATGACAGTAATAATAATAATAATAATAATAATAATAATAATAATAATAATAATAATAATAATAATAATAATAATAATAATAATAATAATGCAAGAAATAAACATCTTGAATTTGAAATTTTGATTGAAAAATCATGAAAATCAGTTCAATTCAGTCCTTTGCCTACGTTGCCCGAATAGTTTAGCCTAACAAACTCTAAAAAAAATGTTATTCTTGAGGTTAGGGATACAATTTGTTTATGAAAGAAAAAGTTCACAAATTTAGGTTAACAAAACAATAAAAGCTTTAATGAGTAAAAACAAACAAAAATGTTTAGATAAAAAAAATATTTAAAAAATCAAGTATGATGAAAATTAACACTGCATTTGGAATTTTGTGACAACAGATATGAAGAATAAGGCTGAAGGCCTTAGCACCAAAATTAATTTAAGTGAATTACATCTCTGTTTTCTTTCTTGACCTACAGCTTGAATTAATTACTATAAGTAACTTGACATACATAACCAAAATAGTGAAATCGATATCCATAACCAGTCCTATCAGAAATTTTTCATTGATTATCCTTACATAATGAGCACAATACAAGTTGGCTAATTTACAATCTTACATTTGGAAATACTTATTAGCGGAACATTGGATAATAACCATATGATTAGCGTTGATCAGCTGATACTTTATGACTAAGATATTCCTAAAATTATGAATTTGAGATTTGTATAGTTTGATGGAGTCTTAATTTAATTACTTACGATTTAAGTTAAGCGAAATTAATATACGTATATGGAGTTTCAATTCCTCCATGTGCGAGGGCAAAGCCACTGCTCGCACTTTTATTTTTATTCTTCGGCCGTGATTCTTCTTCAGTAACATCACATCATTAACTTTCAAATACAAGGAGAGTGAAATTATTAAGGCAAAGTTCCATGTCGCGACCATTCAATTCGCGACGATTTATCTGTATGAGTAAAATGAATTTCAATTTAAATTACATTTCTCGTTTAACATCCCATAATTATGCTTTTTAGGCTAGAAGAAAGAAACGGATGATTAATGAAAGTGAGTGATTGTGAAAGAATTGGTGGAATGCGAATGTGCCAGGAAGTGACAGAATCCCGAGAAAATCCACGATGTTGTCCAACAAAAAATCACTTGACCAGGATCGAATCAGAGTCCCCTATCAGTATAGGTGAGCACTCTACAATTAAACCACTATATGAGCAAGTTACATGAAAATAATTACGTAGAATATACACTTAATATTGTTGGAAATTCATTTAAGAATAACCACGAGAAATTCACAGATCTGGCACTAAGTGCCATACAAAAGGTGATTGTAGGCGGTAGTGATCCCAACATGGTAAGGGATATCTCGGACATATGATACAGGGTGTTGAAATATATCACTACTCACTCTTTTAGTACGCGTAACCACCTAGAGCGGCCACACAAGCAGTTCGGACAGGTAGCTGGTCATACAGATGCTGAACGTCTGTCTACGGCATGCTCACTGTAAATCTTGGCACACCTGTGCTATGATGTCGTTGCCAGAGACTCGATGGGAGTCAGGGCCATACCACCTTGTAACACATGTGCTCAATGCAAGTTAGGTCCGTAGACCTATCAGACCAAGATAGAAGTTGTTTACCTGAGTAGAGCGCGGTATTAGAATGGAGACTCCTAAATATGGATGGTGTCTTGCAAAGTGTCCAAATAGTGCAGAATTTACGTAAAAAATGTACGCCGCACTTGTGGTACTTCGCTGAATGTAAATTACTTTTTTCTATACCAGTATCTTAGGTGTGTGTCTTGTAGGCGTGTGAGAATACTCGCTGAACCTTTACGCTTATCTACAAGTCTATGGACGTCTATGGCCATCAGTGTATGTGAGACGGAAACCACCCTCATCACCAAATATCACTTCGCCACGTCACTGCAGTTTCTCGAAACCAACGAAAAGGTTCTAGATAATGAGCAGATATTAAAATTTGTCATGTGAGAGAATCGTGGAAACGTAGACCTGTCTGCTTAATATTTGTACGCTTACATGGAGACCCATGGTATTCTTGTTGTACTAGTGGTCTATCTGTACACTCGCACATTGACAAGAGGCAGGACAGCCAAACCGAGGCAGAGGGAGGCAGGAGAAGATGCGGGAAAAGCGAGAGCCCTGTGTCCATTGACCATGTTACTCCATTGCAACGTTGGAGATGCCTTTGAACATACTCGAGTGAATGTGCAGTACGAGACTTCGTTGCATTGCTCGCAATACTGTACTTAGGCTCAGGTTTAATGTTCTACGGCCAATGTGTAACCAACCGGTCTTAGAGTGACCCCAAACTTCCTTTCGTTCAAGTGCTGCATAGTGAATCACAAAGGCACTGAAAGAACACTCTGCTGTGATATTTGCTCAGCAGTTTTCATAATGATGATTCATTTGAGTAGAAAGCCTAGAAATGGAGGTAAGGCAGAAATCCTTTGTCTGCCATTTTGGTATTAATATCTACGAGAAGAAAATGTCCTGGGCCAGTACGAAGCATCATCTGGAGGTTCAAGATTATTGTTCTTGTAATGGAGAGATGAGTTACGTGTATATTAACTTTCTTCTATTGTATTACTTCTATTTGATTTCTTGATTTAATACAGATATTCATCGCCTTTACATTCATCCACTTGAAAAATCAATGACTTCCTACCACATTGGAATAAAGGAAAGTGTATTAATGAGACTTTAAAGTGACACACAATTATCTAATTCACATGTGCATATTCGTGACGGAGACAAATAGCCTCGCTGTTTAGTCCCTATTAGACTTCGAGTAATCAAACAATCAATATCTGTATTACTATACATTTGTAATAGACAGTGGTTGATTTATAGCTAGGTATATACGAGATATGTTCAAAAAGTATCGAACCTTATTTTTCCCACGTAAACCAATGAAGCGCGGGAGACATTCTTCAGTGTAGATGGAGAGGGGACACTCGTGCGCAGTCGTGAATTATTTCCGCCCGCAGAAAGCGTCAGTTTCTGGCAGTCGGCGAAAGAGTGAAGAAGTGTAGTGAGTGGTCATCGGATTTATTTATTTATTTATTTATTGTCAAATGACAAAAAATTGCATCAAATTTTGTAAAAAGCTTGGCGATATCCAAGCGGAAACCATTCAATCGAATCGGTACATTAAATTTTCAACGAAAATTTGGGTATAAGGAGAGTGTCCGCAAAATTTGATTCAGGATTCCATCCTCGAACACAACATTCCTGTGTGTCATCAAGCTACCTACTCACCCACCCGATATAGCTCCGTGTGTGTTTTTAGGAATGCGCACGAGACAAGATTTGTGGCTGTCTCGTCTCAAAAATGTGCTGTAAAAGTGATGTCTCGACTCGAAAAATGTATATTTTACTATTGGAAGAGCCGTATCTCGACTCGAATTTTGTCAGGAAAATCCTGTCTCGTCTCGTCTCGTGCGCATTTCTATGTGTTTTGGTTATTTCCCAAGCTGAAAATGCCACTAAAAGGGACCCGATTTGAGTCAAGAAAAGACATCATGCGGAATGCGACGACACGGTTGCTCATCATTGTAAAAACTGCGTTCCAGAAGTGTTTTCAACAATGGTGGGAACGCTGGGTTGAGTGTGTGCATTACCAAGCAGACTACTTTGAGGAGGATTAGTGTTTCGGATTTCCAAATCAATAAATGTATTTTTGCCAATCAAAGGTTCGATATTTTTTGTACACGTGTCGTATATACAGGGTATTAATGAACTATACCGACAAACTGTAGAGGTGATTCCTCATATCAAAATAAGACAAGAAGTTCATATGGACCTATGGTGGCAAGTGCATAGTTTCAGAGTTAGGGCTGTGTAAAATCGCGAAAAAGCCCTATTTCGTATTCCAGAAACTGTGGATGGTGGTTCTTATCAGCTTAAAGGAAGTCACGCACACACAATCAAAATGTGCATATTTCAACAATTGTCAATAGGTGTAGAGGGTATCCCCTACAGGGTGTAATTCTCAGATATGCTCTCAATAGAGTTTTCAGATATACCCTGATTTCAAAAACGGTCCAAAGTAGACAGGAGGTAAGCCTTGACAACAATGGACATCCAATGCTTCGGAGGGAAGTCGGAAGTATTAGGAACCGGCAGCTCCATGTTTTTCTTTCTTTTCTTTTTCTTTTTCTTTTTTTTTTGTGTGTGTGTGTTCGGAATAACGTGTAATGCGATGTATTTCGACAAGGTATATTTTACGTTTTCTTCACTTGTAAACATGAAAGAAAGCATTGTAGCATGCGTTTTCCTGAGTACGAGATTCCGTGCAGCTGACGATCATTAACACTTCCGACATCGCGCCAAAGGATCCGTGTTCACTGCTGTCAAGGCTTATCGTTTCCTACTTTGGACCAATCATAAAGTCAGAACATATCTCAAAATTCGGTTGATAGCATGTCTGAGAATTTCACCCTGCAGGGAACACTCTGTACATATTGAACATTAATGAAATATACATTTTTGGATTGCGCATGAGTAGTATGGGCCCCACTATAGGAAACTTTTTGGCCCCTGGGTCCCTGCCTCAGGACCCATGGTCCCTGGCCGGGGTCAATGACCTAGGGGTACCTAGGACCACCCCCTCTAAATTTTGGCAGGGGTACCATGGCCCACCCCCTAAATTTTGGCAGGGGTACATAGGACCACCCCCCTTAAATTTTGGAAATTGCCAAATCTAAAAAATTGGTATGGTAGCCTAGGACCATAGTATGTACCTCTATTAGTATTGGGTGTCTATGTCGTTCCCTTTCATGGGTAAAAAATTGCCAAAAATTCAAATTTCGGGGGTTTTTGACCTAATTTATCCCCTTTGATGAGGTGTTAATACCTTATATAGTTATATGGGCGTATACAGGGGTTAATTCCCTTTCATAATATATGGGTATATTAATGCACCCCTTTAAAAATTTGGGAGGGGTACCTTGGCCCACCCCTTAAATTTTGGAAATTGCCCAATTTCAACATGCGGTATCATAGTACAGGACCCTAATATGTATCATGATAAATTTGGGTGGTCTATCTCATTCCCTTCTAGGGGTACAAAATTGCCAAAAATATAAACGTAAGCAATACGTTGTACCACGTGTTTGGTTTTTCGACCTAATTTATCTTCTTGGATGAGGTCCTATTACCTTATATGATTATATGGTCATGTATAGGGGTCCATTACCTTTCATAAGACATGGGAATATTATTGCACCCCTTTAAAAATTTGGGAGGGGCACCTTGGCCCACCCCTTAAATTTTGGAAATTGACCAATTTAAACATTGGGTATTATAGTACAGGACCCTAATATGTATTATGATAAATTTGGGTGGTCCACCTCATTCCCTTCTAGGGGTACAAAATTGCCAAAAATATAAACGTAAGCAATACGTTGTACCACGTGTTTGGTTTTCGACCTAATTTATCTCCTTGGATGAGGTCCTATTACCTTATATTGTTATATGGTGATGTATAGGGGTCCATTACCTATCATAAGACATAGGTACATTTGTGCACCCCTTTAAATTTTTGGGAGGGGTACCTTGGCCCACCCCTTTAATTTTGGAAATTGCCCAATTTAAACATTTGGTATTATAGTATAGGACACTAATATAGATCACTATAAATTTGGGTGGTCCACCTCGTTCCCTTTCATGGGTACAAAATTGCCAAAATTTTAGTACAACCACGTGTTTGGTATTTGGTACATTTTATACCCCTTTGATGAGGTCCTATTACCTTATATGGTTATATGGTCATGTATAGGGGTCCATTACCTATCATAAGACATGGGTACATTGTTGCACCCCGGGAGGGGTACCTTGGCCCACCCCTTAAATTTTGGAAATTGATCATTTTATATATTTGGTATTATAGTACAGGACCCTAACATGTATTATGATAAATTTGGGTGGTCCACCTCGTTTTCTTCTAGGGTACAAAATTGCCAAAATATAAACGTAAGCAATACGTTATACCATGTGTTTGGTTTTTGGTCGATTTTATCCCCTTTGATGAGGTGTTATTATCCTATTTAGTTATATGGTCATGTATAGGGGTCCATTACCTTTCATAAGATATGGGTATATTTGTGCACTCCTTTAAAAATTTGGGAGGGGTACTTTGGACCACCCCTTAAATTTTGGAAATTGCCCAAATTAAACATTTGGTATTATAGTACAAGACCCTAATATGTATTATGATAAATTTGGGTGGTCCACCTCGTTCCCTTTTAGGGGTACAAAATTGACAAAATATAAACGTAAGCATTACGTTGTACCACGTGTTTGGTTTTTTGACCTAATTTATTCCTTTGGATGAGGTCCTATTACCTTATATGGTAATGTATAGGTGTTCATTCCCTATCATAAGACATAGGTACATTGATGCACCCCGGGAGGGGATTCGGTATCATAGTACATGACTCAACATGTATCATGATAAATTTGGGTGGTCCACATCGTTCCCTTTTAAGGGTACAAAATTGCTAAAATTTTAGTACAACCACGTGTTTGGTTTTTGGCCCAATTTCTCCCCTTTGATGAGGTTTTATTACCTTATATGGTTATATGGTCATGTATAGGGGTTCATTTCCTATCATAAGATATGGGTACATTGACGCATCCTTTAAAAATTTGGGAGGGGGTATCTTGGCTCATCCACTCGGTTTTAGAAATTGTTTAATATATGCATTTGGTATCATAGTACAGATCTCCAATATGTACCACTATAAATTTGGATGGTCCACATCGTTCCCTTTTCATAGGTAAAGAACTACCAAAATCAAATTTCGGAGGTTATTGACCCCTATTTAGCACGTTATATGGATATGTACAGAGGTTTATTACCTTTATATGTTTATGTTCCCTTTTAAATTTGGGAATTATCAAATAACAAAATTCGGTAAACGTTTTCTAGGACCCATTGGTGTTCCTCTTATGGCCAAATATTCAAAATTTAAATATTATTGACCGGCTTTATTATTGAATAAGTACAGGATTTATTACTTTTTTCATAAGACACAGGTGTATTTGTGTACCAATCTTAAATTTTGGAAGGGGTACAGTTCTTATTGTCATATCAATAATTGGTAATTGGATAGTATCTCATTCATTGGGTAAATCATTATGATCACGTGATCGGTTATTGACCTATGATGGGATTAGGAGTCCAGGACATTGGTACATTGAAACTTTGTAGGATAATTTGAGAATTACGTCATTGGTTTTGATTATTCCCGCCAAATATAAACGTAAGCAAGACGTTGTACCACGTGATTGTCCTTGATGAGGTAGTGTACAGGGATTCATTTCCTTTGTTGTGGTACTTCTTAAGTTTGAGTACACACACTTCTAGAAAACAGTTGGTTCTACTCAGGTAAACAATGGACGGACATTATTGACCTTATTGAACATATAATGATATGATTAACTCTAAGACTTAGGTATATCAAGAGAAGTATTCTTTAAATTTGGGAATGGTGATAAACAGAATTTTAACATAAGGCGCGAAATTTGAAACAATACATTGAACTTTAGTCACAGCTCATAGTCTAAGATCATTGGTGGTGATTGATTTGAAATCTGATAGCTAACCTTATTGAATCTTATGACTCATAGACGAAAGGCAATACATGCTACAACAGTTTGAAATTTAATCATAAGGTGATGTAATCTGACACTAGCAAAGTTATTGTTAATGCAATTTGATTGGATGATCATTATCTTTCCTGCAATCTGATTGGTTGATCACTATCTTTCGTGCAATCTGATTGGTTGATGATTTTCAAATCTTTGCTGTATTCAGTTTTAAGTTTTGTTTAACATTTAAAAATCTTGGTTTCGTTCAACATTTTGCACTCACTGATAAATATGATCAAAACCGTTTATTTGTTAATCGAATAGTTAAAACCCGGATAAAGTTTGACGGTTAACCGTGAAACGTAATTTTTTTTTGCTTGAAACTTTTTGTTTGAAAATTCTTGCTTTCAAATTTTTGTTTGAATTTTTTGTTTCAAAATTTGGTTTGAAATTTTTTTTGACAACTTTTGTTTCAAAATTTTTTTGTTTAAAAATTTTTTCGTTTGAAATTTTTTAAAATTTTTTCGTTTCAAAATTTTGTTTAAAATTTTTGTTTGAAATTTTTCGTTTCCAAATTTTTTGTTTGAAATTTTTTGTTTCAAAATTTTGTTTGAAATTTTTTTCGTATCAAAATTTTGTTTGAATTTTTTTCGTTTGAAATTTTTTGTTTGAATTTTTTTCGTTTCAAAATTTTGTTTCAAAGATTTTTGTTTGAAATTTTTGTTTCCAAGTTTGGTTTGACATTTTTAAAAGTTTGTGCACTCATTAGTAAAGAACCGGAACTGTTTAGAACAAAAACCTCTGGCAACATTGTGGTGCAATAGTACACGTCAGAACATGATAATGAAACGTCATCAGTTTTGCATCATATATAAGTATCGTTCGAGTTAGTATTCATGATAACGTCATCATGGCTACTTGTCTGCAGTTTCTAAACACGCGTGATGTGATGAAATCATTTACCAAGATTACTGATTTACAACAGAATGTACCTTATAGAATCTTAGCTAGCCAAATGATACCTACAGAGTTTGGATTAAGAATCGTAGTGAAGCTTGAAAATGATAAGAATATAATTTTACCAGCAAGATATTTACCCATGGAAGCATCAAAACAAGAAGAACTGCTGCGTTTCTTAAATACTGGATCTGTATCTTTATGCTATAAAAGACTCTTGGGTCGAAGTCATCAGTTTGAATTTAGTACACAGTCGGATTCGTCAGCAATTGTGATGAAATCATGAATTCAAACATCAACACGTCAGACGTAGTTGTATGAATGTGGTTGGTCAGCATGACGTCAGCAACTGTGATGAAACCATAAATTCAAATGTCAGCACATTCCTTTCCAATGACGTCAGCCGTAGTTCTATAAATCATCCAATACAGTGTCATCCCACGAAATCATTTGAGCAAGTGCTTTTCAGGAGGAAAGATGTGTACTTCTAACGATAAAGAGTTCATCTTCGCAAGCTATTATCCAATAAATATATTTCAAACAAAACATGTGATGATTGGTATCAGTGTTAGAACATTTGAACCTGTGTTTCGATTGGGCAAAGCAGAACAATTTGGTGTACAACTGACCTTTGAAGAATGGCAAATATTATGTTCACGAATCGACCAAATGAACGATTATTTTCTAGATGAGCTAAATGTGACCATAGTCAAATCATTAGGCTCAAATCATGAAGTGGTGATGCGTACAGTCCTCGAAGAGAAGATGGTGCTGTTACGTAAAAAGAGTACATTCCATGTCCCTCGCAACATGGTGTATCTAACACAAACGGAATGGAACAAATTCATCAGCGTATTTCAGTGTGTGAAACATGCAGTGGAAGTGTGCAACAAAACAAGTATATTCCTGAAAAAGTACTATTTTGAAAAATGTGTCATGCATATTGTACAACATGTATCTAGATATTGTGATGGTTGTCAACATCGTTCGTGGGTGCATACATGTATTGATAAACAGTTTATTTGTGATCAAATGGACATTGAGTTTCCACCAATTGATATTGCAATAGACCTTAAAAGACTTCAATTGGAATTAAAATTATATGCTAAAGACAAACTAGTGCAAGAAGTTCAAAATACATTGTATCGACAATATCCAGAACTACTATCTGGTATGGATGTATGTGGAGTGTAATAAAATGATCCATTTCAATGAATTTGTTTTTTTTCATTTCAAGTACAACCCCATGTTCTGACGTGTACTATTGCACCACAATGTTGCCAGAGGTTTTTGTTCTAAACAGTTCCGGTTCTTTACTAATGAGTGCACAAACTTTTAAAAATGTCAAACCAAACTTGGAAACAAAAATTTCAAACAAAAATCTTTGAAACAAAATTTTGAAACGAAAAAAATTCAAACAAAAAATTTCAAACGAAAAAAATTCAAACAAAATTATGAAACGAAAAAAATTTCAAACAAAATTTTGAAACAAAAAATTTCAAACAAAAAATTTGGAAACGAAAAATTTCAAACAAAAATTTTAAACAAAATTTTGAAACGAAAAAATTTTAAAAAATTTCAAACGAAAAAATTTTTAAACAAAAAAAATTTGAAACAAAAGTTGTCAAAAAAAATTTCAAACCAAATTTTGAAACAAAAAATTCAAACAAAAATTTGAAAGCAAGAATTTTCAAACAAAAAGTTTCAAGCAAAAAAAAATTACGTTTCACGGTTAACCGTCAAACTTTATCCGGGTTTTAACTATTCGATTAACAAATAAACGGTTTTGATCATATTTATCAGTGAGTGCAAAATGTTGAACGAAACCAAGATTTTTAAATGTTAAACAAAACTTAAAACTGAATACAGCAAAGATTTGAAAATCATCAACCAATCAGATTGCACGAAAGATAGTGATCAACCAATCAGATTGCAGGAAAGATAGTGATCATCCAATCAAATTGCATTAACAATAACTTTGCTAGTGTCAGATTACATCACCTTATGATTAAATTTCAAACTGTTGTAGCATGTATTGCCTTTCGTCTATGAGTCATAAGATTCAATAAGGTTAGCTATCAGATTTCAAATCAATCACCACCAATGATCTTAGACTATGAGCTGTGACTAAAGTTCAATGTATTGTTTCAAATTTCGCGCCTTATGTTAAAATTCTGTTTATCACCATTCCCAAATTTAAAGAATACTTCTCTTGATATACCTAAGTCTTAGAGTTAATCATATCATTATATGTTCAATAAGGTCAATAATGTCCGTCCATTGTTTACCTGAGTAGAACCAACTGTTTTCTAGAAGTGTGTGTACTCAAACTTAAGAAGTACCACAACAAAGGAAATGAATCCCTGTACACTACCTCATCAAGGACAATCACGTGGTACAACGTCTTGCTTACGTTTATATTTGGCGGGAATAATCAAAACCAATGACGTAATTCTCAAATTATCCTACAAAGTTTCAATGTACCAATGTCCTGGACTCCTAATCCCATCATAGGTCAATAACCGATCACGTGATCATAATGATTTACCCAATGAATGAGATACTATCCAATTACCAATTATTGATATGACAATAAGAACTGTACCCCTTCCAAAATTTAAGATTGGTACACAAATACACCTGTGTCTTATGAAAAAAGTAATAAATCCTGTACTTATTCAATAATAAAGCCGGTCAATAATATTTAAATTTTGAATATTTGGCCATAAGAGGAACACCAATGGGTCCTAGAAAACGTTTACCGAATTTTGTTATTTGATAATTCCCAAATTTAAAAGGGAACATAAACATATAAAGGTAATAAACCTCTGTACATATCCATATAACGTGCTAAATAGGGGTCAATAACCTCCGAAATTTGATTTTGGTAGTTCTTTACCTATGAAAAGGGAACGATGTGGACCATCCAAATTTATAGTGGTACATATTGGAGATCTGTACTATGATACCAAATGCTTATATTAAACAATTTCTAAAATCGAGTGGATGAGCCAAGATACTCCCTCCCAAATTTTTAAAGGATGCGTCAATGTACCCATATCTTACGATAGGAAATGAACCCCTATACATGACCATATAACCATATAAGGTAATAAAACCTCATCAAAGGGGAGAAATTGGGCCAAAAACCAAACACGTGGTTGTACTAAAATTTTAGCAATTTTGTACCCTTAAAAGGGAACGATGTGGACCACCCAAATTTATCATGATACATGTTGAGTCATGTACTATGATACCGAATCCCCTCCCGGGGTGCATCAATGTACCTATGTCTTATGATAGGGAATGAACACCTATACATTACCATATAAGGTAATAGGACCTCATCCAAAGGAATAAATTAGGTCAAAAAACCAAACACGTGGTACAACGTAATGCTTACGTTTATATTTTGTCAATTTTGTACCCCTAAAAGGGAACGAGGTGGACCACCCAAATTTATCATAATACATATTAGGGTCTTGTACTATAATACCAAATGTTTAATTTGGTCAATTTCCAAAATTTAAGGGGTGGTCCAAAGTACCCCTCCCAAATTTTTAAAGGAGTGCACAAATATACCCATATCTTATGAAAGGTAATGGACCCCTATACATGACCATATAACTAAATAGGATAATAACACCTCATCAAAGGGGATAAAATCGACCAAAAACCAAACACATGGTATAACGTATTGCTTACGTTTATATTTTGGCAATTTTGTACCCTAGAAGAAAACGAGGTGGACCACCCAAATTTATCATAATACATGTTAGGGTCCTGTACTATAATACCAAATATATAAAATGATCAATTTCCAAAATTTAAGGGGTGGGCCAAGGTACCCCTCCCGGGGTGCAACAATGTACCCATGTCTTATGATAGGTAATGGACCCCTATACATGACCATATAACCATATAAGGTAATAGGACCTCATCAAAGGGGTATAAAATGTACCAAATACCAAACACGTGGTTGTACTAAAATTTTGGCAATTTTGTACCCATGAAAGGGAACGAGGTGGACCACCCAAATTTATAGTGATCTATATTAGTGTCCTATACTATAATACCAAATGTTTAAATTGGGCAATTTCCAAAATTAAAGGGGTGGGCCAAGGTACCCCTCCCAAAAATTTAAAGGGGTGCACAAATGTACCTATGTCTTATGATAGGTAATGGACCCCTATACATCACCATATAACAATATAAGGTAATAGGACCTCATCCAAGGAGATAAATTAGGTCGAAAACCAAACACGTGGTACAACGTATTGCTTACGTTTATATTTTTGGCAATTTTGTACCCCTAGAAGGGAATGAGGTGGACCACCCAAATTTATCATAATACATATTAGGGTCCTGTACTATAATACCCAATGTTTAAATTGGTCAATTTCCAAAATTTAAGGGGTGGGCCAAGGTGCCCCTCCCAAATTTTTAAAGGGGTGCAATAATATTCCCATGTCTTATGAAAGGTAATGGACCCCTATACATGACCATATAATCATATAAGGTAATAGGACCTCATCCAAGAAGATAAATTAGGTCGAAAAACCAAACACGTGGTACAACGTATTGCTTACGTTTATATTTTTGGCAATTTTGTACCCCTAGAAGGGAATGAGATAGACCACCCAAATTTATCATGATACATATTAGGGTCCTGTACTATGATACCGCATGTTGAAATTGGGCAATTTCCAAAATTTAAGGGGTGGGCCAAGGTACCCCTCCCAAATTTTTAAAGGGGTGCATTAATATACCCATATATTATGAAAGGGAATTAACCCCTGTATACGCCCATATAACTATATAAGGTATTAACACCTCATCAAAGGGGATAAATTAGGTCAAAAACCCCCGAAATTTGAATTTTTGGCAATTTTTTACCCATGAAAGGGAACGACATAGACACCCAATACTGATAGAGGTACATACTATGGTCCTAGGCTACCACACCAAATTTTTAGATTTGGCAATTTTCAAAATTTAAGGGGGTGGTCGTATGTACCCCTGAAAGGGAATGAGGTGGACCACCCAAATTTATCATAATACATATTAGGGTCCTGTACTATAATACCCAATGTTGAAATTGGGCAATTTCCAAAATTTAAGGGGTGGGCCAAGGTACCCCTCCCAAATTTTTAAAGGGGTGCATTAATATACCCATGTCTTATGAAAGGTAATGGGCCCCTGTATACGCCCATATAACTATATAGGGTAATAATACCTCATCAAAGGGGATAAATTAGGTCAAAAACCCCCGAAATTTGAATTTTTGGCAATTTTTTACCCATGAAAGGGAACGACATAGACACCCAATACTGATAGAGGTACATACTATGGTCCTAGGCTACCATACCAAATTTTTAGATTTGGCAATTTCCAAAATTTAAGGGGGGTGGTCCTATGTACCCCTGCCAAAATTTAGGGGGTGGGCCATGGTACCCCTGCCAAAATTTAGAGGGGGTGGTCCTATGTACCCCTAGGTCATTGACCCCGGCCAGGGACCATGGGTCCTGAGGCAGGGACCCAGGGGCCAAAAAGTTTCCTATAGTGGGGCCAATACTACTGCATGTGTGTCTTCCTTTACGCTGATAAGGACCACCATCCACAGTCTCTCGAATTCGAATTAGGGCCTCTTGAATTTTGGTTTTTTCACGATTTTGGACAGCCCTATCTCTGAAACTGTGTACTTTTCGACATAGGTCCATATGAACTTTTTCTCTTATTTTGATGTAAGGAATCACCTCATACAGTTTGTCGGTATAGTTCATTAACGCCCTGTAGATTACGTTATAAGCCATTACCAGTCGACTGCTGAATAAAAGTCTCTAATCTTCTCTACAACCATCTGTTTTGGGAAATCTTACTCCATAGTACTCCACAACACTTCTTCGTTTGATCATGTCATCTTGTATGAGGATTTACTGCTTCTTATCTCTTGATCACCATACAAGATCGCTTTAGTTCACTTACAATAGTTATAGTCATTTCTTCTTACAAAATGTCTGCCCTACTGTGACTTTAAGGCTTTTATTCCCAGGTAAGAAGATGGCAAGACAATGAATGTTCCATAAAATCACGAGGCCCTAATAAAATAATGTAATTCAGTTTAATGCACCCATGTTAGTTAAATTAAAAATTTGGGTATTATTATAGTTTACGAAATACGAATAATATTCACAAACAATAAAATCATGTTACTTAATTTCTAAAAAAATATGCCTTAAACTCTGAAAGTACTCAAATGGTAAAATGAAGTCTTTCTTATTAACTTGAATAAACTACTAATTTTCTGTCTATCAATATGAAAACTATCATCAATAGAACAGCTCTTATAATATTGAAAAGTTATTGAACCAAGTTAATAAACTTTGAAGAGCGTACAATGTAATGCATTTTAAATAGAAAAAGAAAAATAATAAAAGGGTCTGTTCTTCCACTTAAACTTTGTAAGTAACTCAGCAACAACAAGCAATGCGATTAAACGTGTTTCCTCTTTCTCTATAATGTGAAGCAGAAATTAAACAGACCAAGTAAAAAGGAACTGCTTGGTAATGCAAACTTGATGCCGCTATATGTTAGTAAGCATTTTCTCACAGCATCTCACAAAGTGCTTCTCTTTGCTCAATAGAAAGAGGACATTCATGATGAGGTAGCCGGAGGGCTGCTCACTTGAGTGGCCGATGCTATCTGTGTGAGGACTAAAAGTTGTAATTACACGCTGTATTTGCCTCTCGTCTTCCACGAAAACAATTTCTTTTACAGCAGCAGGAATAAGAATACAGACACAAGCAAGCCACGGTTCAATCTTTGCACTGGTTGTGTTGTTGATAGATTTTATGTAACGGGTGATCGGCTTCCTGTTAGGAAAAGACTCCAGAATACTTATTTGTAAACTTCTGTTACAATAGAGAGACTTCTTAGTAAAGGTCTTAATTCTACGTGTTTAACTAGAATTTCAATTTATTTTATGTATGAATCACCTTCAACTTCAAAACAAAATAGCAAGACGTGCAGTGTAACACAAAATCAATTATTTATTTTATTTAGCTATGTATGCTTTCTTATTTATCCTTACAGTTTAAGATAAATAATTCAAAAAAAAAAGTTAATTTAAAATTTGTAAAATTTATTTATAAATTTATGATTCGTATACCTTTCAAGTAAAAATAAAGAAGGACTTCTTCACGCTGGAAACTATGAAGGGCGATATTCACCTGAAATACTCTCATATTAAAGCAGCGCAAAGGCTCTCAGCATAATTATTTCTAGATTTATACATGCTACCCGTAAGTCAAGGCGTTCCCTCAAGGCGTTACCTCTAGTCGACACTGAAAATTCTCTGCTCACCGATAATCAAATACAGGATAATATATACCAAAACAATGTGTGTTAACCCATTTCTAATACATATGAGCTGTTTGAAGTTAGACTGAACTAACTTTTTTTCCTCGTGCTATGGGAGATTAGCCTTTACGGGAACACTGAGTACTTGGTATAAATTAATAACCTTGGGATATACTTGATATAAATTAATACTTGACTGTTGCATCACTTTCTGCACTTAGTTTGTTGTGGCATAAAATTTGCTGTGAAATACACGAAAGACAAATAATTTCTTGCTTGAACTTGGATATTGGTGAAAATGTAGTAAGTGTACTCTCGTTTCAGACAGCTTAAATAATATTAGTATCATTAAGTGTAGTGTAAGTATGATTATTGGCTTTCCTGTTTTATATGGATATTAAATAACAGATGTGAACTAGTTTTATATACAGTATATAATACGGGTTTTCGGCACCACTTCGTGTCAAGTTGCCATTATTTCCATTAAGGCGAATTTCCCTCAGCACGAAAATGTATTTAGTTCGCTCTGTCTTCAAACAGCTCATATATTGCTTCCTTCTTGGTACTGTGTGAGACGATTGTTAATGTGTAAAGTGTCTTAACACTTTTTAAAAGTCATTTCTGTGTCTATATACTCGTTGGACATACCAGAAGTTCAGGTACATTTTGAACACTCTTAGAACAGGCCCTATTAAATACTGTTAGGAGGTATCCCAAACACTAGATAATGTGTATAGTGTCCTAACATTGTTTACAAGTCGTTTCTGTGTTCGAATACTCATTGGACACGTCAGAAGTTCAAACACATTTTGAACACTCTTAGGACAGTTCCTATTAAACAT
This sequence comes from Thermobia domestica, assembly GCF_964235325.1. Taxonomy (NCBI): domain Eukaryota; kingdom Metazoa; phylum Arthropoda; class Insecta; order Zygentoma; family Lepismatidae; genus Thermobia; species Thermobia domestica. Next base: position 49,661,075 of record NC_137466.1, on the reverse strand, counting down.
TGTTAGGACACTTCACACATTATCTAGTGTCTAGAATACCTCCTAACACTGTTTACAAGTCGTTTCTGTGTCCGAATACTGACTGGACATATCAGAAGTTCAGGTACATTTTGAACACGCTCAGGACAGTTCCTATTAAACACTGTTAGGAGGTATTCTAGACACTAGATAATGCATAGTGTCCTAACTGTTTATAAGTCGTTTCTGTGTCCGAAGACTCACTGAACACATCAGAAAAGTTCAGGTACAGTTCAACATTCTTAGGACAGTTCCTATTAAACACTGTTAGGAGGTGTTTTACACACTAAATAACGTGTAAAGTGTCCTAACACTGTTTAAAAGTCGTTTCTGTGTCCGAATACTCACTGGATACATCAGAAGTTTAGGTACATTTTGAACATTCTTAGGACAGTTCCTATTAAACACTCTTAGAGGGCATTCTAAACACTAGATAATATATAAAGTGTTCTAATACTTTTTAAAAGTCGTTCCTGTGTCCGTATACTCATTGGATATCAGAAAAGTTCAGGTACATTTTGAACACTCTTAGGACAGTTCCTATTAAACACTATTAGGAGGCATTCTAGACGCGTTTTATTTATTGATAGAACACTTGAGAACATTTTTTGGAAATGTTAAACAATGATCAACAGTCCTTTCTAAAAAAGTGCACAAGTCACGTTAAAATATTTAATTATTTTTTACAGTGTAAGCAATACATTAACATCTCTATTCAAGTTAGCTTTATCAATTTTTAGTCGGACCCGGTCCGACCCGTGAATTTATAATGTGAGGCCCGGCTCAAGTCTAAAATATGTTTTAGCATTTAGGCCCGAACCCGGCAGAAGCTCGTGTGATAATCAAATGACAGAAATTTAATAATTATCTCAAAATTGTATTTTTATTTACAGTAATTAGCTGTTTAATTATGCAGTTGTGCTTTAAAAGTTCTCTAGAAAGAATGGTCCAATAAATATCATTGTACAGTATAGTTACAAAGTTAGGCCCGAAATGGCTCGAGAAATATGGCTGTATATTTAAAAATTTACGGCCCGAGCTCGGGCCGGGCCCGAAGTGACATATGCTTTGAAGGCCCGAATCCGGCCCGCGTGCTCGGCCCGAGCCCGTACAGACCTCCAATTCAAGTATTTTGGCGCCTATGGTACCTTTTTGTACACTACAAAAGACAATGGCTTATTTCATATGCAGACAGTGTAGACTAAAATAATGCTAGATGCTGGGAAGTGCAGTTAGTAAGGCGCCTACACACCAACGAAAAGACTTGGTTCGATCACCAGTGCGGCAGAGTTTATTCTCTTGCTCTAATCCCAAGGAGTTTATTCAACCTCTGTCAAAAAGGTATCTGGGGAATCCAAGGGGGTCACTTAAAATTTTCAATGTGACAAGGTCACAAGAGGATCTAACAAACCGAGCGATTAGCTCTGTACCATTAATAGATCCTATAATCAATAAGAAAATATATTTTGTTCGTTTGTTCTAACCAAATCTTGCAACTTTAATTTCAACTAATTCCATATTAGCTAGAGCTCTGAATTTTTGTACAAATGCGTAAACTCAATGGCAATTCAATATATATATATATATATATATATATATATATATATATATATATATATATATATATATATATATATATATATATATTATAATTTTCACTCTACTTTATCCTTTTACTATAAAACAAGTAGGAGTGTCACGTGTGTACCTCGTGATGGAGTTTTTTTTTTTTTGTATGACGTGATAGTTTCGGAAATTAATATTGAAACTGGAAGTTGTAATATATTTCTACTACTTCTGGTTTTAGTAGATTAGAGTGGAGACAGAATATATTATTGAGGCGCTCCATTGACTGCAAAAAAACTGTTTCTCGCCTTTTTTTTTTTTTAACTTTATAGCGATCAATGTTAAAACCGAAAGCAGTTGATTTCTGACACTTTAGGTTTGATTAAAGAGTTCAGAGAGAAGACAGTACCTATTCGCTAAATCAATTTCTAAAACTGTCACTTCTCGCTGTCTCTTATCGTTTTTACAGTATTAAAACCGGAAGCTTTAGTGGATTTCTACCACTTCCGGTTTTAGTACAGAGTTAGGGATGTTGATAAAGTATATTCTTGGGACGCTTAATCGATTGCAGCAAACTGCTTTTGGCTATCTATCACCGTTTTGTATTATAGTAACTGACATGAAACCGGAAGTGCTTGATTTCTACCAGTTCCAGTAGACAGACCACTTCCATCAGCGAACTTGATCCCTTACTTTTAACCCTGTATATTTTGGTCAAAATAAATGGTGATTCATCAAACAGTTCTTGTGACTTTTTGTCTCCCCGACGGACACCTACACAGTAATAGGAGTTATGGAAAATTCATTTAAAATGAAATTTTCTGCTATATATCCTTTTCTGTTATGCAACCAACAACGCTGTGAGATAGGCATGTACAGTATAACATTTAGGATACCATCTTGAATTAATTTTGTTAACATTTGTGAAACTATCTTTGATTTTAAGAGCTGATTGAAATATGAAGCCATATCGTAACGAACAAGTTTGAAATAATAATAATAATAATAATAATAATAATAATAATAATAATAATAAGAAGAAGAAGAAGAAGAAGAAGAAGAAAAATCTTTCAGTTTTACGTCCCACGATTATGCTAAAGGAGGCTAAAGGAGACGGTGATTATGAGAAATGAATGAAATGAAGAAAGTGGGAGGAAACGGGAGAACCCCGAGAAAACCCACGAGCACGGAGTTTGTCCACCATAAAGTTCACACGGCGCGAGCTGGGATCGAACCAGGGACTCGAATCACCGGAGGTGAACGCGAGCCACCACTGAGCCACCGCGCCCCATAGAAGAAGAAGAAAAATGAAATTGCTTCTATGAAATTCAAAAAAAAAAAAAGAAGTGAATGTTTTTGGGGAAGAATACAGTGAAGAAATGGGACTATAAAAAGCATTGTGCACGATTGACATAATGAATTAATGCGAACTACTTAGTGCACAATATTTTTATGATCTTAGGGGGCGCACGGTGGCTCAGCGGTAGACTACTTACCTCTGGTGCCTGGGTCCTTGGTTCGATTCCCTGCCAAGTAACTTTGTGGTGGTCAACATCTTATCCATGTGTTTTCTCGGCTGTACTCCCGTTTCTTCCCACATTTTCATTCTATCAATTATTCCATTATCATTCACCTGCTTTAATCATCGTCTCCCTTATCTTAAAGGTCATAATTGTCGAACATTAAACTGAAAGATTTCGTTTTCATATGGTTTTAGTCCCAATCCTACCTTTTACCCCACAAAAAATTACTTTCTTTTTTTTCTGCATTAAAAGAAAACGGAAGATTTTTTGTTATTATTTATTAGCCATTTTTCTGTTAAAGTTTTTTTTTTTTTTTTTTTTTTTTTTTTTGAAGCACTATTTCATGCATACGCATACTTGTGGTGTTAATCTGGTTTCTGGTTTTTATGAGACTGGAGTGCGTGCAAGAACATTTTAAATAGAAAAAAAGTCTTGTAATGAATTACTGTTTTTTGTCATAGCTCACGTTTGCGTCTGATTATGATCAAGTGTACGCTACGCACCACCCTCAACAACTGTTTCAAATTAGTGACGTATGAGTGAGCCACGTGACGTCAACCCTTAGTATATGCACTACTGAATCATCTGAGAGATCTTTGGTTGTTTTATATCTTTCATGGCCGATGAGTTCTTCTCGTAAAGCAAATATGATTAATGGTAATGTTTAGCTGGTAATGAAATACAGATGGAAATTCTGAAGTAGGTAACAGATGGTAGATACGGCCCGATAGGTACTTTAATGTTGAATAAGGTATTATTTAGGCCTATATTACTAATAATTCTGATTTCTTATTTCTTATACTTACACACGATAACATTGGGTATTGTTTGGTGGTACTTCAGGGGTATCTTCAGATGGGATTTTTCCCGGAATGCCCTCTGAATTAATCATTGCTTGCAACTGCCTGCAGGCAAAATTTTGTGTTCCATCTTCTGCGCCTGAAAAATTCCTTGTAATTTGAACACCTTGGCACCTTTCTGAATCACACTATCTCTTTTTATTCCCTTCTAGGTCATAATAATAATAACAATAAACGCTTATATTCGTGTTTAATTATTTTAAATGAAAAGTCTAATACCACATTTCATGTCTGAACTTTTAAGGGTTCCGAAATACGAAATTTCCAGTAACTCTACCTTAGTGATACCACACGTCCAAATTTCACTGTCGCTGGACGTTCGAAAACGATTTATTAAGATTCTGGTATGGAGCGTGGCGCTTTTCGAATCAGCGACGTGGACATTGTGAAAAGCTTAAATATCCAAACTGGAAGCATTTGAAATGTGGTGTTGGCGCAGAATGCTGCGCATATCATGGACCGAAAGGAAAAGGAATGAAGACGTACTAAAGGAAACTAATGAAGGACAACAGATCATGAAGATGATAGAAAAAAGAACAGCATGCTTGGCCATGTTATTCGACACTCCGATTGGATCACCGTTTTGGTAGAGGGAAAGGCAGAAGGAAAACCGGGAAGAGGAAGACCAAGGATAGAATATCTAGATGAAGTTACGAAGAAGAGACCTTATGAAAGTATAAAACATCTCTCCCAAAGGAGAAAAAGTTTTACATTTCCCTGTTGCCCACCAACTTATAGTTGATGTGAGGAAGAAAAAGAAGCTTAACACAGGGGTGCCCACAAAGGGGGGCTATGACGCAAACTGCGTCATTGAAATATTTGGGGGGGTTAAAATCTATATAAATATGCTTGAGGGGGTGTAAAAATTAATCGAAAAGATTTTTTTTCGATGGAAGAACACCTATGGATAGACAATTAGGGGGTGCTTCATGGACATAACGGGGGGTGGGCACCACTGCTTAACAAGTTTGGTTTCGGCGTTGATCAGAAAGTCAGTCAGTCAGAATTTCTTTTCTACTGTACATGTATAGAAATCGTTCAAAAATAATAATTGTAGCACCTATTGCCGATTCGTGAATATGTGTAATAAGGAAAACTGCATTAAAATGAAACCTACGTTATGCATAGGCGGCGCCAGGATTTTTGGTAATGTGGGTGCAGGCTAAGATGGGGACAACATATCCTAACATTGTTGCCAGAACGCTCTGCACTAATAAGCCAACAAGTCTCAAAAATAATCCCTAAGTTTTACTTAAAAAAAGAAAGAAAAGAAAAGAAAGTAGAAAACGGCGGTATGATAGAAAGTAACTTATGAGAGATTTAAGAAGTCACTCAAATATATCCAAAAATAGGAAACAAGAAATATATAAAATAGAAAGGATTATTGTAGGAAACGTGAAAATCGAAGTTATTGTGGGTGCAGCTGCACCCACTGCATCCACTGTGGCGCCGCCTATGACGTTATGTATATCACAAAAATTTCATAAATAAAGACTCAGAGACGAAGTCTTTTTGTCTCGTCTCAGAAACGAGACGATAAATTTTTCTAGTTGTGTGGGCAACATTAGTTCACTGAAGTCTTATAAATCTAAAACACTGTTTCAGTTTTAGCTGATCCATAGCATTAAAAGACTATACATTGATAAAGTGATTGTACGAACATACAGAAGCATTTATCAAAGTTAAAAAGATACGTAAGTTATTAGTACACAATATATTGCAATCAATAAATATGGTTTATATGTTGTTTTATAACATCCTTTATGGACTTCTCGTGACCCGGAAGTATTCTGATAAGTTCTAGATGAAATTAATTTTAAAAATCAGGACATAAATTTTTGAACATAAGTCTACAAAACGAGACGAGAAAGAATTCGTCGAGAATCGAGACGACGTAATACTTCCACAAAATTTATGACACGAGCCGATAAAACCTTGTTCTTGTCTCGTCTCGCGAACAACACTACTAATAAACCAAGCACAATATACACAACTTATAAAATCTGACCATTTTCATTACCGAAGAGATGTCGAAACCGTCTCCAAAAAGAAGACAAAAAAAGGAGGCTTGAATTAAGAAGTAAAGGATGCATGAATCAAGACAACCTGAAGTAATGACATTCAGACTACACATCCTATAACTGAACACGTTCCACATTAAATTGCATTCATTACAATTCGTTACAATTCATTATCCTCATAACTACTGTATTCTTCCACTACTTTATGGCTACTTGCCGCAAATTGGTAAGTTTCCATCAACTACTGTGTTCAACTAATCTCTAATCTCCTCATTATGATGGAGAAGTTAACTGTATAATCAACAGCCGTTCTTGATGAGGCAAATCACATCGAAAAAAAAAAAAAAAAATTCCTACAACCTAAAGCAGAGATTGCCAAACCGTAGATCGCAAGCTACTAGTAGCTCGTGGGGGACATTTTCGGTAGATCGCGTTAACGCTTCGGTTGGCTAACCGTGATTCTTCCACTGAGCTGAACCATCTTAATGTAAGATTTAAACAAGAATTTTAGGAATAATCCAAAAAATACATCTAAAGATTTTGATCTTGGCCAATAATTAGTTTTTGGATCAGGGGCCACAAAATTTTTGAACGGCCCTCAAATAGAGTTTTCGTATCTTTTGCGGAATAAGCACATCACAATGAATTCACTGATAGTTTTGGTTTGGCTACATTATATATAGTTCTCCAGATATAAAGCATACAAGAAAATTTTTGATTGAATGAAATATATGGGATTTTTTTGATCAGGAGCCACAAAATTTTTGAACGACCACTAGATCGTTTTCGTTTTTTTTTTTTTTTTTTTTTTTTGAATAAGCACATCATACTGAGTTAAGTGACAGTTTTGGTTTGGCTACACTATATGTAGTTCTACAGATACAAGGTCTACAAGGAAACTTTTGCCTGAAATATATTGGATCTTATGATGCTAAAAGGAAAAAAAAATTGGTAGTTATTTTGGTTCGTACCCCAGAGTAGGATTTTAAAATGGTACGATAGCTCAGAAGCTCTATAAGTTTGGCGACTACTGCTGGTCTACAGGGAGAAAACGTAAATACATAGTAGTAACTCTTATATACAACAATTAGTACATTAGGTGACTTCTTCCCTTAGTTTTTAGCGATAAAACTGTTTTCATTTACCGACGTGCTTCCCTTAAGAGCCACCACTACCCACTTTAATGCCGCCCCTCCTTTATTTTACTTTCACCATAACTTCTTTATCATACATCTTAAAATACTATTTCTTCTCCAACAATATGTTTGTTGCTCTCTCTTTTTTCTGATCATATGGTGCACGATGACTCACTGTTAGAGTGCTTACTTCTAGTACGTGGGGCCCATGGTTCGATTTCCGATCCAGTAAGCTTGTGGTGGACAATATCATGTGTGTAGTTTTCTCGGTGTACTCCTGTTTCCTCCCACAATCTCATTCAACCAATTCTTCCATCATCATTCACTTGCCTTAACCATCCGTCTCCCTTAGCCTAAAAAGCATAACAGTGGGACGTTAAGCTGAAAAAAGATATTCTTTTATTGATAATGTCCGATATTGTTCTTTTTTTTTATCTCCTACTATTCCTGGAACCTAGTAGCGTAGCCAGGATGTGTGTTTGGGGGGGGGGCAAGTGCTGTTATAGGTACATATAGAAAAATTACAAACAAAAAATATATAAACATACAAATATATATATAAAAAATTACCAACATCAAAGTACCAAAGTACATTGTCGGACCTCTTTGGGAGGCCCTCTGCCCCCCCCTTCCCTACGCCAGTGCTGGAACCTATTAGGTTTTTTCGAGATGGATTTAATATCCTGCATTTTTCTCTACGCCAACATTTCAAAAGCCCCATAATGTTTCAACTTTTTGTTTCATAATGTTCGTTTCTGCTGTTTGTGTATTGATAAAAGAATAAGAAGAAAAGATTACCCTTTTTCCAAACTCCTCTACTCAGCAATCCATAAGATACGTTTTTCTTCCTTCTAAATACGTACTTTATTATTATTATTCGGCAATTCCTACCATTTCTTTTCTTTTCCGTTCACATTTAATGTCTTCTTTAACAACACTACCCATTTATTTGTAATAAGTATTAGCAATAACTCAAAATGAATATTAAATATTCCAATATAGTAGCACGTGCTATAGAGTAGGTATTGAACATGTGTAAAATACATAAATAGTTATAAACAGTAATGTGATGATAGAATTTTTGTTAGGTATACGCTCGACCGTTTAAAGATTGTAGCCATCCTCATATACGGTCCAACTATAGGTTGATTCATTCCGGGTTTAACGATAGACGTCATTTGTCTTGGAGTGACTTAAGAAACTAGAAACATATCTGTTACTTGACATAAAAAGAACTTTATGTTATAGTTTAAATTATAAAGGTAGAATTTTAAACATTACATTCTTGCTACTGAGCCCTACTTATATAATTTCCAGGTTTGTGATTTTCAGTTTTACAGCATATAACTGCATAAAACACAGTTTTATGAAAACTTAAATTTCGTAAAAGTATCATTATCATCATAACAAACAGAAAAAAATACATTTCGCTATAACATAATCCTCTGACAAAAAATGTTCAGGATCATACTTAATAAAATAAAAAAAAAATGGCTCTTTTAAAAATATCCAGGCAAGTCAAATATTTTTGTTTATAATGTATTGTTTCTAAAGGATTTTCACTGCAAATTAGAAGATAAATTCCATGAACATATACCGGTATACAGAAAAGACAGGAACACCAATTCTTTTCCTTACAACCATTGCTGCTTGGAAAATCAGACGTCATTATCTCTCCTGAATTATTAAATCGGTATATTCCCTGAGACTTGCGATTAGGAACTATTTATCTATGTATTTGCAAGCAACTGTATTTGTATTTACTGTATACTCATTATACAAGAAACTGAAGAATGAATTACGGGATTTTATCCGTCCCGGTGAACAGAAAAAAATCCTCCAGGATAAGATGGAATTTCTGGATAATTCCGCCAAAACCGGGGCAGTTAGGAACCTTAGTTTAAGGCAAAAACAATGAAAATCTTTGAGTTTCAAGTCCAACGATTATGCTTGTTAGGCTAAGAGAGACAATAATTAAAGCAAGCGAATGATGATGGAAGAATTGGTGGAATGAGAAAATGGGAGGAAATGGGAGTGCCCTGAGAAGACAGCGAGCACGATGTTGTCCACCACAAACTTAGTTGGTCGGGGATCGAACCAGGGACCTCACGCACCAGAGATAAAAATGGGTATTATATAAGGGGAACGGACAGAATGGCAGGAGGACAAAATGGCAGGGGACATAATGGCAGGAAATAATGGCAGGAGGACAAAATGGCAGAGGACGAAATGGCAGGCGGATGAAATGACAGGGGACAAAATGGCAGGCGGACGAAATGGCAGGAGGACAGAATGGCAGGAAGTTAATTTGAATTGTCGGGTTTTAAACTATTTTGTTTCTTACTTGGTAAATGAAGATTTCCACATAAATTTTCGATTTATTCATTATGTTCCAAAATTCGAACTGCTAATAATATTTCAATTCTAATTGACAGTCATCTACAAACACCTTACTTTTGGAAGCTTTCTATTCATACCAGCAGTGTCTTAATGAAAGAAATTAGTTTTAGTCGTTTTATTTTTTATATATATTATTTAAGATCTTTTCGGGTATTACTAGAAGGAAGCAGCTTTTATCTTTATTTCTCACTGTGATCTGTATTAAAAATTATGTTTGTAATCATAAAAAACCTAGTGGAAAAAAGTGAAATAGATTTGAGGACAATAAAAGTGTATTTGTTTAAATAGATAACTTCTCATTCTCTCTCTCTCTCTCTCTCTCTCTCTCGCTCTCTCTCTCTCTCTCTGTTTTTCTCACTCTCGCATTGGTTCAAGCAGGCCAATCAAAGAGTAAGCAACAAAAATAAATTTCCTCAAATAAAATTTTAATTGCCTCCAAGTCCCTTTCACTTTCCTTCCGACTAACTTCTTTGTTTACAAAATAAATAATTATCTTCACGAAAAATGGGAAACTTGGAAAATAAATACGGTAACTTGTTTCTGATTAGCTAAAAGGGAGCGAAATTAAAATTAATCATTTCAGAAGAAAATAGGGAAAGGATTTCTGGTTTCTCCTCAGTTTGGTAACGGTTAGTTTGGGTAACTGTTATAAGTGACTGTTAGTGTATCATGGAGATATTAGCGTCTAACAAAGGAGGTGAAAAGATTTTTTATTTCGGATATTCGTACAAGAGACAATTAGTATAGAAGAATGGTATATGATGGGGGTGTGATGATAGAGGCAAGTATAAGTGTCAAGCTATATTAATAACATATTTGGATAAAACTTATCCAAATTCTGCTTGTGAACACTCGCATCATTATTTTCTGGTGACTGTCTCTAGTATTTTTAAGTCTATAAAATATGCATAGGGACAAATTCAAGAGAAGCTTGGGGAAAATATCATCGGAGGAAACAAATTGTAGCGTACTCACAAGGAACACTAGAACTTTCGGTAGACATACGATCTCCCGTTTTCAAAAATATAGGGTATGCTTATCCATGTGTACGCTCCTTCTTTCATAAATATGAAGTGAGACGTGAATTGAGAAGAGGCGAGAAAATTCTCGAGTCTTGTAAGCATGACTAGTTCACCCAAATATTACATCTTAATTTCAAACACTGTTTAGTATTATATGATTAATTTTATATATGTCATATGCAATTTGATAAGGTAATAGTATGAACACAAGAAAGAGCATTTATCAACGTTTAAAGATACGCAAGTCGTTACACAATTTACTTCAATAATAAATATGATTTAAATGTCGTTATATCAATCTTTCGTAGACTCGTCGTAACCTGGAAGAATTTTGATAAATTCTACATGAAACTAAGATGGAAATCAGGACACATTTTGTACATAAATTTACAAAACGAGACGAGAAAATTTTGATTCGAGACGAGACGTTTACAAACATTTGCAACACGAGACGAGAAAACCTGAATTCTGATCTCGTCTTGAGGGCAACGCTATAAGCAAGCAAGTTAGAAATCAAATATGCACGATCATGGTTCCTTTAAGGTGTACTAAGCTGTAAATATACCCAATATCGCATTGGGGGTGAAAGGAGAGCGATTAAAGTGGAATGCTTCGTCCGCTGCCATTTTGTCCTCCTGCCATTATGTCCCCTGCTATTTTGTCCTTCTGCCATTATATCCTAAATTCTTATATAATATACCCCGTATGCTCCTGTACGTACCTCATTACGTTCTTGGTCATAAAATTAAGCTATCGTACAATAATTGTTTTCTGCTGTAAGTAGTTTCTAGTCATCTCATCCAGGAACAAGTAGATTGTATCATGTAGGAAAAGTAACACGATATTAAGTCTTGGAAGAGTTTGTTAAGAAACGTAATACGAGAACTAAACGGCTGACCTTGCAGATGTACCTGTAGTTTCTGCTAGCTTTTCAAACAACATCCATCCAAACGATTGGAAAGGGGGAACGCTTTCGTTGTTTCGAGGAAGATCTGCTAACGGGAAGATTAAGAACAGGGACTTTGTTGCCAAGTTTCTTCTGGGAAATCATTCTATGGGGCGAAGAGAGAGAGAGACTGCGTTTAGCGAATCACGCCACAACGACCTTGAAATGGGGGTGCAATCACCTTGGCTGGTTGGACTTTAGAAACAGGTGAGGTAAATAAGGGGAGAGTGGCATAGTGCTGGATGGACACTGGAAATTCCACTGTGCAACCGCACAAAATCCCTACTTCCTTTTGGAAACAGAGATAGTAAAAGAAATTCAGTGTTACCTAAGTAATCGGATTACAAGGAGAGCGTGAATTAATATTGTCAATAAGCAGAGTTTTTCCTCTCATTTTAATTTACGAAATGAGGACGTTATTAAGTACGTGAAAATTGACAGGAGTTCAGAAAACGCCAGGACGACATGAGGAGAAACCCGAGTGAATCATCTCCAACCGCGACCGAAATGCAGATAACACTGCGTCGCTACTCTGCTCCGAAATGAGATCACCTGATCGTATCTCCAGAATCATTTATTGTTCATAAGTACAAAAACTGCCTGTATTAGTATGACGTCAAACTGATCATCATTTTTGTCCTACTTAACAACCAACCTACGAATGCTAAAATAAGGCGAAAATGGTGACGTGTCAAATTTTGGGATGGATAGGTCAAACATGGCGTATTTTCGGCAGCACTTCCGTCTTCATTTGTTTCCGGTGATCTACATATGGAGTTTGCAATGGTTATTTTTTTCATTAACTTATAAATATTACATTGAAAGAGACAATTACAGATTTTGATTAAAATTTCGAAAGACTGTACCATTAAAGGGCAAATGAGTAAGGAAGGGAAACGAACGTGTTTATATCAGGGGTAAAAGTGAGGGGAACGCGGGGGACGTCGTTCTCCACTTCTAGAAAATATTGTGGCGTCCCTTTCTAAAAGAAAAAAAAAATACAATATGCAAAGATAGGCACGGAGGACGGCATGACGTTATACATCCCCCTACTTTTTCAGATCCACTTTTACCCCTGATTTAGGCTACATTAAAACAAAGCAAAATGCACGCCGATCTACGCCTTGTCTATTTGACCAACGCATTGCTTGGAACCGAAACTGTGACTATTGGGGCCTTGTCCTTAGGTTGACAGAGGAAGTGACGAAATTGCTTGACTCATTCATTATACTGAAAAGAATGCTGGTAATTTCCAGATTTCCAACAGATGAAGATAAAATAGATTGAGTAATCAAACACGTTGTTCGGTTAAGAGTTAGGACAAATTCTGCAGTTGATTTCGGGTTGCTGTTGTTACGATGACACTTCTTTCATGATAAATAGTTGATAGCAAAAGTATTTCGGTTTACGTTTGTGTGATGATTTTGACGACAAAGACAAAGAATAGAACTAAGATAAATTCCACTTGAAACACTTGTATAATATTGAGCATTTATGTATTACTGTTTATATTAGGTTTATGCCTCTCTTGTTTATTAGTTAGAGATTATCTTTATTTTGGTACACTCGGCTGATATAATTTACAAACGCTTCTACGCAGTTACAGCTGAATAATGATGAAACAGAGAACTAACAGAAGGTTTAAAAAAAAAAAAAAAAAAACTAATATTAGATAGGATCTGTAACTCGTAAGCTATGGCATAGTATAATACCTAGAAGCAACAGCAAACAGGATAGCTGTACTAGTATAGTGATATAGTGTATTGATTACCATTATGACGGACAAGAAATGACACCACTGTTCCAATCCACTAAGCAAAAAATATTCTGTATATGGAGGCGAAATTTAGTCTTCAAAATCTTCGTTCTCATAAAAGTTAGAATTACCCATGTCTAGCTTAAACCTTCAATTAAAGCTAAATTACCTGTCAGCGAAGCTCTTGAAGGGAGTCCAATCGGGCCTTTAGTTGAATGACGAATGACCAGCATATTAGCCCAACCACTTCTGCTTTTTAGGCCAGAGTTCGCTACCTTAGATAACACTGGCTTACAGTGGTTTTGGTGCCGGGTGTTTCTTAGCTGATTTGAAGTAGAATTGGGACGCTGAATCCAAATATGGCGTTAGTTTTCCCCTAACAGCTTTAGTTTTTGAGATATAGGAATTGCAAGACTGACCTGCTACAACGTTGAAAATTGCATAGGTGCTGTTTTACTGTAAGTGAAAAGAAAACTATGACATTTAAATCTGTTATTTGGAACACTTTGAAAATAATGAAAACCATATAAACACAAACATCAAGTACATAATAACTCTGTAACTACATTTTATAATAGTTTTTATGAATAAAAAATCAAATAATTTGTTCAAAACGATCTATTCAACACTTCGGAAGCTTCGTTTTCGTGACATCCTTGAATGTTTCTTTGCACAGTCTCTTTTTAGATTCCAGCAGTAATCTGCCATCATATGGGCATCCCATCTTCCTTGGTAGCGGTCCTCCATTGTTTTGATATCTTGGTGAAATCTTTCACCTTGTTCTTCACTCAGACTGCCTACGTTGTCTGGGAAACGGTCCAAATGGCTGTGCAGGTAATGAATTTTGATACTCATATTACATCCAAGTTTTTGGAATGCATTAAGCATCTGGTTCACTAGCTCAACATAGTTATCAGCTTTATTATTGCCAAGGAAATTCTTGATAACTTCTACAAATGAGGTCCAAGCTCTACGTTCAGTCTCATTCATGGACTCCACGAAAGCCGGATCTTTCATGAGTTGTCTTATTTGGGGACCATCAAATATTCCAGCTTTTAATTTTTCTGTGCTGATCTGAGGTAGCTTGTTTCCCATGTAAGCAAAGCACGGCCCGTCCTTATTTAGCGCCTTTACAAACTGCTTCATCAAACCGAGCTTGAGATGTAGAGGTGGCAAAATGATTTTGTCACACTCAACAATAGGCATGTTAATAATATTTTTCTTACCAACAACCATGTCGTCTCTCTGCGGCCACTCTTTTTTGACCAATGGTTTGCTTTGTCTCTGCTATCCCACAGACATAGAAAACAAGGATATTTTGTGTAGCCACTTTGCTGTCCAAGAAGAAAGTTCACCATCTTTAAATCCACACAAATCACCCACTGATGGTCCTGATATTTAATTTTTTCCATAATCAAAGCAATTGCTTCATATTCTTCTTTCAGTTGTGTTGAATGAGCGATTGGAATTGAGCCATATTTATTGCCATTGTGTAGAAGGACGCATTTTAAACTTCGCTTGGAGCTATCAATAAACAGGCGCCAATCATCTGGATTGTATTCTGGAAGACCCATGTGTTCTAGGAGACCTCTAACATCGTGACAGAATACGAGATTTGTGTCTTCAGTGAAAAATGGTAAAAATTCCTTTTCCCTTGTTCGGTAGAATGTGATTTTAGTTCCTTGTTCTAGTACGTTTTTCTCCTTCAATCTGGAAGCAAGTAATTCAGACGATTCTTTTGAAAGATTAAGGTCCCTAACTAGATCATTTAGCTCATCTTGATTAAACTGTTGAGGAATTGTTGACATTCCCTCATAATCACTGTCACTTCCATCATCCATGTCACAAGAATGTTCACTACGTTCGTTTTCAGTCTCACAAAGCTCTGGCAAGTGGTGAAACGTTGGGATTGGTATTTCATCGGAATGAACAACTGGACGTCTTGCTGAAGGCAGATCAGGATATGTCCACTTGTTCCGGTTATTTCTATTCATACCCGTAACATTTACCAGGCAGAAATAACAGTCATCAACATGGTTTGTGGGTTCCCTCCAAACCATTGGAACACCAAACTTAAGACTTTTTCTTTTTCCAGTTGTCCACTGTCGCAAGTGTTCAGTACACATTTTACACACAATATGTGGAGCCCACGTTTTATCTTGGTCCCCTAGGCGTACACCAAAATATGCATGATATGCTTTTTTTTACAAAGTCACTGATATGTTTTCTATTGTCTTTAAATGTGTACTCACCACATATGTAGCAAAACACATCAGGATGGTTAACACAACTTCTTCGACTTGAACTCATTTTATGTTCAGGCCACTAACACGGATGTTAAATATAAAGCCTTAGTATACGCGATACAAGTTATGATTTCAGAACAAAACTCACATGTTCCAACATGTCACTCCACCTGCAAGACTACAACTACGATCCACTAGCCAAGTAGAATACCAATGCAATCTAGTGGACGTTCCTGGAACTACTATATGACTAGTTTCCGTTTAGTACCGACAGATAGCAGCACTAATGAGAAAAGAGCGCCGTTCTTCCAAATAGAAATCTCTATAGAGCACAGTAGGATTTATTTGAGTTGCAGAGTTTATAAGATCATATTCAAACTTGTTATTACGAGAATATTTGTATTTCTTTTGCTTATTTTGTATACTATTGCAAGAAGCATGCAGAAATAGTGGTTACATCATTTAAAATTTACATATTTATTTTGGATTGTAATATTTCTTCCAGATATATTGTAACGTAAATAACACTACTGGTACAGTAGCCTGTATCTACCAAAGTAGAGCTGATAGAAAAAAACTGCTTACATTATTGGATTCAGCGCCCCACACATAGTTAAAATCAGCTCTAAAATTTTAGGCACCAAGAAAAAATTTTTTTTCTGTAGGCCTGTGTAATTCAAGTAGCTCTCCCGATGATTGACCTCTGACAACATTGAAAATCCTAAGGTATCATACCAAGACCGGGGATCACATGCAGCAAAAAAATTGCAGTTAACTGCTTGGCTACGCTCAGCACCAAGCCTTCAGTCAGTAAATTATCAAATTTATTTTAATTTTGAACATCAGACTCAATTTTCCTGGATTTCATTGCACAATGCTAGTTAACTTTTGAAGATAAAGTATTATACAGTAGTAGAATAGACAGAGTTCTTGATGACGTACTTGAAGAGGTCAACCTGATTTTTCCCTGATGTTACTGATAAATGAGTGATTATTCTTTAATAATGCTAAAATACCATGATAACACATAAGAATCTTCGGAAGGGGCTGGCCCTATAGGATCAGTTATGCAATTCTCATTGGCATATACAGTGCGTTCAATTTAAAACCGGCACCGAAGTATAAACATCTGATATAAAGGAACACTTTTTCCTTTCTGTATTCACTTTCCTTTCTGCGCACTCATTCACATCCGTTCGCTACAAGGATAGTACAGTCAACGACAAAAGTTCTTTCCATCTGACGAAATTAGTTTCATAAATAACTTCAGAATGGAATTACAATTTGAGTACAGTTTTCAGTAAATTAAAAGGAATGTCATTTTTTGTTCATTCAATCCATAGCACTGTTGTACGTTTCAGCCATACTACCGTTATTTCCAAAATAAATTTTACCGAACGGAAAGAATTTTTGTTGCTGACTGCACAAGACTGACAGAACAATAGCACAAATGGGAAACGTTTAAATAAAATTAAGAAATGTTTTAAGTTGAATGGATTTCAAAATCGGTTTTAAATTGAATAACCTAATACAGTATATAGAAAGGAAGAACCGTTTGCGAACACACACACACACACACACACACACACACACACACACACACACACACACACACACACACATTTCACTTAAAACATCAACAAATCAGGTTTTCTTAAGGTGACGAACTATTAACTTTTCAGCTTTGCAAGTGGTTTGACTTCTATTGTCATCATCTTAATCGTTTTTCAGGATATTACCCTTCCACGAGGCCATGGGCGGAGTTAGGAATTGTCTCCTGGGGAAGGGGGGCATGGTAAATTCAAATGAGAATTGAAGGATCTTATAGGTGGCATTTTTTATTTTTTTGTCAAAAAGTTGGAGGGGACAATGCCCCACTATGCTCCCCCATAACTCAGCCTATGAAGAGGCAAACGATGGGATGGTAATTTTTAAATAAAAGTTCTGACTGACTCTCTTAAAATTCCCTCCCATTAAATTCTTATTGTTTCCAATGTAAAACAGCTCACAGCTGCGTCTGGAATGACATTAATAAACAATGTTTCTGCTTCGTAAATAAAATAAAATAAAATTACTCCTTCTTTTTTCCCCACTGAATTTCTTATACTCTTGATTCCGAATTCACAGTGTTTATTCACTTTTCAAGTGGTAATGTCCGATTGTGTATGAGAAAGAAGAAGAATATAAGTTAAAACAAAGAGTAGTGTGGAAAATCTGAGCGACAATGCCAGCAAGAGACAAAGAATTAAGAACATAATGATGGGAGAATTGCCACTAATAGACTACATGTGTTTCTTTGTCCGTACTTGGTGCACGTGCATGAGATGAAGATATACGTATACGAGACTGTACTGTATTGAGCATGAGGGAAAAAAATATATTCTTGAAACAACTGTTAAGATAAGTTAATTGCAAGTAAGCAAATACAGTAATGCCACGTCGGAATTCTAGGTACACTGAAATTTGCTGCAAACTCCAGATAAAAGTTAAAGAGAACGATGGCTACAAAACCACAATTGTACTTGCATTGCAAGTTGAAAATTGAACTTGAATCTCAGACGACGAAAACGAATTTTCGAATTAGAAAAGATAGCAAATATAGAGTTCATGATTAGTTTTCAGTTTTTTTTTTTTTTTTTTTTTTTTTTTTTTAAATAGGCGTGTGTATTTGAATTGGTTGGTTTTGACTTTAACATTAATTTGTGCATATTGTGAGGCTATGTGAGACAGAACATATTGTTTCAAGTGTGATCCGAACGTACTATAATTGGATTTGTATCTACGACATAAATCCTACCGGGAGCAAGCGTACAAAAGCACAAGGCCATGTGACCATGAGGAATCATGCATATGCATTTTAATATATCATATTAACATAAACGATGGGAAAGAGTCTTTTGAAAAAATATATATATATACTGGAACTTACATTTAAAGATACTTTTCCGGCATTTGCCTTGACTGAAGAAGAATACTACAGGTATTCTAAAGAGGGTTCCAATCCAGATTTGAGTATTGGATATCCCAAGTACTAGTGTTATATATATATATATATATATATATATATATATATATATATATATATATATATATATATATATTCAATTAGCTTCTGTCTACTCCATGATGTTAATTTTCGACATTTCAACATACTTCGATAATTTGTTGTTCGATATACTTTTCGATATTTAATACCTATATGAAATTTTGATTATTCGATATTGTGATATTTGATCTTTCGATATTTATTTTATATTTTGACATTAAATATTTCGATCAAATTTCAATATTTATCGATATTGATTTTTGATATATCGATCGCTATAAAAATACTAATCAGTATATCTATATTTTCGATATTCAATATTTGTCAATATTTCAGCATTTCATTATTTATAATAATTTGATACTCGATATTTTTCGAAAAGTTTGAAGTTCGATATTTTTCTATATTTTGATATTTCGATACTTTTAATATTGAATATTTCAATATGAGATTTATATATGGATTACATTTCGGTATTTTATCGACATCCATTTTCGAGATCCAAATCCAGATATTCCACAGTCCTACTCAGAATGACTTTCTGATTGAGAAAAGTACTTTTGGCAGCCGAAGCAGTATCAAGTTTCCATGACAATTATGTTTATAAATATAGCTTAATTGCAAGTGACAGAACTGTACAGATTTACTTATTTGAATGTTATCAAAACATGTCTCAAGACATCACCTGAAGGAGCTGCTGAACAGACAGCATTGCGGTACGAACCAACGAAAGTGAGAAGGTGAATATCTGGCAGGCACAAGAGAGAGGAACAAGCAAGCGAGCGAACATTGAAAGGCCATCGATCTTCTAACAACAACAGTACCGCCGCAGTACACCAACGCGTATTCTTCAGAACTCACGTAACACAGTTTTCAGAAGACAGCGGCATTAGATGATCCTTTCATTTCGTGTTGTCGTGTGAAGTATCAGCAAGTGGTACAGTACGTGTCTGTCAGTTGCTGGAACCAAGCACGAAAGACTGCCGCGTTGTAGTGTGGGGCACTTTCTGCAAGAACCCTTTATGTTCTTCTCATATCAAAAAGAATACAAATACTCGCTTATAGGAATACAGGATGTCACGTCTAGCTACAACAAGCTTTAAATAAACGGTTGTTGTATGCTTTCGTGTGGAATGATTAATCACATATGTCATCGATTTTGTTGGGTAAAATTTGGAACTTCAGTACAGTTGCATCTGTTCCTTAGTGGTCAGGCAATGAGCTGTTAACATTGTATTATTATACGTGCACTAAATTATTTATCAAATTTCCTGTCACTACAATTAATAATTTATGCAACAATATCCGTCACTTATCAAATCTCCAGCGAAATTAGATGTAGTAATCAATATAGCAGAGCCGTTGCTTATGAAATTACAGCGACAGAAATGCATTCGGTATCCCTGTGGCAATGTGGTTAGCTCGCATGTTTTCTTCGTGCATGATCTTGGGATCGATCCTCAGAGGAGGTACTTGTTTGAATACATATTAAAGTAGTAGTTCGAAACCCACTTTTTACAGTACAGTTCGCCTAATATAGCTTTCTGTCCTGTAAAGTGACGTTAAATCAAATCAATCAATCAAACTAGCGACAGCAATTAGTAGACTTATTTAGTTCCTTAGTAAACTACTGGGCCACATAATTAGTAACCAATACAACAAAATTAATTGTGTGTCGAATTACCAGTTACTAGAAGTACTAACTAATAAAATAAAATTTGTTGCTTATCAAATTACCAGTTACTAGAAATACTAACTAATACAATAAAATTTGTTACTTATAAAATTACCCGTTACTAGAAGCACTAACTAATACAATTTTTTTTTTTTTTGCTTTTCAAATTATGTTATTATAAGTACTAACCAATACAATAAAATTTTTTGCATTTCAAATTAGAAGTTACTATAAGTACTAACCAATACAATAAAGTTTGTTGCTTATCAAATTATCAGCTATTAGGTAGAAATACTACCAATACAACAAAATTGATTGCTTATTAAATTTCTAGCGACAGTGAGTAATAATTAACACAACAAAATACGTTGATTATCCAATTTATAACGACAGTAAGCAATAATCAATTTGTTACTTCGCAAATTGACAGAAAATAATGTGTAATCTAGCGACAGAAAATAATGTGTAATCAATATAACAAAATCCGTTAATGATCAAATTTCAGCGGCAGTAAGTAATAATCAATACCAAAAAATCCGTTGTTGATGAAATTTCAGCGACAGCAAGTAATAATCAATACAAAAAATCCATTAGTGATCAAATTACTAGCGGCAGTAAGTAACACTTAACACAAGAAGTCCGTTACTTATCAATTCTAGCGACAGGAAGTAATAATCAATACCATAAAATCCTTGCGTATCCAATTAGCAGCGAAAGCAACTTGCAATCAATACAACAGAATCCACTGCTTATGAAATTTCTAGTAATTGCACTTATTAACTAACATAACGGATTCCGTTGCTTATTACAGCAGCTTAAGATTAAAACTAGAACAAATTAGTACACTGCTAACCAAATCACTAAAGACAGCAATAATTAGTAAATAATAATAACAAAACAAGAAACGTTGCTTGTCAAATCACTAGTCAAAGCAATTAGTAATAAATGTAACAAAATTCATTGCTTAGTAAATTTCTAGTGACAGCAATTCCCCCAAAGCCAAAGATCCAACAGCTTGTGATTAAGTGATGCGTACATACATTTTACCTTGTTTTGCTTCTGGCACAGACTGATTCATTTAGTAAAGTTATTATTTCCACTATGCGTAGTCTAAACTTAACCGACGTTGATATAGTCATGTATATACAATCAAGTTAGTTATAGCAAATTACATCTTTGTTTCTTTGAAGGATTTCTTTTGTGATAAATTAATACTACGGATTTGATAGCAAAAAGAATCATATACCTATTTTGAATGCAAGCCACTGATGCATAATATGACGTAGGCTACAGTTACAAAAAAAGGTAGATTGTTAACCCTTTTTAGGTTTTTTTTTTTTTTTTTTTTTTTTACCGAGTATAAAAGCAATAGCTGCGAAGATAATTTTCTTCACCTGATGCATCAGATTGGCATTAGCTGATAGTTAAAAGACAGTGTGATAGATTTAGTGTCCATAAAGTCCGTTGCCACCCTCTCTATATCTTCGAAACGACTGCGAATATGAGAAAACGCAAAAACACGTCCATTAACATTTTAAGGGGCTTGAATTTTGAGCTACAAAAGGTCCACCCCAGACACCCCTATATAGGGGTTCGTGGGGTCAACTTGAAAATTTTAAATGGCAAAGGGGGCCGAGTAACATATCGTTGGAATGGCCTCGACGGACTTTATGGACACGAAATATATGAACCCCCGCCATTTTGGATTGGGCACAACATAGGGACTTGAAACTTGCGGAAAAATAAAAATTATTTCTCTTGTCGAGATCTTTTCAACGATATATTACTCGATCCCCCTCATCATTTAAAATTTTCAAGTTTAGCCCTCGTACCCCTATACAGGGGTGTCTGGGGTGGACCTTTTATAGCTCAAAATTCAAACCCCTTAAAATATTGATGGACGTGTTTTTGCGTTTTCTGAAATTCGCAGTCGTTTCGAAGATACAGGGGGTGGCAACGGACTTTATGGACACCCTGTATTAAGTTTTACATAGAGCTAGAGAAGAATGAGTCCCAACTGAAGTTCACGGGCAGCATGCGAGGGTACTTCCAAAAATTTGCGATATGACACTGAAATATCGCACTATTGATAAGCCATTCATGGCATACACTGCCATCTATGGAAGAAATAATGTATTAGTTTCAACTTAGCTGCGTTAGTTTGATGGAGGTAGTCATCTGAATCAGTTGCTGTGGATTAAGCTCGCATACTCGCTTGCTGAAATATCGAAAAATGTCAATGTATCGATTAATAATGTTTTACAATTAAATTTCGATATTTTGAAAATATTGATTTATCGATATATAGAAATAGTTGAAATATAGAAAAACATCGAATTATTGAAATATACTGAATGCTGATATATCGAATATGACGAAATAAAAAAAATCAAATCGATATATCGAAACATGAAATATCAACATAACGAAAAATATTTAAAAATCGCGTATCGAAATGTTAAAAATATCAATGTATCGATGAGTATTTTTTTACTGTCAAAATTTCTATATTTGAAAATATCGATGTATCGGAATATCTTATGATCCTTCTTGTAACACCGTTTACTACATACAACCAGTGTCCAAAGCTCAAACCTGCTCCTATGTGCACCAAATGCGAAATTGTTAACCACTTGGAACACTATTATACACAACTTTGAAAACAAAGCAAAGCAAAGATAACTGACCATTAAGTACAAGCTGAACCGTAAAATTTAAAATTAGTAAAATGTGACCACAGAAGTCCACATACAATATATGGCTGTCATAAAGTCATAAGGATGTGTTGTCTTTATTCATGGTTGGCGCTCCCGAAGACTGGCTGAAAGAATGACAAAGTGTGAGGTGTGTTTTTGACGTTTTGACTGCCATAAATCATTCCTCAATTCTCTCCCTCAACACGCCATTTTTCTCTCTCTTCCATCCAGTTCTTGGGTATATACGTCGTTCCAAGATCGGTGAATGAACGTGACTGTAAACCAGTGACAATAGTTCGTTACATACACGGTTGGTTCAAAAAAAAAAAAAAAAAAAAAAAAAAAAAGCCGTTCACACATAAGTGATTACGGAGTAACAAGATGCAGCAAAGGGAAACAACACATCTCTATCGATGGAAAGTAAAAGAGACAATTCTTTCATTGACTTTTTCCCACTTTCAAGCGGAAATTATGTAAGTTATCTTGGATGTGCGTGACACATGAGTTCTTCATCATACAGCTTACATCCCTTTTTCGTCAAACACGAAGGCAAAAGTGCTTAGCAGTGGGAAGAATGGCTTCCTACACCTTGTTAATTAACAACTCCTTCCCAAGATCTCAAGAACTTTTCTCTGGCTTTGTTTCTCTTTATTTTTAAGTTGGACAACCTGAGTTCTTGTTTTCATTGATGTGTCCCCAAAATATCCACGTTTACTGCATGTATCTGTACAGTACAACTAAGTTTTAATTCCATAGATCATTATGGCTGCTAATTTCAAGTATTGTGTGCGTAATTAATTGTTAGAATCATGTATGTCACAATTAGGAGAATATGTATCATTATTGGGACTCTGCAAGCCACTGTTCAGTGGCGAATTTAGCCCGGGGTCGAGAGAGAATAGGCCTCCCAAGTTTTTTGAGTGATAAAAATAATTAAAGTATTATTTATATATTTTTGAAAGTTTATAGTAAACATTGCCGAAGTGTGTAAATGGATTTCAAATTAAAATGATTAGCGTTAACTCACGATATACTTATCATAGTCTGAGTTGTGGCTGTCATCAGTTTTTAGTTTGTAGATCAGCTACTAGCACTGTTAGAAAAAATCAAACAACAATAAATGTAGCAAAAATTTGTAATTTTTCTGGATATTTTGAAAACTACGCACAATGGTTTACACTCAGCTTATATATATATAAGCCTAGGGCCGGATTTAGGGGGTGCAAAGGTGCGTGTGCACCCTCTTGCGTTGTAAATATACACTACCTAAAGTGAGAAGCTAGCAAAGGGAAAATAGCAATACTTTCCGAAAATTTCTGCTGTCATGTTTCCATTTGGGCTTAAAAGAAAGCGAAGTTTTGCAAAATCAATAGTTTAACTCAATTTGCTGAAGGTTGAAAGAAGCAGACATTTAGCATTTCCAGGGAAATTCCTCATTCACACCACAGATGCTTAAAATTATTTTAAAAATTCGAATTTAATTCAAATGTACTGGTAGTTAGTGATGCACCCCCATCAGAAAATTCTGGATCCGGCCCTGTATATGTATCAACTTTATAAAGGAAACAGATAAACGAATCCCCACACATTTATCCATTGAAACACCTTCCTAATTGAAGTGAAATGGGCGAAAGTTTCCTCCTTTCAAACGCCTTCCGTTATCCAAAAATTTTGTCTGTTAGAAGGAGAAGTTAAATTTGTGTGATTATAAAATAGAAACTTCTAAACTGTTTTGCAAAGATTTGAATAATTAGTTTTCCTTGTAGAAATCACATTAGATATCAAGTATTGTGACGTACCTAAGAAATTTAGGTCCAAAAGTAACTGTTATTATCATTATGGTTTGTGTTTGAATGTGAAATAAATACCATGTTGTGTTTTACACAGCTCATATTTGACAGTAGCGCAATGAAACTCTTAATTTTTTTTTTTTTTTTTTTTGTGTGTGGCAGAAGCTATTTTCCGGCTAATTATAATAGTTCACAGTGAGAAATATTTTTTATCTATAATAATAATGATACATATATATATAGTATAATAATCCACGCCTATAAGTTTCTATAAAATAATAACTATATATATGTGTGCACTATTTTCTTGAGCAATTTATGAAAGCATTGCTTTAATTTCTTTTTTTCTTTTTTTCTGGTTATTATTTCTTACCTTTTTAAAGTAAGATGTTTCACATTCATTCAGTTCTTGATGCGAAGCCTATTGTAGAACAGTTTCACAGTCTGAAAAAGTAATTCACAAAGATCTCCTTGAATGTTAGGCTGCACTATACACGACAATTCCAGAGGATTTTTCGTTATATAACGTAATACAATATACAATTAACGATCAGTTGTGCACCCAGAAAGTTTTGTTACAAGGAGTCCAAGCGTTGAAGGGTACAATCCTACAAGCTACTATGTCTATGTAATATTGAATATGTATTATTTTGCATCCAAAAAGACAATAAGTAATTGTAAAATACATTCACCTAAATTTTCAGAAAAATATAATAGAACTAGATTGTTTTTATAAAAGAAAGAGTACAGATGAAGGGTAAGGTCAAAGTTTCATGCTACATTAATTATATTCATGTTAAACAAATGTACTTTTATTGCGAAAGTGTACAAATGTATGTTGAGTTAGGAAGTTTGGGGGGGTCAGGACTCGTTGGACTCCCCACTGTGGGTACACACCTAAAAACGATAAGTTACAGTGAAAATTATCAGAAAATATATTATTATTAACCATTTTACGCCTGTACAAAATTTCAGGGCTATTAGTATGGGCATGTGTGAAAATTTTAAGATGCAACATGGGAATGAAATAAGCAGAAAAGTAACCTAATAAAAAGCATTGTAAAAAAAACATACGATAACTTTCTTGCTTGCTTGGATTTGTCCAGTTACGTTAGGTAAATGGGTTAGAACTTAGACAAAGCCAAGCAAGCAATCACGGAAAGTTATCTTACGATAGAATGACAGAACCCTTAGATAAGACAAGAACCAGAACATTAAAGAAAACATGCTCTGTTAATTCTTTTGTGAATATTACGTATTAGCTAGAATCCTAATCAGCAACAGTTGCCATCCATTCTTCTTTCTAATCCTGTGAAATTACATTAAATACTTGTTGCTTTGTTTCAAGACTGTGTTATTTTTAATCGACCATTTCATTTGCAACAAACCAACAACAACAACAAAAAAAAAAAGCACTAAAGTGCAATAGGTCTAAACAGTTGTCTCTAAACTACAATATTGTCTTTCCACTATTTCCAAAACACCTTACGCGAAATAATGAGGATGTTAAATCCATTGAGTTTATGCATTCACTGTATTACACTTCATGGTGCAACGAGTAGTTAAACAACATCAATACAGAAAATAAAAAGTCAATGTGTAGGATAGCAGGAAAAGCAGTTGAAAACAATCAAGAGCCTGTGTCAAAGATTTATCTATGAGGTAAAATCACTTGGGACTTGTTGGTGCAACAGTGGGTTGCAAATGTGGGCAGTCTAGCCATAATCGTACGTATGTAGCACGTTATCTGTGTGCGTATGTCCCAAAGCACACACTGTTCGAGGAATGTTAATCAAATAGTTTTGCGATCGGTATCTTCCTTTCTCTTTAGCACCCGAAGGTCAATGTCTTTTTCATGTATTTTTATACCCACGCGGAAATCTAATCATGGCGCCATCGTTTGTGTCTTTTTTTTTTAATACAAGGAAAAACAAAATGTTCTGTTTTATTTATATATATACAATAAATGGAGTAAAACGCGTGAAGAAGGCTGGGCACTAAACTTGGATCCAGTCAGTGTGTATGTAATCTTCTCTTCTGACTGACATGTCCGAACCCCAAAAAACCTGTCAACTGTCAACTTAAAAAAAAATGATGAAAAAAACATATTGGTGGCTCCACCCGGTCCTTTTACAAGTTGCCAGACCCTCGACCACAAGAGCCAGCCCCTCTCACTCTCTTCGTTGCCAGATTTCCAATCAGGTGCATTTTGAAGAACAACTTCCAAGGAAAAAGGAGAAGATCGGGAACTTTTCTTTCTTTTTTTTCTATTTTTTTTAAAAAAAGAAAAGCAAAAAATCAGTGTTGTCAACCGCTATATGGGATTTGTTGTTCAATGTAGGTTACAGCATCTTAGGATTTAAGTGATTGGAATATTCTGAAATTGAACGTCTCTCTTTCAGCACCGAGAAGTTTTATGAAGCTGGGATCTAGATATATGCCCAGGATTGAGTGTTGCGAAGTTTGCAGAGCAGTTCCCGAACACATCTTTCTGGTTTTGTTTAAAGAAAGGTCAGAACAATTACTCGAGCGTTTTATTCAACGTTTAGTGTTAAAATGAGGAATCAAAAATGAACAAATGAATGAAATCTTTCCGTTTAACGTCCCACAATTATGCCCGTTACACTACGGGAGACGATATTTAGGCAAGTGAATAAAGATGGAAGAATTGATGGAATGAGAAAGTGGGAGGAAACTGGAATATCCCGAGGAAACCCATGGACATGATGTTGTCCACCACACACTTCCTCGGCCGGGGTCGAACTTGGGACCCTTATCCACTGGATGACGAGAAGGTATACTATATAAGCGAAATAAATAAGGATGCGGAATACGGTTAAAAATTGAACGTTCGTGCTATGTACACGAGATTTAGCAAAAATGTACTTTTACGTCCGGCGATTATTTCCTGTACCTTAAATGACATGAATGATTAATGAAAAAAAGTAGATGGTAATGAAATAATTGGTGAAATGAAAATGTGAAAGGAAACGGGAGAACTCCGAGAAAACCCACAGAGTAGATATTATTCTCAATCACGCATGTCCAGGAATCGAACCATGATCCCTTAGCACCTTAGGTGAGAACTCCACATGTGTGTATCATTCTTTATGGAGAAATATGTTTCTCTGTTCTTGTGTTTAGCTTTCCGGGGTTCGATTCTCGGTGGGGACACTTGGTCAAAAAAGTTTAGCAGCTTGTTTATGACAGCCATCCTGAGTAGGTTTTCCTCGTTCACACCAGACAAATGCTGGGATGGTACCTAACATACAAATTTCAGGACGTATCCTTCCTTCCCTTTCCTCGGATAGTGTGATCGCCTTGGGACGTCATCCGTCATTCGTGATGAGTAGAGACCGGATGTTAGGCAAAATGCCTATACCTTAATATTAAAGATATGATCAAAAGTAACGTTTTAAAGTTTATATGGGAACTCCATCAGGAAGTCGCGGACGGAAGGAAGGATTGCCGCCGTCGACGATGGCAAGCCGCCGGAGGCTGTCGGCACTCGTCCACGGCGGAAGGATGATCTACTTGTTCAAAGTTGCCGACCTTTTGCCGAGGCGGCAAGCGGTCGAAAATGGTAAAATAAAATGCCCTTTGCCGACTGTTGCCGACCGTTAGAGTCGGCAAAACAGTCGGAAAGGTCTCTTTCCGACCTTCTGCCGACTCCTTATGCCGGCCTCTTTTCGACGGCGGTGCCGAAGCGATTAATGCTCATTTTCGGCTGTTTGCCGAGTGCTCGGCAGGGCAACTATTCGTCGTGGCCGGAAATCGCGCGGAAAGAAGCCGGTGTCCGGCGCAGGCAATCCGACCGCGGCATCTGGTCGGCATGCACAAATTGTCCGACTGTAGGCGGCAGGATCCTGATAGGGAAGTTATATGTAGTTTCAATTTAAGCCAATTTTATTTTGCCTGTTTCGGCCCTTACTGCCTAAATAATTGCTTTAGTGCCTAATGTTGCCTATTCTATGTATTTTCTTCAAAATAAGACTTCATTGGGAAAATATATAATTTTTATAATATATATAAATAATGTACAGCGTTTGAAAAATGTTGCTTGCAAGTACTAACCAGCCAAAAAATCTACTAGCCAGGCCATTTTGCAGTCATAGTGTTCATACAAATAAATAAAAATGACTTTGCGACACAGTAAACGTACAAGTACATTTTTTTTATTAACATGTCTCTTACAAAAAAAAAAAAAAAAAAAAAGCTTGCATTTATCTGCTATTTATTCTTGAATTTCTTGTGGATATGTCCAGCTGTATGCTGGCTACTGCTTTCGATTGATCAAAGTTTACTCACCAAATGTAAAAAATACTATTGAGCAGAGTAGATTTTTTAAGCCCTGGTAATATATAATGGATAAATAATATATAATATTTGGTCTAGGAATTAATTCGTGCGGTTGGTACGCACACATTGAAGCTGTAGTACAAACACAAAATACATAAATACCTTAAGAAAAATATTGTCCATCGCTAGCCACCACTTTCGCCCATCTGTCAGGCAATGTACGGATTCCGTGGCGAAAGAAGTCCTCATCCTTGGAAGCGATCCAGTCAGAGACCCATGTTTCGATATCTTCTGAAGAAGTAAACCGCTGTCCAATCAAATCGTTGTTCATGCAATCGAACAAGTAGTAGTCCGAAGGAGCAACGTCTGGTGAATACGGCGGGTGGGGTAAAACTTCCCATCCGACATTTTCTAAATAGGTTTTGACCGGTTTTGCGACATGTGGGCGAGCGTTATCATGTTGAACAATAAGTTTATCATGTCTGTTCTCCCATTCTGGTCGTGTTCTGGCCAAAGCTTGCTTCAAACGCATTAATTGTCGTCGATAACGTTCTCCATTCATAGTTTCACCCGGTTGCAGCAGCTCATAGTACACCACACCTTTCATATCCCACCATATGCACAGCATAACCTTTGCACAGTGAATATCTCGTTTTGGTTGTGATGGACCTGGTTCACCTGGTTTCACCCAGGCCTTTTTTCGTTTAGGGTTCTCGTAATGGATCCACTTCTCATCACCCGTAATAATTCGATGCAGAAACCCCTTTCTGCTCTGTCGTTGAAGCAGCAATTCGCAAATGGTTTTTCGTCTTTCAACGTCTCTGTCTTTCAATTCATGTGGAACCCAATGTGACATCTTTTGAATCATTCCCATGGCTTTCAAGCGTTTGGAGACTGTTGTTTGATCAACGCCTAATGCTGCTGCAAGTTGTTCCTGCGTTTGACACGAATCCTGCTCGAGCAATGCTGTCAATTCTTCGTCTTGAAATTTTTTTGGCTGTCCAGCTCGCTCTTGGTCTGCCAAGCCGAAATCACCACTTCTAAACCGTGCAAACCACTTCTGACACGTTCGCTCAGCTAGAGCATGGTCACCATACACTTCCACCAAAATACGATGACTTTCAGTCGCACTTTTCTGCATGTTAAAGTAATGCAGCAGGACACCCCGCAAAAACACTTTATCAGGCACAAATTGCGCCATGTTCACTTAACTACAAACTGGTGTTGTTGACGCTTTAATCCACTGCCCTATACTACGAACGATACGCGATGACAGGGGTTTGCAACACATGTGTGGATACACGGAACTGTGGGACGCTCCGTTCGTTGCGCCATCTCTTGTCCACCCGCACGAATTAATTCCTAGACCAAATATAAAAATATATACATGGAATGCATATCAAGCTTCGTTTATATATATATATATATATATATATATATATATATATATATATATATATATATATATATATATATATATATATATATATAGTGTAAAAGAAGACATTAACAAACAGGTATGTTTCTATATTCTTTGAACATTATCTAAAACTTGAATTTATTTTTTAAATTGTATTGAGTATTTATCTTTATTTCGAGTTACATTTTAGTGCCTATTTTACTGCCTATTTTTAAAATTTATAGTGCCTATTTGTATGACTATTTTCCAAGTTTTTAATGCCTAAACATCCGGTCTCTACTGATGAGCTAACATCGCCATAGATGTCTAAAGTTCAGAAATCTAATTCCTGACCATAATCTTCTCTTATGTTTATTTTATTTCTAAAATTTAAGGTTAAAATTGTGAATAGATAGCTTAGTATGTCCCATATGAACACTCATTAATATTCACGAACTGTGCTCAGAATTGTTAATTTTGTTTTCGAGGGAATCCTTCAAATGTATTCAATCTAAATCTTACTGTTTAAGCCACCTAATTTTAGTTGAGAGAATTCCCACACGCAAAGGAAGTTTCAGGGCTTTATTGTACTGGGATTGAACCAGAGACCCCACACACCAGAGGTGAGCAATCTACAACAAGAAGACATCAGGAAATAAAAATATACCGTATTAAAATACGTATACAAAAATGGAGCGTGTCCTGCAATGATATGAACTTCCCTTTGAAGAAATTCTGTGTACGCTACTGACCAGAAAGGTCTTGAAACATACTTTTTCACGATGAACCACCTTTCTACTCTAAAGAGTAAGGTTTCTAGAAATAGAAAAATCATCAAAAATTCTATCCTTAATTATCTATAATTCACTTCCATTTATCCGTCTCATTTAGGCTGCAGAAAAATATTCGTAAATGTGAAATGTTAAATTTAAAAATCAATTTCATTTCACTACAAAAAAAAAAAAAAAAAAAAAAAAACCCTAAGCAAATGAATTTTCTATGAGTGAAATTATATTTACAAATCTGATTCCTACGCTTTATATACAATGGTGTATATTTTATTTCGATTTTGATGTTTGATTACTATTTTAATGCTTTTTTTTTACAAGTTCAATATGGAAGATATTGATTTTATTCTACTTATAAAGAAGAAAGAAAAGAAGGAAAAAGTAATCTCAAATATATAATCGAAGAATCTCTGGCAGAGTTGATTTGAAAATATGGACAGAAACAAAGCACCACTGGGGAAAATATAGAAAGGTAAACAAAACTAAATAAAGAGAAAATATATCGGAAGAGAAACGCACTTGGGATATCCCACACGGAATATATAGAGTTATTGCAGCCGTCGTAATCTTATAAAATATTAACTCGAGTTGAGAATTCTGTATCGGATTCAGAATTTGATATATAAGATTGTCAGATGGAGTTTTGTTGAGATTTCTCTTGAAAAAAGAAAGATTCTTTATTTTTATAGTTAAACACAATCAGTCTTATGCAGAGTCGTTTTGACGTATTATTAGCATCATACTAAAGGCTTGACTACTGCATGAAGCATATGTTAGTCTAACTCTTTAGTATGGCACTAATCACGCGTCAAAACATCTCTGCATAAGGCCCAATGTATTTAATTTTGTTTATACTGACAGAACCATAGCACTGGAGCAATCCACCAAGGTGTGTAATTCTAAGAAGAGGGATAAGGAATGGCAAACACCTGTACATGACAGTACGTATCATCTGTCTTTCCTTTTTGTTATTGTTGGTAAAGAATGACAATATTTAGAATACCTCAATGAAAATTCAATAAATAAATGAGAGTCATGGTGACTCAGTGGAGGTTAGGGGTTAGAGTTAACAACCGTCCGGTATTTTATCGGACACTTCGGTTTCTGACCTTGTCCGGTGTTCGGCACGACCTCAAAACCGGACGTTAAATGTCCAGTAACTTTTCATCTTACTAGTCCTATTAAATATTACATCCAGATCGAGTAAAAGCATGTAAGCATACGACACATTACCAGCCCTAGTGAAGCTGCGCATGCCATAATTATATTGAAATATATTTGCTTCTCTGTTTTAAATACGATGTACTATTGATCCCAGGCCAGGACTACAAACAGTACATGTGCTAACTCAATAAAAACTGGAATATGTAAATCTAATGAATGCTTCCAAAGTAAGCAAAATTATTAAATTCGAACTCCGAACCGGCCAGTTTTATGTGAAGTAACCATGTTGTTCACATTTTCGACGAGCGATGACGTCACAATTTTAAGAGTACACGTAAGGGAAACCAGGGGCAATTGTAACAAATTTTATTTTTTTTTTTCTCACGTGCTTATGCTCCAATAAGTCTGAAAATTACACAATATCTCAAGTGAAGCTTTGTTGTTCCATTCAATTTTTTTAATACATGACAATTTCTAATGTACAAAGTTACGAAGCATTTTATGACAGCATCTATCTTGTTACAAACGTCCCCGTGCCCGAGGCAATTGTAACAGAGCTTTTAATGAAAAGTACAATATACTGTATATGGCATGGCAAAACAATATATATATAGGCCTATATTATATATATATGGTTAAATAATACTGAACTAATAATAATAACACTGATAGATTTAACAACGGACGGGGACAACAAACTCAGAGTATAAACTACCAGTATATGCTTAAATTTAAAAGTAGAACAATTTCCACGCATCCACGCATCAGATGCATGAATGATAAGTTACTTGTTACCGTACTGTGCCACATTAGCTCGAAATAACTTTTCTTCGGTCTAACTTAAACATGAACAATCAAGCCAAGATTAAAAACATGACGTAACATAAAAATTCAAGTCAGTGACGTAACAATGGCTTTTGGCATCCCTAGTCAAAATCTATAGTGGTGCCCCCATACTCACCTAATATGCCCAAGAGCACTGCGCCCCTAGGCAATGCCTACCCTATTGTTATGCCACTATTTCAAGTTCTAATGTACTACACTGCATTTGCAACCCCTATACACATCCCTCATACAACGATGAGAACGGAGAATACGCGAGAGTGATACAAGTAAAACAAGTGAAAAGTTACATTGTTGATTATTTGTGATGAATCAGAAAAGGAGCCTATTTGACAAATGAGTCTTTAAACACTTATAGGCTATTTAAAGATATCATAAGGAAGGAATATATTGAAACATTAGCCTATTTTGATACAACATCGGAAAGCAGTGATCCGCAGCCTGCCACAAACGTTTGTGAGGGTGTATAAAGTAGTTAGGGGAGGCCCTATAATGAAATATTGGGTGAAAGTCTTTTCTTTCTCTATAATAACCAGGGGCGGATTAAGGTTTCTGGCACTCCTAGGCACTCTGATATAAGATGCCCCCTTTCCAACATACACCTACGCACTTCTCATAAACCACCAGCACAACTCCTGTTTAAAATATATACATACCAGTATACAAAAATTCTGTTCATCACATTATATAAAACAAACATTTACGATGCTTTGAATCTTACTGTGGTTATAGGCTACACACGGAGAAAAATACATAATCCAGTTGGCATGTAAATGCTGTTTTTACCAGGTTACGGTTAAGTAATGTTGTTTCATCCATAGTACGATCTAAACCACCGTCCAGCGAAAAGTTTGTATTGTGGACCTCATTTCAAATCTAGAATGAACGACATACCCATTCCGACAGTGGTAACTTATGTATATAATATTGTCACCACCTTCCTACGACTGTCCCCTCTTGGTTCTTTCTAAATCTGTGACTCCCTACCTTACGAGAGTAATAAGACGTCATATCATTTTATGAAAAGGAAAGATGTTTTTAACACGACGCCGAACTCCAGACTTGGCATGGTGTTCCCACCTGCTGTACTTTTATACATGAAATTACATTACTTAAGGAGCGCACACGCGTAAATACGATATATCCACACAGAAATCCTAGTCTTTTTTTTTTTTCTCAGTACATCTTTAGGCTACATGTCATAATTTGGACGATAACACTATCATTTTATCTTTAAACATCAATAGTTACTGGAAATAGTATGATATTTGTTACAGAGTAAACCACTTCTTCTTGGCTTTAGCGTCTGCAAATAAACTAACAACTGGTTCAAAATCAATCTTTCTTAACAGTTCGTTTTCAATACAATTTTTACTAGGAGCTGAAAGTTGTTTGTTGTGCATTTTAGATTTAAATTATTCTTAACGCGTTTTAACACAGAAAAAGATCTTTTCTCTGAACAGTTCGAATTTGGCGCAGATACAAACATCCGTAGGCAAATATCTACATTGGGAAAGATGGTTTCGAGTTTCTTTGTCCGAATGTACTTCAACATTTCAGACACAGTTTTGATGGCTACACTACACGCTTTCAAGTGAGCTTTGAAATGAATACATTCACTCGAAAACTGTCATTTAAGTCATCTTTGTAATGGAAAACCAATGCATTCGCTTTTGCATGGATGGTTTCACAGTCCACACTATCCAGTTTTCCGAGCAAATTAAATTTTTCATTTATCATGTTGTATGCCTTTTTCCGTCTGCACTATTCAGAGATGTGGGAATCCACAATTGCGTTAAATGTCTCTATACGAAATCGTTCTCTTCCTGTAAACACGTATCATTCCTGTTTTGTTTCATCGGGAGCAGTTTTTCTATTTTTCTTCCGTCTCTTACCATGCAGATATTCCTGACATCCATTTACAGTATGTTCTTTGCTTTCTCTTCGTATACATCGAACTCCGTACGAACAATTTCCAAATATGTTTCCAATCCTGCAATTACTTCTGTTGCTTCACTGACATCAATATCTGTTGCTTGTAGCTTTTTATTGGCTGCATTGAATCGCTCCATAATCTTTGCCCAGATAGTACACATCAATTCCGACTCTAACTGTTGTAGTTTTAGCCAGTAATCATCAACAACACTGCAATTTGCTGCAGAGCTACACAAATTTCACTGTAGCTTGTGGAAAGTGCTTTACACGCATCTGCTCTTGCTAACCAATGAGTTGCTGACAAGCTTTTCAGAACAGTTGAGCCTGGCTTCAAATGTTTTAGTAGAATTGCCACCTTCTGTCTGCGGCTGAGAAGAAGTTATATAGGTTCTGAAGAAAACGGAAAAAAGAAACAGCGTCACAATAAGACTCAACGGCACAAGTTCCTACAAGATTTAGGGAATGTGCAAAACAGGGTGTGTATTCTGCCAAAGAACTAACATCTTTAATTCTTAAAAATTATGTTTTGAAATATAGGATACTGCATACATTATTCTAATTCTGTTAGGGTGGCGGATAGATGGGCAAGGGCATCTACCGGGTGGGCGGTTACTCATCTGCGCCCACCCTTGGCACCGTGCCTGCCAGTAGAGAGTGAATTAGAATTCATATTTTGACCTTATTTATATCCTACTATGAATAGCTTTGCTATTTTTATAATAGGCCTATAAAATTATAAGTAGCCTATGGAAGATGCGAAGACATAAATAAATTTACAAAATTTTGATGTGCAGGTCTATTGTACGAACAAGTCATAAGTGGATCCGATTATCGGTAGTTTTCTTACCTTCCTTTCTGTATCTAGTAGTAGAGTGGCCTGCACCATGGCTATCGGCATGCCTTCTTTCAAAATCTGTGATCATTATTTCGTTTGTAACTTTTTCTGTAACTGTCTGAAACTGTCGTTTCTTCTACCGGCCATCTTAGTCGAATTTTCGGGATTTTTCAAAGTCACTGGAGTTACTGCAGAACTGCAAGCATTAACCTCATCTGTGACACTGTCATTGATGTTCACGTTGGATTCTTGCTGGATACTATACGTAATTGTATCATGTGCTGACGTGTTTGTTGTCTTTTCACTTTCCCTGCTACCTAAAAACGTCTTGAGTTTAGGAATTTTGTTCAGTTGCTCTCTTTCGTTTTCCTCCTTCTCTCTGTTTAACTTGCACCTTTCTGCACCTGATAATTTCTTTCTTAAACCACTCATACTGATACAATTATCGACACGACGTGTGAATAATAACAACGTAAACATAGAACTAGGTAACACTGTCTCGTTCTTTGTTATGCAGGTGTACTTGAAACGAATATTGCAGTGCAGTGCTGCATCTATAATCCTTTAAAAAAATCCAAGTCGACTGCGCCCTCTGTTTACTTTCTTAATGTGCTAGGGAACAGAAAGGAAGTGAATACAATGTGCGTACACAGGTGGGCGCTTCAGCAAATGAAATCGGTGCCAAAACTGCACAGTGCTTTTAAAAAATAAAGTGCAAGTGCAGCATTAGACTAGTGCTTTATTCTAAAATTATAAAATAAGCCTATCACGTGACTTTTGTAAACAAATACGGATTTCTAATTTTTTAAATATATTTTTTCTTGGGCGCCCCTTCAGCGCTGGCGCCCTAGGCAAGTGCCTACTGTGCCTGTGCGTTAATCCGCCACTGATAGTAACCATAATGATATATTATACACTAATGCTGCCAAAGATTTTTTTAGGGGTCGGGTCTCCCATATGTACTTGCAGCTTCGGAAAAGAATACTTAATACTTACATTGTCTCATTAATTACATCAATTGTATTATCTACAGTCATATCTAGTTTATTTTCATAATGGTTCAGTACAACTTTGTCTGGGACGATTGTAACGTGTTACAATCGTCCCGATCGCCATGTAACATTTGTACCCGTTCAACGGTCAGTGGTAAATACTATGATTTCTCACAATTACATTGAATCAAAGTATCAACCTAATATCCACGTTGTCAAGGAAAGAACATAGATTACACACGCGCAAAGTATTTGTTTACAGTAAACGCATATCTATCAAGAGAAAATAAAAACAAGTCAGTTAAAAAATTTACTTACTTCTGTCAAAATTACGTTTCTCCTTGTCCAGTCTTCCTTACTTTACTAACGACGCTCTTTCTTCCTTCCCACATACACCTTGCATGAGCGACTCCAATGACATGTACGAACGACATTTCAAAACTCACTTCTACAAGTAATGGCCAATGTTACTATTGACCCACGTTACAATTGTCCCTGGTCTCCCCTACTTCAAGAAGGTGTTCGGTATTTCTATTTTCAAAAATTGACAACCCTATTGGAGATTCGGCTTCCTGTTACGAGGTGGATTCTCAACTCAAACTAAATAGTTTGAGTCCCGCTGTAAAGTATGTTTGTTTTTAACTGCCTTCAAAGTTTCTGTGTTCGTTTCTCGGCTGTTCATGTCGTAATGGGTAGAATAATACTAATTAAATAATATTCATTAAAAGACCATGATGACAAATATTTCAACTGGGCGAATTAAATAAAAAAAGAAAGTATTAGAGATCTCATTTTTGGAATGAGGGTCTCTGCTTCGATCCCAAACCATGTAAGTTTGTAGTGGACAACATCATGTCATTGAATTTTCATAGAGCTCTTCCGTTTCCGACTATTTTGTCATTCCACAAATCCTTTAATTGTCTTTCGCTTTCACATTCTCTAATCCCTTCAATTGTATGTCTTGTCAGTCATGTCTTATATTTAGTGACTCTAAAACAGTTATCTTCAATGTCCTTAATGTTTTTCGTGGGTAAATGGCTAACACCATTGGATCATGTTTGTCTTTACATTCCGAGGCTATTCTTCCTGTTCTTATGTCTGCTTTACCAGGCGAATGCCAGGATGATACCTCTCCGGCAGACTTCCTTCGAAATTTTTCAGTTCCTCGTTGATTATGTCAGTGTAAAATAGACTTTCGGTTGTATCTTGTTAATGAATAAATATTAAACGGAGGATTCCAAGATTTACATTGCAGGTGTTATTATGTTTATCTTGTATAAGAAAGACCAATTCACCTGTGTTACTAGGATGTTCGACCTCTAGAAAAGAACTTCTATCTAGCCCAAGTTAGTTTCATCATTCAAGTAGCGAATAGACCAATAATTTTGTTAGTACATCGTAAACTATTATTTATTTCTAGGCTTATAAATACAGCTGCAAAACTTTTTTTTTCTATGCATCGTATTCGATTGTGTACCGTATGGAAACTGGCAAGAAGACTGGATTGTGCATGCTAGGGTGGCAACACTGTGCAAGGGTGTTTTTGGTAGTGGAATAGGGATCATTGTGCAAAGGGAGAAGGTCAGTGCTGCGTTGCCACTTTGCACCGGTTCGAGCAAGTTCTTTTTTTTCTTTCTTAATTTATTTTCCCCCTCTCCATCTGGAACTGGAAGTATTATATTGAAGGATCTGATTTTTGTAAATGATGCCCGCAGTTTCTGGCGCCCTTGCTCATATAGTAATCGCTAGACAAAGCCACTTTCTGCGGAGGACCGAGAGGAAAGGAGAGATGGTTTGGCGCCCAGTGGATTAAGACTTGTTGTGGAACCTGCAACGAGAGATAAATCAGTCAGAGCCTTTGAAGCTTGTAAAGAGAACGATTTTCGTCGTCAACAGGTGCCACACCTGTGCGTGTGTCTCTTTATGGAATCTCTTGTATATGTACCACAACAGGACTCATTTCGAAGTTAACGTTTCTTCCCGTATTTTTTTTTTTAATAGTTCCGACAACACCTAACACCTATGCGAGTTGCAAATGAGATGTTTTGTCGTTTGGTGTTAGTGTGGTCAATGCTCGGTACAGTACAGAGATAACCTGCTATGGTTATGTTTATTGATGTGGCTCAGCTTTTTCTTTTTCTTCTCGTATTTATCTGAGAAACATATCTCAAGAATAGTGTTGATTAATTGAATGCATTTAAATTTGCATTGCTATGTATAACGAATACCGAATCTTTATTGATGTTCCCGTTGCAACTTTGTTGCCTGACCAAATGAATGTAATTTATAATATTACTTGGTCATAATGTCTGTTCAACTGATGCTCGAAGCAGATGTAAACAAGGTGAATGTATTCATTAAACATGACGTATACATAACAGGCATACTGCGGGCTATGTTGGTTGTGTTGTATATTGTGAGACGGCCTGTTTCACAGCATATAAAATGGCGTTCCTTAGATCTTAAAATACAACTAAATTACTGTTAGGACAACTTACTGATATGCTCAGCAACGAATGCTATAATCCCGCAAAGATGAGGGCCGCGTTGGCTTAGTGACAGTGCGTTCACCTCTGGTGCATGGAGTCCTTGGTTCGATTCCAGCTCGCGCCAAGTGAGCTTTGTGGTGGAAAAACGTGTGCGTGGATTTTCTCAGGGTTCTTCCGTTTCCTTCCAGTTTATTCATTGTTTTCATTTCTGATCATCACCATCTTCTTTAGCCTAGCCGGCATAAACATGGGACATAAAACTGAACTATTTTATTTTAATTAAAGATGCAACTTTCACGAAATTTCATTTATTTCAATATTTCGAAGTAATTCTCACTCTATTTTTTCAATTTATAAAACTGAATTATATTATTATCCTTACATCCTTAACTCCGTTAAAGGTGAATATTTGGTACCCCATACTTCAGTTCTAGTGAGCTATCTGTTTAAGTGCTTGATAGTAAATTTTATAAATAAAACAAGAATTACAACAGAAATTGTAGCAATAGCGACTCTATTTTACACTTAGCCACTGAAGTCATTATAAGTTATACTATTCCACATGGTATCAAGACAAAAAAATTCAAAAAAGGGAAGTAAGTATTCAAATTGTTGAAATATTTTTGAGTATACACTCGTGAATAATGTTGTGCCCCATGATGGTGCTGTTGACCTCAATTATTTCCAAAACTATATATATAAATCTGTTCTCTTTTTTAATCATTTGACTGATTTCGTAAAACACTTTCTGCCTTAAAACATTAGCAATCTCACTCTTGTTAAAATGAAAGGCTATTTATTATTAACAGTATAAATCCACGATTATATACTGTACGACATTTTACATTTGGTATTCAAGCAGAAGGGGCATAGTGCCTCAGTAATAGAGCGCATACGTTTGGTGCGTTGGATTCCTGGTTCGATTCCCGGATAAGTAAAGTTTGTGGTGCAGAACATCGTGTCAGTGTGTTTTCTCGGGGTACTCTCGTTTCCTTCCACATTTTCATTCCAACAATTGATCCATCATGATTCACTTGCTATAATCATCCGTCTCCCTTATCCTAAAGGACATAATTGTGGGACGTTAAACTTAAAAAATTAAAGAAAGATTCGTATTCAAGCGTATCATCACAACACACAGTGTATAATCCCGAAGTCATTGGTGT
This sequence comes from Thermobia domestica, assembly GCF_964235325.1. Lineage (NCBI taxonomy): Eukaryota > Metazoa > Arthropoda > Insecta > Zygentoma > Lepismatidae > Thermobia > Thermobia domestica. Next base: position 49,620,464 of record NC_137466.1, on the reverse strand, counting down.
TTACAGTTGGAAGAGCGCAATACTTCGTAAGTATAATCACCAACCTACCACAAGTATACCAGTAGATCTTATCAACGAAAATTTTCCTTGGTTTACAATTCATGGAGGACAATAGCCAACTAGACGACTTTTAGTTGAATGATGTGTGGTCAGCATATTAATTCCAATTATTCTTGGTAGAAGTTCGACACAAGCCAATCAGACGGCTTTTAGTTGAATGATGTGTGGTCAGCATATTAATTCCAATTATTCTTGGTAGAAGTTCGACACAATACTGGATCTATACAGAGAATTCTGTAAATTCTCCGGGAATTGGATCCGGGGCCACACTGAAGATCAAAGATGTGTGGTTACATCGGAGCATGTTCTTATTGTCATAGTAAGTTATAAAATATTAATTAATTTAATAGTTTTCCCAGGCCACTATATAAAGACCATTCTATAAATCATTTGCATAGGGAGAAAATAATTTTTAGTATAAGATATTTAGGTATCAAAGCCATTTTTTCTTTATCTCTTTTGGAAAAGATTTAAGATAAGAGAAAATTAGGGTTTCGATGTCTTATTTCCCGTGTTTTTCCCTCAATTCCAAAATCAGGAATTCTCCTCTTCATATTTTCTGATTCTTTTTATTTATTAGAATTTATCTGCATGCTGCCTTAGAGAAAATCATATCTAACTGTACAAAAATTGGTCCATTTATTCCTGTTTTAGTATAGCAGATAATACTGTTCATTGTTTGGACTAAAAACACACATAATAATTAATAAATAAGCGAGCAAGTAAATTAAATGAAAATAAATAAATAAGTAAATAAAAGTAAACTAAAAAGGCAACGAAATGTTGATCAAAACACTTGCATATGTATTGATTTACTGCGCACGTTACAATGACAATTGATGGGGTAGCTATTTACATTCGAGAAAATACGTGCCTACTGAGTATACGTATCTAACATGCACGTGAATGAAACACGTGCATGCATTAGTCAGTCAGTCAGTCAAATGAATCACTTAAAATGCATAAAACAGCATGTTCTGACTGACATGAATGAAGTGAAAAGTACCATGTAATGATAATTCCAGTTGTGGTAGATAGTACCTACGTATTGTTATGTGTCATGTGAAACAGCTCAGTGACTAATTTATTATTGAGTTTATGCAAATTAATGTATCACGAATCTATCTTCATACATTGTTTTTCATGTTTGAACAAGTCTATGTAGAATGGGCATTTTGATCTAATTATTGTAAACACACAAGTTAAACCATAAATTGAAAGCAACTACTGTAATGTTTTCGAGTTACGTCACAATGAAATACTGAGAAATATGATGCGTGTTAAATTACTTGTAAAACGATGCATAAAAGGGAAGGTACTGAAGAAAATTTGGGAAATTTAAGATTATTTAAGAGAATTCGATGACAATACTGAAATCCCAAATTTCTCTCAATAACTTCTTTTCCAAAGACACCATTGTCACATGTTGCATGCTGTTGGAAAGGCCATTGCATCAGTTTATAAAATTGCTCTGTCTCAGCTCTGTAGAATAACTATAGAGTGGGCAATAAACAACTTAATTGCAAAATGCTTCAGAATCTGAACCAACCATTGAGAATAGGACTCATATTTACATGAACATTTTTTTTTCTGCTTAGAATCACTCATACTACAATCTCCCAAAGTTTTCCCCTTTCCTTCTGGAACATTCTGTATACCTAATATTTGCACAAGTGAGGCACGGTGGCTCAGTGGTAGAGCGCTTACCTCTGCTGCGTGGGGTTCTTGATTCGATTCCCAGCCAAGTAAATTTGTGGTGGACAACATTATGATCGTGGGCTTTCTCAGGGCACTTCAATTTCCTTCCACATTCTCATTTCACTATTTCTTCCATCATTATTCACTTGCCTTTATCATCTGTATCCCTTAGCCTAAAGCGCATAGTCATGAGTAAACTGAAGTATTTAATTTCATTTGCGCAATATTATATTGAGACAAGAAATTAAAGTATTATTTTCTTTTAGTTAACTATAATCTTAGGCTATGTCTCATTAGGCATACACTATGCGTTGTGGTGTTGCTCGTCTCATACTTCGGTATCAGTTTTAGCTCAATAGATGGTGTTATTATCGTAAACCTCATATTTTAGGTTTTTCGAAATAAGTATGTGTGTTTAACTTGCTCAAAAATTATGCATGAGGATTTATTTACAGTTAAACATATCACTTTGTTGAGGTCAACAAGTTCATGTCGAGTGGTATATTTTTCATGTTTGAGCATTTTTTTTCCTCGCTGAATGCAAATAATATTGTAAAATTGCTTTAATATCAGCTGTGGTCCTCTTGTTAGATTGACAAAATGGAGTATTCACAAGCAACTTGTCAAGCTCTGACACAGTGCATTAAGTGCGCCGGCTCTCATTGGACGTACCAATGCGAAAAAAAAAGAAAAAGAAAGAAAGACCAGAGACACGCCAGTGAAATTTGTCAACTGTCATCGTGCTGATTATTCCGGATGTCCTCGAATACAGCAAATCCTAAAAACAAAAAGGAAACTAGCAAGCACAATCTCACATTCAGCACTTCCTCAAGACACCACTGCTACATCCACTTCAAGACCTAAGGCTACAATATGACGCACTATCGCAGCTTCAACACCGAAAAGCTCTCCTGATGATAATTCATCGTCTGAAGACATCATCCAAACTATTACGAAAGAACTTCTTCAACTTCTGAAAGATTTAAACCTGGCCAACATAGTACACACGCTACGCACCTCCATGCCAAAGCTGAAAGCCGCCCCAGATCTGTTCAGCAAATTCACCGTTCTCATGGATTTCTTCTCTGAACTATTACCGTAGAGTTAAAAAATAAATAAATAAATAAATAAATAAATAAAAACCACCTTCTCAGCACTTTAGCACTTCATTACTTGTAGGAAGCATTTTTCTTTCTTATTTATATTGTTCTGCATTTTTGTATTTTTAAAAATTTGTTTTGCAAACAGCCAAAAATCAATCAATAAATAAATCCTGTTACCCATCTTCCAATGAAAACTACAAATAAATAATCATGGCCCAAGAGAAGGCGTTATCTTCTGCGATTCGGCCATCTTCAGATGAGAATGAAACTGCATTTCAAAAAAAAAATATTAGGTTGGTGTGTAACTTAATGACGACGACAAAGCTTTATAAATTTGGTAAGTCATTTTTTTTTTTTCCAGTATGCTTTAAATTAAATTTGCTATTTTTCATTTCGAAGAACGTCAGTCATCTCTTTGACATGCTTCCTTTCTAAATAAGATAATGGATTCTTAGCAAGTTATCGTTCTGTCGCCTTGATAAAATTAGCAAATGGTGTAGATGTTTAATGACCGTGCATTGAAAACATAGAAATTCGTGATATTCAAAGTGTTGCTGATTCTAAACATGTGCACTATAAGAGACAAATATAATAGGGAAGAAGACTTTTTTTTAAAAACCCTGTCTCAAAGTATATGAACGTGGAAAGAGATTTGTGTAAAAGATATTTGTCACCATTAACAACGCCGATTCTTTAAAATAAATATTAAAAAAGCTCGAAAAATAACGAGACATTTTCATGGTTGTTTGCTTCCAGACATTTTATTTATGCAAAGTAGCTGATATAGACAGAATGGTGTTGATGGCTCTTCTAGACGACTACACCAAAGTGAAAAGAAGATTAAAAAAAAAAAGTAGTTTCGCTCAAATAATGTGTGTGTATCCATTCGCCAGTCGCTTTCCTCGTCGTCAAAAACGCCCATGATTAATGATTCCACTTGGAAACTGGAAGTCTTTACACATAAAGTCGACATGACCTTCCATCAACAAAGACTCCAGGGTAAAGACAGAACTTCGATTAAACTTTGACCACTCCTACTCCGTAAGGCCATACGACGCCGCAGCTTTTATGTATCAGTGGCTTAAAAGTCAGTTCTAAATCAAGCAACCTTCTTCGATAAATACATTTATCTTTCTTACTTCTTCCTCTTATTTTGGTTTTTAACCTTGATTGATATTGATCAATGAGAACAACTCGCATGGAAAATTCTAGCAAAAGTGACAACCTTTGTTTGCGAAAGTTTCAAGTTCAAACATAGGCATAAAGGTAAAAAAAAGATTGAAAACCTTATTTTGTAAATCTAATAATTTGATTTTCAATTTCTGTAGATATTACGAGAGATTTGGTGTGTTCAAAGCATGCGGAAACCAAGTTCTATCACCAAAGTTGTGAGAAAACAGACACAAAACTTGTATAGTATGGTCTTACGGGAAATATGGGAGTTCAAAGCACAAGGAAACTAAGTCCTATCTCTAAAGTTATGAGAAAAATAGATATAAAATTTGTACAGTAGATCTTACTAGAGATCTGGGGTGTTCAAAGCACAAAGAAATCAAGTCCTATCACCAAAGTTGTGAAAAAAAAAAAAAAAAACAGACGTAAAAATTGTACAGTACGATCTTACGAGAGATTTGGGACGTTCAAAACACCAGCAAACTAAGTTCGATCACCAAAGTTATGAGAAGAAAAACAGTCATAAAATTTGTACAGTACGATTTTACGAGAAATTTGGGACGTTCAAAACACAAGGAAACCAAGTCCTATCACCAAAGTTGTAAGAAAAACAGACATAAAATTTGTACAGTATGATCTTACGAAAGATTTGGGGCGTTCAAAGCACAAGAAAACCAAGTCCTATCACCGAAGTTGAGAGAAAAACAGACATAAAATTTGTAAAATACACTTAGGTACACGGAAAAGTTAACACTGTTTTTTTACAGTAACTGAACACTGATCTCTAAAGGAAGCTCTAAAAGAAGCTTCAGATAAAGATCTTAAAGATGAAATATGTCCAGAATGACCAAGAGTCGACTTGATTCCTTTGTGCACTGAGTGCGCCAGTTACGCGTCACTAGTTTGAGGGAGACGATGACGGAAAAGGAATACGCGGAATCAAATTTGCCAAAAGATTCGTTAACGGGAAATTCTGTTTATGAAAGCATTCTGTAAACCCTAACCGTGACAACATGCATTAAGAAAAATTAAAAAAAAAAGCGAAAGGTTCGTAATTAATTTTGCTACAAAGACGATCTTTATTATTATTATTATCTCCTGTTTATTAACAATAAACGTTCGTACAACTTTTGAATTTTTCTAGTAATTTTCCTTCTTTACTGACAAAAAGATTAAGTGGTAAACTAGATTTTGATGAATCTCTCCTGTTTCAATGAAGAAATTCAAATTCGAATTCGTGTATCTCCTTTATAGAGAATAACAAATCTTTTGTAAACTACAAATTGAAGATGCATTTTCCTACCGCGGCCTGCCAGACTGAAGCAAAAAGCAGCAGCTGTTGAATCTCCATTCTACACTATAAGATTTTACAGTAAAAAAAAAAAAAAAAAAAAAAAAAAAAAAAAAAAAAAAAAGTGCTGTTACTATTGTACTAAACATAGAAGTTTCGTTTCAAGTTGTGAAATTACGGTAGACTTGCAAATTATATGAATACAATATTGAATTGGGCATGACAGGTCTGCTACTTAACTGAGGAATAAAAGCGAGGATGGAAGCTGTTCTTCGCATATTAAATCCATATTAAAAATCGTTTCACAATATCTCTAAGTGGTTTTGCTCTATGGGAACTAGTACTGAAACGGAAATGGTAGTACATATTTACTTCCGGTCAAGGGTAAAAGTGGATCTGAAAAGGTAGGGGGACGCATGACGTAACGCCGTCCCCCGTGCCTATCTTTACCCATTGTAATTGTTTTAGGAAGTGGTGGAAATACGCCATAGATATTTTCGGGAAGTGAGGGGACGGCATCTCTCCGCGTTCCCCCGTACTTTTACCCCCTACTTCCGGATCCTATAGAGGGATAAGGCAGGGATGAAATCTGTAAGGCTACATCTTATTGTCTTTGATCTGGTGCCTCTCGACAGACGGACGAACATAGTCGTTCTATTAATCTCGCCTCAAGTAGACATAACATAGTTGGAAGTCCAGAACTACAATTTCCCCGATTTAAAAGCATATAAAGGGTTATGGTTTTTACAAGGTTGAGGCATAAGTCTTGCAATATTCTGGTACACAACATACCATTATTTATTACGGCACAATGAAAGTAGGTTAACATTCATAGTATAGCCTCTCCTGTTGGGTTGTCTGCAGCCACGTTTCTGACAGTTCTTCGTTTCGGTTTGTTTTATTACGTCTTGTCCTTAGAGGAAAACCGAAAGAAGTCAGTCACTGTTGTTTCCATCTCCTGCTGGTTGGTGAAGCATTGTGGTTTCAGGAAGGAAGCCATGGACCGACATAGATATTAATCCGAAGGGGCAAGGTCAGAAGTATAGGGTGGCCCAAAAGCAGATATACACCCCTACATTGATCAAGTATTACAGTCTAGTTTATGGGTTTATTTGCTTCCGCTTTTCCGAGCTTAAGAACAAATAATGAAGCAACTACGTCTACCTGATGGATAATAATAAGAAATTATATAAAATACAATGAGCTGATCAGCATGGTACTGTATACCTACTTTTGGTCCACACTGTATATGCCAAGTGTGATATCAGTACGATCCCTGTAAGTTCTCGCGTTTTTTATTTTATTTTATTTATTTATTTATTTTTGCGGTTTTCGAGCCGAGTGCGATTTGTGTTTTCGGAGTACCATACACTCGGATCATAGAGTCTGGATATTCTGCCCGAAGGTAAGTTTTACCCCACTTACTTTAATGAAACTAAGTGGGGCCACTAATCCTGTTAGGGGTAGGTGGCTAATTTTTTTCACCTGTGGTTGAAAAAAGGACATGGCAAAGGCGTAATTACGAGCTGGAGTAAAGAAATAGTTTGGGAATCAAGATTAAGGATGCCACGCATGTAAGAAATGTGTAATTATGGATTCAGTCGCTTGTACACGTCAATTAATGTTGATATTGCATTCTAAATCGAACATTTTTTTTTTTTTTTTTTGTAAACTTTACTTTGGAAACAGGCCCAAGGTTTTTATGAAACTGTGTATCTATCATTTTTAGGTAAAAGGAGACGATGGCTTTGTCTTAGAAAACTCACAGGAATGTCCGTTTTTAAAAGTACTGCTTATGTGGAAATAAAATACAAAATTAAGAACACTCCATTAGCAGAAATGGGTTACTTAAAAAGAGAAACAGAAAATATTTTTATAATCTCAGAAGAGATAAGTAAGAAACGTTATAAAGCAATAAATTTCCTGAATTGGAGACAAAGGTGCAGTCAAGACGTACAGCGTGGGAGCCAGGTCAAAACATCTCTTTGTGAAGGTAGTTAGTAGACAACTAGACAAGGCACCACGCCAGTGGGTGTTATCGACTAATGCACTCGTGTTTTTATTAGGAAATTGGATTTCTTTTGTCAGAAATACATTTGTTGTTGTTGTTGTTGTTGGACCGAAACAAAAGATTTTCCAAAAAGTCTTTTTTACATCCGAAAATATATCTTTTTTTTTCTGATAATAATATCATAAAACAAGTTACATAATACAACAGTTGTTATTGAAATTTTATATTTTAATGGATAGGAAGCGACCCCTACTCCCTACAAAACATTACACGACCAATATCGTTGTTTCTTTGTTTGAGCCGGTATACCCGTTGGACATAAAACTCAAAGATTTTATTTCATTTTTTCTTTGTGTTGATGTTTAGTGTATCTTTTCAGTCAAGGCTATATATGTAAAATGTGAATTTAAACAGGTAAAAGGTGGAATTTGAATCTCTGCAAAAAAGTTCAATGCTCCATTACCGGGAATCGAATCTGGGACCACGTTCATCAAAGACATGCGCGCAACCACTGGACTGGTACCATAGAAATTATATATGACTATAAGCAAAGAAAAAGTGCAACATGTAATCAAATCTTCATAAAGCATTTCTGCTGCATAAAATGACACAAACTAGGAAATATGCATTAAGAAGCATTTTTAGATATGCATTTCTAATTGATTGGACTTTAACATCGAGACTATATGAGGCGGAGCTGATTGCAACAAGTGGAATTCGAATCAATGTCGGGTATGTATTCGAGGCAAGCCCACCACAAGGGCCACGAGCAAGGATAGCAAGTGTATTTATTGACTACTTGAATCAAAACAGGAATATTTCCAACTGTCACGAGTACTCAAATTCATTGCTGTACTTTGTGAAACGTTTTCGGTGTATTAATTCTTCATTTTATGAATCTAACGTGTCACTAGGGTCAAAAATTGATTTTTTGATTGATTTGATATGTTTCAAAATAAGAATCTCATTATTTAAATAAATCAAATGAAAATGTAACCCTGGGATGAAATGTACAATTACGAACCACAAAATTTTCTCAGAATATCATGTACCTAGATATGTAGAAATAATTCTGAGTGTGTTTTTCCGTAATTTGTAATTAAAAAAAAAAAAAATTGACGTCTATTTTCAGATTGAAAGAATGGAATGTCAAAACCCGATTTTCACAAAGAAGCGCCTAAACAGCTCGAAACATTAATGAACTATGAACAATATGAGAAAATATAGAGGGACCAGATCCAGGATTTCCTGACGGGGGGTGCACCAATAACTACCAGTACATTTCAATTGAATTTAAAATTTTTAAATGCCTTTAGGCATCTGTAGTGTGTATGAGGAATTTCCCTGGAAACACTAAGTGTGTTCTCGGTAAATCCTTTCTCTTCAATCTTCAGAAAATTGACATAAACTATTCCTGTTTGCAAAACTCCTCTTTCTTTTAAGCCTTGAGATCACTGCTAGCTTCTCACTTTAGATAATGTATATTCATAACGGTCGGTGGGAGTGCACGTGCTCCGGTGCACCCCACTAAATCCGGCCCTGGTAGTGACGCATGTTTGAAAGATAAGAAAGTTACAGACGTCGTCCTGCTGTTCGTGAAAAGAATTCAAGGTAGGTTATTACCAAAGAAAATCCGCGGAAACGACACGAGAGGTTGTAAGAGGAACTTGGTGTTGTTTACCTGACAGTAGCATTGCATTTGAATATATCAAGTACCTTTAATTCTTGTCACCAACAGCAGAACGACGTCCATGACCTTATCTTTGAAACATGTGTTACTATAATAGAATTTTTGGAGCTAACTCTGTACTGTATATTTTCTCACACTATTCATAGTTCATTAAGAGTCTTCATCCCGGCGAAATTAAAATACCACTAATTTTACAGTAATTATGTGATATCTTCAAATAGATAAAAGATAATCGAAATGTGGAACAAGAGCGCCCTAGACAATATTATTTTACATGAGAAATCGTTATCACGACTCACTTATCTGCTTTCGATTTCGAGCCATTTTGAAAATCGGCATTTATTTTCGCGTTTCTAAACAGCTGAAAACGGAAAGCCGCTAGGTGACTTGTGATAACGGTACCTCACGCAAAATAATATTGTCTAGGGCGCTCTTGTTCCATATTTCAATTATCTTTTATCTATTTGAAGATATCACATAATTACTGTAAAATTAGCGGTATTTTAATTTCGCTGGGATGAAGACTCTTAATGTCTCGAGTTGTTTAGGCGCTTCTTTGTGAAAATCGTGTTTTGGCAAACTATTCTTTCAATCTGAAAATAGACATCAACAATTTCCTTATCTATATCCTGTGTATGGATGAATGGATATCACACAAATTGACCAAGAATCATCAAAACTATCCACGTTTTAAATTCTACGCTAGGCTGCTGCTGGTTTTGCACGAAAAAAAACGATCCATTTCTCGACCCCTTTCACACTTGCAAGGAAATACCAATGACTAAATCGTACTTGCACTCCTAAAACCATTCCAGAGACTGCGTTGCACTCAGAGAAATTTATGGTGGGCTTGAAATGCTTCAAGCTGCATTACATCTTACTCAATCCAGGCAAATCCATCACCCGAGAACTAAGAATATTGACAAGATGCACCTCAAACTGAAACGTCTATTTCGACCATTAGTCAACAAGAATGATCTATTCATGCTACGTGACCAAAATGTGAATAAATGATGCTACAACAATTACATATATTGTAATATAAAACTCCGCTCTATTCTCCATGCTCCCTGTTCTTGAATGGACACGTCTTCAACAGCGAAGAGAGTGCTCATGATGCTCATGATTCGCTCCAGAATCGCAAATTTTTATATGACTGGGATTTTGGTAGACTGGAATGTATTGATAGTGGATGCTATTATTTCGAATAATTCTGTTCAGCTTCAGGCAAGGTATCGCAGTTTGAGCTTGCTATTGAATCAAAATCCTGCATGAATTTCACAATAACACAATATCTATCACGATTTCCCAGTTTCTCCAGTCTGAGCTTACCTCGAACTTCACGAAACTCAAAAGTATAAAGAGACAGAGTATTTTAAGTCTCTTTAAAATACAGTATACAACAAAAACAACCATTTCTATACTCAGAAAATAAACGACTCAAGGCTTTACATATACAGTCTTAATGTTAAAAATGAGTCAAATTTCACTTTCAATTGGATTTCTTTTTTTCACCCAATCGTATAGATAAAAGTGTCTTGAATTATTCAAAGCTTCATCCGAAATTGATTTTTTTTTTTTTACACAGCAGAAATTGTTAAGCTTAATTTAACAATTTAATTTAATTTCATACAAATATTTCGTGACTCACCAAAAGTTCCCTCAGGATTCACCAGTGGGTCGCGATCTATAGTTTAGGTTCGCTGAATTCCAACGCAAAGTAATATGTGTCTATCAAAGAACCTCTAAATCAACTTTAAAATTACACTCATACTTGCCTTCCACCCATGTAACATAATTTCACTGATGATACGTACGTAACCATTTTTCTGAACATTTTTTTCAGGAGTGTTGACCGATATATGTGCAAAGAGTATTAAATTCAACGTGATCTATATTTAAGGGATTCCGACACAAATGTGTATTCACTCACAAAACACAAAATAGACTGTAAGTGGCTAAATGTATGGTTAATGACTTAATGACAATCTTACCAGCGATTGGTAATGGCTAGAATTCAGTAGCAACACTGTTTTTACAACTGACGAGGAAAGTTTTTATGACAGTGTTCCAACTGCAGAATTTCAAGAGTTACACACTTGAGCAGCGCTTCAACGTGGCATCATAACCATGATAACTGTTCTCGTACTCCAGTCTCCAACTCCGTGCACTGTCTGAAAGAAAGCGTTGTGCTAGGATGTAAGACAAAAGACTCAGCGTTGGGAATGCAGTGTAAGCGAATCATTGGTGCCTGTGGTTAAGATTTTGATATGGTATGGGAATGGTTGATTTTATGTAACGAGTAATTAATGAGAAAATAATAACTAAATGCGAAACGACTTTATTTATTTCTTTCAAGAATTGTAGTGACTCTCCAAGTCAATCGCGTCAGACTAAAACCGCCACTGATTCGAAACACGAAATGAAACTTTATTTCGCCATTATTGTGTGATTTATGCGCCACCCTGTATTATGAACATAAAGCACATTTTAAAGCTAATTTTCTACGCAAATACAAGTTTTTCCTCCTGATTCTCTTCAGAAAAACGGAGATAGTCCGCTGTAGCTCTCAACTCTTCATATATTTCTAGAAAAGAATTGTGATCAAATCATTAAGCGGAAACGATACGACATAACATAACGCGAAAAATTACTAATTCTTCTTTACTTCCTTGGTTTAACACAATAACTAATCGTATACCGTTTCATGTTCTTTTACGCTAAATTAACAAAATTCTGTATTATGGATTTTTGCATTATTGTTTTTTTCATGCTTTGGTGATTTTTCGTTCGTTAACTGTATCTGTGTAAAAGTCTTTTGTCATGTGTAAAGGTGTATTTTCTTGATGTCTCGCCCACAGATTGTTGACTGACACAATGCACTTTTCAGTTATATTTTTCCAAGCCACACCCGCCAAGAGATCCTCAATCTCTGTCAACGCAGGGTGGGAAATTTATAATATTTCTTTTACTGATAATGCCACTAACAAGCACACGTCAGGTCCGGTCATGAACCGGACACACACATCATGATTGTGCTGCCATGTAAGTCACAACATAATTTCATTTACTGTTGTTGTTACACCTCAGTGACAAATGTTTCTGTTTCTCAGGCCGTCGCATCAGTCAAAACTTTCACGAGCCACAACCAAAGTTTGTTCCTGAAATTTAGCTAATACTTTGCACCATATACCTGAATTATTTTAGATTCCACATAGTATAAACACTATTATATTGAATTTATTGATTTCAGTTATGTATCTCTCGAAATTCAAGATTAATCATTGATTTTTCTTTACATTTTTTGCTTGATGTTTGATGCTATCTCACTGACGACACTGAATTTTCTTACTCTGCTATAAGAAACAGATACATTTCCCGAGACAAGGTTAACACTTGCACGACATCTGTTTGAGACGTGGCAGCCTCAATTCTTGTCCCGAAGGTGCATCTACTCACCCGGAATCGAACCCGGAACCTTGCACCAAAGGTACGTCCGCTACCTACTAGATCAATGATCAACATCATCATAGATATTCTGTCATTATTGGCAGGTTACTTGCCGCAACTGAGAAGCTTCCAGGCTCCACGGTCTTCTGCTAACCTCTTTGTCTTCACGTACGATTTTTGTTTTAATATCACCCATCAACTGTAGCTTCCTTCACACCCTCAGTATCTTTCTTTCTAACATACCCTATAAAATGCCTCTCATGTTACAGTTCCTTCTCAACAATAATATCTTACATTGTTTCCTTCTCCCTCACAATTTCTAACACCTCATTTGTTTCCTGCTCGACCCGGCTAACTCTCTCCATTCTTCTCTATACCCACATTTCGAAAGCTTCTAGTCCCTTTTTTTTAATCACTTTTGCGTAATGCCCATGTTTCTGCCCTATATAGTACAATACTCCATATGTACAATAAGGAGATCAATAAATTGTATGACAGCATAAGAAAATTTATTTCAATTGCTTAAGAGTCTTCATCCCGGTGAAATTAAAATACCGCTAATTTTACAGTAATTACGTGATAACTTCAAATAGATGAAAGATAATTGAAATATGGAACAAGAGCGCCCTAGACAATATTATTTTGCGTGAGGTACCGTTATCACAAGTCACCTAGTGGCTTTCCGTTTTCAGCTGTTTAGAAACGCGAAAATAAATGCCGATTTTCAAAATGGCTCGAAATCGAAAGCAGATAAGTGAGTCGTGATAACGCTATCTCATGTAAAATAATATTGTCTAGGGCGCTCTTGTTCCACATCTCGATTATCTTTTATCTATTTGAAGATATCTCATAATTACTGTAAAATTAGCGGTATTTTAATTTCGCCGGGATGAAGACTCTTAACAGAACGAAATGATTATTTGGAAACCTCGATGATACAACCTACAAACTGAGATTATATTTCAGGAGGAAGATCCACAGTTTGTGTCGGATAACATCGTGTCCTTAGGTTTACGTCGGGTACTCTCGTTTCTCCCACATTCTTATACAGATACCACCAAATCTCCCATTATCATTCACTTGCTTTACTCATTGTCTCCCTTAATCTAAAGGGCATAAACTTGGGACGTTAAACCGAAAGATTTCATTTCATTCTTCTCTACAATTACACTTCGATGGCTTTAGTCTTTTTTCATCGCTTTTGCGTAACATCCATGTTTCTGCCCCATATAATACAATACTCCACAGGAAACATTTTATGAATCTTTTTCTCAACTCTATATTCAAGGATTCATATAATAGATTTTTCGCAATGCTGTATATTCAAATACAACTATTAATCAACTCATGTTTTTGCATTCTGTCATTGACTTCGATCTTGAGTTTGCATCTTCAAACAATTTAAAAACTAGAAAAGCAGGCAATGGGAGATGAAGTAGAGATTACTTCTTAAAGAGAGACATTAGCTGTTACTGAAAAGGAAAATTCTACTATTGCGAATTGCAACAGTGTAAACGGTGGCGGAGAAACTGAATCTGGTTCCCCGCAGAACTAAAACAAACTGTGCGAGTCGAGTATCATAATTTAAAGGAAACCTAAAGTTAACCCCAACGCACCGTGGAGCTGTTATTGTCGCCACTGGGCATGAAGTTATGTATCACCCATATTTCTGCATAGTTCCCTTATAAGCATAAACTGTCGTATCTCACTTCATTTGCATTTCTTTCTATTTCTCAACATTTTGAAGTATTTATGGGATATACCAGTAGAGTCTTTTTTCCCTTTAATTTAGAATATATGTGAACTTTACTAATATTCGTGGAGAAAGTGAAATACATACAAATGGCAGAACTGTATATTCTACAGCCTAACCTAACAGAAATATGAATTAATATAGAGAAATTAAAGAAACATAAATCTCCACTGAGTGTGACAACGAAATCCCCTTTCAGTTAATTTCAGCCGAAGGGGGAAAGTTGTGGCAGGAGGTATACAAACTCATTCCCTTCATTTGGAACAAGGAGGAACTGCCACAAGAGTAAAAGAATCAATCACTATTCCAATTCACAAGAAAGGCGACAAAACTGATTATAATAATGATCGAGGCATCTCTCTTTTGCCAACATGCTATAAAATATTCTTCAACATTCTATTAGCAAGAGTGATCCTACACAGATGAAATTATTGAAAATTATCAGTATCGATTTAGGTGAAATCTATCCACTATCAAACAGATATTTACCATTCGCCAAACAACTGAAAAGAAATTGGAATATAATACTCTAGTATAAAAATTATGTGTTACTTTCAGAAAGAACTACACTCGATTGTGACGGAAACATTATACAACATTAACACCGAATTTGGTACTCCAAAACAGCTAGTTATATTAATAAAGTTGTGATTACGTGAAAGCCAAAAGAAAGTCTCTGTAGGCCAATACTGTCCTTTACGTTTCACGTCGACAATGGCCTGAAACAAAAAGACGAGTTCGCTATTATTATTCAATTTTGATCGTGAATACGGTATGAGGAAAATTAATGATAGCAGGGCTAGAGCTAAATGGTACTCGCCAAGTTATGGATTACGTTGATAATGTTTATCTGATAGGAGATTAAGTGAAGACAATAGAAACAAATGCAGGGACATGGTTTAGAAGCAAATACAAGGAAAACTAAATATGGAAATTCGTCGTGCCCACAACATTGCAAATTATTAGTATGTTAATATATCAGGTAATACTTTCGAGAAAGTGGATACTTTCAAATATCTACGATCAAATTTAACGAAATAAACCATATGCATGAAGAACTTAAATGACGAGTGAAGGCAAGGAATTCGTGTTATTCAGTCCAAACCCTTTTATCTTCGCGAATTCTATTGAAGAATTTGAAGCTTAAAACATAGAAAACGACAATTGTTCCTATAGTGCTGTATGGTTGCAAAACATTGTCACTAACTTTGAGAGAATAATGCAGACTGAAAGTACTTGAAAATATAATCCCGAAGTGAATATTCGGACGCAAGAGGTACATGAATTTGGCATGGAGAAAACTTCGTAAAGAGAAACAGAATAATTTATACCGTTTACTTAACATTGTTAGCGTCATCTGTCCACCAGGAAGATAAGGTAGACAGATCATGCAGCCAGAATGGAGGAAAGTAGGAACGCTTTATTATTATTATTATTATTATTATTATTATTATTATTATTATTATTATTATTTACAGGAAACTCAATTGGAAACAGACCATTAAGAAGAGCAAGGCACAGATGGGAGGATAATATTAAGATGAATCTAGCAGAAATAGGGAATCGACGTAGGAATTGGATCCAGTTAGCTAAGAACAGAAGTCAATAAAGAGCTTTTGATTGGTTGATTGGATTAGAGATTAGCGTCCTTTTCAGCAGCGAGGCTACATGAGACGTGGATCTACAGCTTAATGTGGAATCCGAATCATATGAATTCCCGCTGGGAACCGAACTCGAGTCTTCCATAACTGCGAGAGAGATGGTGATGAGAAGGGAGAAAGTGGGACAATATGTGTTTTTATATGTAATTGATAGTACGTATTACTAAAAGTAAAACAGGTGACTGTAACAGCGGTTACAGTTAATTAAGCACGCCATTAATCGTCATTGACAATCTCCATCATAGTACGGACTAAGGATTTTAAAAGTGTTAACTGTTCGATAAAATTATTCAGAAGCTATGTATGAATTAAGCTGAAAAAATGTAGAAACAACTTTTTCTTTGTTTATAAAACAAAATTTCCCACCCTGCTGTTTTCAAGGGAATTATAGTTTTTTTTTTCATTCCTCCACTTCACACTTCTGTGTTCTTAAATTATCTTAGCAACAATTAATCTAGTATTACTTGTGATGTCACATCTGGTTCGAACGGTACAGAAAACTGCGGAGGATGCGAGAATGCTGGCGCGACTTGTCTTTTCCAAATAGAGAACATTTGAAGAGGAAGTTGTATCAACCTTAAAAGCCAATCGACTTCGAGAAAAAATAAATAAATAAACATTCAACTGGTTAGTTCAATCTGCCAAGAGGCTGTCCTAATGCTTCTTAATTATTAGACCTAAATGTTGTTTAATAAGAGAGAGACCATTGCCTAACGTTGTATTATTATGAGAAAAATTCTTCAGAAATTCAAGCACTAAATCTTGGCTAATTAATTTGATCCGTCACTCGTAACACTTACAACTATTGTTTGTAGATAATTACGATTGTGTAAAAGTCATATATCCAGGTAAGATAGAGCTGTTTGCGTTGAGGAAAAGATGTTCTGGAAAGTTCTTCTTATCTTGTATCAGATACTCATTTCGGTATAATTTAGCTACCTGAATGCCAATAGCTGTTAATTACAGGTGAATTGAAGCGAAATTTATACGTTAGTGAGTTGAAGGCTGGAAGATGAATTAGGGAAGATTTACTGGAACTGGTAGAGAAAGATTTAAGTAAGTGATAAACAGTAGAAGTGTGTGAATCATTCTCACCAGGGAACTGATTCAGTGTGTGTACATAAAATACATTTATCTATAAGAAGTGATAACTTAATCAATGACAGAAGTTTAAAATCAGGATTTTTTGAGTCAAGACAGAGAAAGTCATTACGAACATGCAGGACGGATTAAGACCCTTAGAGACCCAACGATTCAACGATATATGAGTAGGCCAATGGCAAAACCCGTTAAATCCAGTTTTTTGAAAAAACGAGATAGTAGTTACTCTGGTAACCTTAGTTGGAAAGCTTTTATTTGCAAATACTATTCAGTAGTTAAGTTGATTTTGAGTTCAACGTCTCTTTCAGCAGTGAGGCTATATGAGACAGGACCTACTGATTAACGTGGAATCCAAATAGAATTTAGTAGCAAAGGCCATTTTAACTAGTTGAAAATTGACAGTGAAATATGTGTCAATTTCCAAAACTTGTTAAATCCATCTTCCATGTTCAGTTTCATAAACCGTTAAATCCCATACCTGTAAATAACGTCATGAGAAAAGCAGAATCAAACCAGTTAATTAGTTAATTCCATATTTCAAACAATTTGAGGTTTCGTATTTATAGGATTAGTTTAGTAGTTTGAATATTTATTGCAACTCCTGGTAAATCATTTGAAATTTTATTTCTCAATATTTGCAGTCTGAACTTTAGTTATTTTTGTGTTTTTGGACTGAAAATTGAGGCACTATACGTCTTGACCTAACTGTTCCTGATGTGCTTCTGGGCTAATCGGCTTTTCTTTAATAACTATTAGACAAATGGACGCAAAATCGAAAGAAAATAATAATGTAGGCAGCGATCATTATTTTGTTAATGGATTTGTATTTAACTAATACTAACCCGATTTAGGCGTCAGTACAACAACATTTTCAGTGGTCTCAGATGTTGACGACGTATCATGTATGAGAACACAGATAAGAACCATGTTCGAAGTAATGTTCAAAGGTGCATTTACATCTTTAGCTTTGAAAAAATTCAAAATTGTTGACAATTCATCTTACGATAAGCCGAAAGAAAGCGTTCTCATCTAGTTTATTTGGTCTCTTCTCTTCTCAACCAAAGGTTGGTAGGTCATTCTTCACTTGACTCATCTAGATATTCCGTTTTAGCTTTTCAACCTTTGGTGCCTTTTCTGTCCCTCCTAGCGGGTCTAGGTCAAAACCCCCACAGCCAAAACCCCCACAATCAAGAAATGTCAAAACACCCACACAAACGGTCATAACCCCCACACAAATGGACAAATCTCCCAAACGCACGAACGGTCAAAACCCCCACAGCCAAAACCCCCACACTCAAGAAATGTCAAAACGCCCACACGATCGGTCATAACCCCCACACAAATGGACAAATCTCCCAAACGCACGAACGGTCAAAACCCCCACAGCCAAAACCCCCACACTCAAGAAATGTCAAAACGCCCACACAATCGGTCAAAACCCCCAGACAAATGGACAAAACAGCCACACATAGCAACGGTCATAATCCCCACATAAATGGACAAAACTCCCACAAAATCGGACAAATCCCCCACACTCTGAATTGATCGTCATTTCACGTCTTTGTTGCGGCTCTTTATGACGCCCAAGAAGAATAGTTGCAACATCAGTTTAAGTGGAATAAAAAATGTTATTAAAAAGTACAAGGGCAATACATGAGTATGGGGGTTTTGTCAATTTGCGTGGCAGTTGTGACTATTTCTGCATGTGGGAGTTTTGTCCATTTGTGTGGGGGTTTTGTCCATTTATGTGGGGATTGTGACCGTTGCTGTGTGTGGCTGTTTTGTCCATTTGTGTGGGAGTTATGACCGTTGGAGGTTATGACCGACTACCAGTGTGGGGGTTTTGGCTGTGGGGGTTATGACCGTTCGTGTATTTGGGAGATTTGTCCATTTGTGTGGGGGTTATGACCGATCGTGAGGGCGTTTTGACATTTCTAGAGTGTGGGGGTTTTGGCTGTGGGGGTTTTGACCGTTCGTGCGTTTGGGAGATTTGTCCATTTGTGTGGGGGTTATGACCGTTTGTGTGGGCGTTTTGACATTTCTTGAGTGTGGGGGTTTTGGCTGTGGGGGTTTTGACCGGTTCCCCTCCTAGCAAGGTGTAGAAGTGTTACTCGGAAACTGTATTCCTAACTTTCAGTCTGTCTATCCTGGAGCTTTTTAATTTCTTGTTTTCCGTATACCATTTCAAGCATAAGATGAATGAACTGGCAACCTCTACACCGCTTTTCTGGTTTTGTGGCTACGCTTTGATACATTATATTTAATAAATATATAGAATTTAGAGAGTTGTAAATATGTACTGGAGTGTTCCGTCCGGTTTAAAAACACTAAATTATGTTCCATTTTACACATTAATATAATGTCTGAATGAATATCAAACGCCATATATGTTTATTCTATGAATACTGAATGATTTTTTAAAAAAATGTATTGAATTATTTTATTACATTTTTTTTACAGGATTTATGGCCCTAAAAGATTTCTGTCGATAGAGCTAATTTGCATCACTGCGCACTCTATGAATTCCAGGAGCCAAAAAATATAATGGATGTCACTAAATCTATATATACTGAGTTTGAAAATGGTACAGTTTGTGACCATTGTTCGATTGTTCGAGAAATTCAAGAAAGTAAGCCTAAAAGTCGCCACACACGTTCCAGAAATCCGAAGAGCAATAACTGTACAGTTGTTTCTTTGAGGATTTTGAATTCGATCGAAAAACATCTTGCTCACACACGTTCAGGGAATCCGGAGAGAAATAACAGTACAGTTAGTCTCCTCCGGCTTTCCTGAACGTGTGTGGGCAAAAACTGCACAGTTTTCCTCTTTGCAGGTCGCACCAGACGTTCCGAATTTCCGGAATGTGTGTGGGCGTAAACTGTGCAGTTTTTCCTCTGCTAGTTGGACTGTTCAGACCAATTTGATAGATACGAAATTCAATTCTGAATAACTGTACAGTCCAGCGCCGGATTAAGGGGAGGCTTAAGAGAGCTGTAGCCCCGGGTCTCCAGGTGGACGGGAGCCTCCACTGTGATCAAACTCTCAACTGGCTGTCTAAGAAGAATCATACAAGATACAATCGTCATTATAAGATAAAATATGACCAAAAATATGAAACTTTTTTTTTTCATTTGTTACATCCACCGTCTTGATAAATTAGCATAGATCAGTTTAAAAAAAAAAGAAGGCGAAGTCAGCAGGGACCATATATTTTTTCTAGTAGGGATCTCCGGATGCATTAATCCGGCCATGGTACAGTCATGCGTCTTCGGATTTCCGAACGTGTGTGGCAACCTTAAGAGGTTTCATCCCGGCGAAATTAAAATACCTCTAATTTTACAGTAATTATGTGATATCTTCAAATAGATAAAAGATAATTGAAATGTGGAACAAGAGCGCCCTAGACAATATTATTTTGCGTGAGGTACCGTTATCACAAGTCACCTAGTGGCATTCCGTTATCAGCCGTTTAGAAGCGCGAAAATAAATGCCGATTTTCAAAATGGCTCGAAATCGAAAGCAGACTAGTGAGTCATGATAACGGTATCTCATGTAAAACGATATTGTCTAGGGCGGTCTTGTTCCACATTTCGATTATCTATTATCTATTTGAAGATATCATATAATTACTGCAAACTTAGCGGTATTTTAATTTCGCCGGGATGAGACCTCTTAACGCTTGAAGACGAACCACGCTCTGGACAACTTTCCGTGATTGATGATGGCGCTCTTCATAATTTTTGATAGAAGATGCATTTTGACTACATTAGAAATTGTACAGAACCTTTGTGTTGATCAACAAATGGTTTCTGTTCAATATCAGAAAGTTCCAATTTGTGAAAAGAAAATGGATTGCACAGGAACTGAGTGAGAAGAATCGACAACACAAGTGAGTTCGTTTCCCACGTAGACTTCCAAATGTACGTAGAAGTACAATATTTAACTAAAAGTGATAATTTATCAGTTCCGATTTAAATAAGTAGATAAGGAGGGAGATGAGCTGGACGATTTGGATGATGAGGCTATATCACAGGGGCGGGTCCATGACAGACTTCTGGGGGGCGGTAGGTTGTAATACTTCTACTTAGAACTACTTTTAAGAGCTCCAAACTCTTGGATGAGTTTTATTTATATATAAAATCAGAAAGTTTCCTCCTCTGGGGTGGACGATCGTCCCGACGCCCCCCTGGATGCGCTACTGCTATATCAGAAAGCTAATTCTCGCTATCTATTGCCCTCTTCGTTTCCCGCTATCTATAACCGATTTTGCAATATGCGACAATCAATATTGAAACCAGAAGTGATAGTGGTTTTTTCTCCGTATTTCTGATTTCAGTAGAGGGTTAAAACGGAGATGATATCTGTTCTTGGAATGTTTAATACATACCGTATATTTCAACCACTTCTGGTTTCAGCAGAGTGATACAGGCAGGGAGGGATTTTAGCCATAAAAGGAAACGCTTTCTCACCATCTGCTATTGTTTGTGCTCTGTTGTGATTAACATTGAAACCGGGGATTCCGTTTGGATTTCTATTGCAATTTCTACCACTTTCGTTTGGAATATAGTGATAACGATGAAGAAGGATCCATTTTAGGGACACTGAATACATATCTAGGGCAGATATGGCGTAGATCAATGAAAACTTGGCCCACAATCCAGTGACTCACCACTCACCGTGACCCACTCTTGAGATACTAAACTCTTCCCCAAAATTCGGAGGCCCATTGCCCTTTATATTATAATATAATGAAAGCGATATGATAACATTCGAGTTGGGATTGGGGCCTAACCATATACCAAAAATCATTTCATTTGGCTTTGACATTTAGTAGGGGTGATCACGCATACATAGTTACATTCATTATATATATATATAATTGATATATTAGAGATGATTCAAAAATGTATTTTTCCTAGTAGTCAGTTCCTCTAAAAACGCACAGGCTGTGTTTCGAAAGCCAAGTAGTAAGTCCTATTGCTATTATTACAATTACAAATATCAATATCCAAAAGTGTCTGAAGTTGTTTTTTCACTTAGATATACTCATCTCAGGTAAGTAAATAGGAACAAATGAAAAAGAAACAAAAATGGAGGCCTTGAAAGTAAAACGTAAACAAATTCACCAGTGTCCAGAGAGCGGGTGGTGGATTGATGCGTCAGAGTGGGTCAGGATGGGTGGTGGGTCGCAGTGGGTCAAGTCATGTTCATCCACGGTCCACTGACCCTTTCACAAATCTTGGTCTACGACCCACTAACCCACTAACCCACTCCATCTCTAATCTAGGATCGTCCCGATTTAGCAGAAAGTGTCTCATGCAGGGGCGTCATTTAGGGGGGGCAGGGAGGGGCATTTGCCCCCCTGAGTTTGAGATGTATATAGATTTTATCAATAGAATAGTAGTAAATCAGTGAAAAACGCGAAATTTTACTTATATCAAGGGGTCTTGCCACCCCCCCAAGCAAAATCTGAAATGACGCTCCTGGTCTCATGTTACGATGTAGTTTTGTCGGGACTAAAATGTAAGAGATATTGAGAAGCAGTTTTTTTCCGATGGATTCAACTTCGAAGAATTGGTTCTATCTCATCCTTTAACCCTATATTTAAACAGGAAGTGGTTCAAATTGACGATCTCCGGTTTCAACGTTTATTGGCCATAGAACAGAAACAATAAGGGATAACGAGTAATGACTTTATAATAGCTTTTTTAATATGAATTCAGTGTCCGAGGAACAAGTTCTATCTTTACTCCATTGCAACCAGTAATTATAGATGTACTACTTCCAAGTTTGAGAATCAATTCAAATAGATTGGAAGTCTATAGTGGTTTCACATTGTGAAACGTAACTCACTTGTTTGAATTTAGTTTCCAGCAGTGTTGCCACACTTGGTACAATTGTACCAAATTCAGCCCTTTTTGTCATTCATCGGCCCGTTGGTACCACGCTGACATTTTCAGCCCCTTTTGTGAAAAAGTTGGTACAATTCTACCCAATTCAGCACCATTTAACAAATACTTGTTACTGTGCATTGGACTCTTAAAAATGCCTTTGAACGTTCATTCTGTGACGTTGCTCCGCATAACGCTACGAATTTTGCGTGGAAAATTCGTAATTCGTAATATTTTATTATAACGCACTGGTTACACACGAACTCGGAGATGATTCATTTGTTCCTCGTTTCATATACGGCCTCGTTATATATTTTCTCATATATGGCCATAACACCAAATGGTTTTGGTTTATTCGTCACTTTGAAATAGAGGCACATTTGGTTTCCTTACAATATAAGATAAATAAAAGAAGATAACTGTTTTTCCTTTTAACATGCAGCCTCTGTTATACTTCCTACGTGCGAGAAAAGTTTCGCCTACTTCCAGGGTTGTTGGGGTTCCTCCTATTTAGATATTTTTAAAAAGAGCACTTTCTTGATTTGGACTCTTGGAAGAGGGGGGCGAGTGTTCTAGAACTTAACCTCTTTTAGTTTCGTCTTACGAAGCCCCTGGTATAAAATAATGAATTCAGCCCTTTTTGTTTCAATTTGGTACTATTTTTCAGCCCACTCCAGAGCTTGGACTGTGGCAACACTGGTTTCCAGTTTATCAGTATTTCAAAACAAGAGGAAACTTCACACCAGGGACAGACAAGCAGGTACGTAACATATAGGTATATTCAGAAGCTACATACCATTTAAATTGGTCACTGTTTTTTTTTTTTTTTTTTTTTTTAAATCATAAGGGACATATGAAATCGTGCCTATTTCATTCCAATTGATTTGCTTTGATTTTATCAATTAGATACATGTAAATATGATTTCCTCTTCATTAGAAAGATTTAGATTACATTATTACGGTAAAAGAACTTATTGTACATCCCCTCTTATTACATGCATGAGGAGCCTACATTTTCCGGAAAAAGGGGCCGCAGTGGCTCAGTGGTAGGGTGTGTACCATTGGTTTGTGGGGTTTCCGGTTCAATCTTATATCTTTGAAATCTTTAAGTTTAACGTCCCACGTTTATGCCGGTTAGGCTAAAGGAGACGGTGATAATGAGAAATGAGTGAAATGGTGGAATGAAGAAAGTAGGAGGGAACGGGAGAACCCCGAGAAAACCAACGAGCACGGTGTTTGTCCACCACAATGTCCACGCGACGCGAGCTGGGCGGTTCAATCTCAATCGCGTCAATTCGGGTTTGTTGCGAACAACACCCTGTGAATGAGTTTTCTCGGGGTTGCCCCGTTTCCTTCCACTTTCTCCATTTGGATATTCTATTCATTTTCATCATCACCGTCTCCTTGACTGTGGGACGTGAAACTAAAAGATTTCATTTTTATTCTTTCATGTTGGGGGCACGGTGGGTCAGTGTAAGAGCACTTACCCTTGGTACCTGGGTTCCTTATTCGATCCCCGGCCAAGTAAGTTTGTGGGACAATATCGTGCCCATGGGTTTTCTCGGGTACTCTCGTTTCCTTCTACTTTCTCATTCCACCAATTTTTCTATTATCATTCAGTTACCTTAATCATAGTCTCCCTTAGCCTAAAGGGCAAAATCATAATACGTTAAACTGGAAAATTTCATTTTCTTTTTCTTTTTCCTTTCTTTTTCTTTTTGGGAAGGTAGCAACCCTATTCATACCAGAAAATCATTTCTCGCTTTCGTACCCGTCAATTGACAGACAGTCGGACTTAGCCATTCCATGGTATAAGACTTAAACAACTAATGCTAAAGATAGCTTGATAGTCTGAAAAGGCGACATTCTAAA
The DNA here is from genome assembly GCF_964235325.1 of Thermobia domestica. Classification (NCBI taxonomy): domain Eukaryota; kingdom Metazoa; phylum Arthropoda; class Insecta; order Zygentoma; family Lepismatidae; genus Thermobia; species Thermobia domestica. The sequence goes on along the minus strand of NC_137466.1, from coordinate 49,595,710 downwards.
TATTAAGCTTTCACGTCTATGTAATGTCACGCTTTTTATTATAAGATTCTACGAAATTTGCTTTAAAAAGTACTAGAAACAATTCTTGTGTATGGTAGGAATGTAAAAGTTTGGGCGTGATTGCGTTGAAACTTGTTCACGAGTGTGAAAATTCAATTAATTTTGAATATATATATGTAGGTGGATAAGTAGCTACTTTATGCATCATATCTATGCATTCTTACACGTATATGGAGATAAGCTTCTGTTAAAAAGAGGACCACCTTGCAGTTACCACCCTCTATGGGCCTCCACGAAGGCAACAATAAAAATGCCCTCTTATTATTATAAGAATTTCCGTGATTGTTGGAACACCTTTACAATTTTCCCCCTCTCTCTCCCCACTCTGTCTACTTTTTTTTATGTGCCAACATGATGTGTATATATAAACATAAGGAAGGAAATTTATATATATATTTCTTCTCGTGCTTTTCCTGTTAAGAACCATGCCAAGGATAACTGCCATATAGGAAGCCTCAAAGAACACTGAAAAAGTACCCAAAAGACACAAACGGTCTTTCGAATGGCGTGACATTGACCTTCGTCTGCGGGGGGTCTTAGCACCTTCAAGACGTAATGTACAGCAAATCATCTGAACTGGTTGTCTAACTACCCTCACCGTGACAGTAAGACTGAGCAGTATGAAAAATTCAAGAAGTCAGATTTCCAGTTTTTCCTCCTCTAAATTAGGTAGATTTGATTTTATTTATTCTTGTATAGGTTGAAGAAAAGAAAAGAAGAAAATCTAAAGGCGATGGATGGATCGCCTTTGAGTGTTGGAAGAAGGAGCATCATCAACCTAATAGGTCCATAGCTGTCGTTGGTAACTAATGTTGCCTTGGTAAAGTGTAGGAAGGATTTCCATATTTTCCTTACTTTTTCGTCTTCCTCCTTTTTAAATAAGTACTACTATAACCTTTACTTATTTGTTACATTGTACTTTCCTTTTACCTTCTTTTTCAAAAGTAAAGTTCTTTTTGTACGTTTACTAGTGGTATAAAAGTTGTAGTTGGAGGCCTCATATGTCTGTGTCAACTACACTTTTAACTTCTACTTATATTTTAACTATACAAGGATACGTCTTTTAACTACAAGCAATTAATCACTAATTAAAATACGAACTTCGTTCCCTTGAAACTTTTTTTTCTTGTGTTTGTTGAACAAAATGAAGTTTTTTTTCTTGTTTCTTTTATTTTTATTGAGAGAAGATAATTTTATTGCAAATTAAATGTGCAGTTCTACCTAACAGGCGCGTACCCACAAATTTTTGTTAGGAGGAGATCTACGCTTTGACGGAGGGGTTCAATACCACAAGCCACTACGGTCTATGTATAGTATTGAACGGGTATTATTATGCACCCGAAAAGACGAGAAATAATTGCAAATTACTTCCATCTATGTTTTTGGAAAAAAAGTATATAGAACTAAATTGTTTTTATAAGAGAAAGAATATAGATGAAATGTAAGATCAAATGTTCATGCTACATCAATCATTTCCCTGTTGAACAAATATGGTTTTATTGAGATAGTGTATAAATGTAAGTTGGGTTGGGAAGTTTTGGGAAGGTCCGGTTCCAGTTGGCCTGCTGTGGGTGCGCCCCTACTATTCAGCGCCTTTCCCGGGCGCAATGACTCCCAATTTATCATTCTTGTCATGACAAAAAAATAATAATAATAATAATAAAATAAAATAAAATAAATACAAACTTTGTGTTCGTGCAAGTCCTGAAGTACGATTAGTTGAATGTTCCTTGAATACGAACTGATGACTCCGCACTTTTAACAGTATACACTCCAAAGGTGAGAAGCGAAGTCAAAGATCATGTTCTCGAAAGCCGGAAGTATCCGTTCTTGATAAACCATTTATCTCTTTTCATGTACGTAGGTTCGTCTAGATATCACACGTATTACTATCCATGAGATATTACTATCATGCTGATTTAACATACAATTACGTTGAATTATTAATGATGAATGTTCTTTACTAAGAAATGGAACAACGTTGCAGTTCCATAAAATATGAAAAAAGTTACGATTACACGTTAATGAATTAAGCAAAATGTTTTCACTTGACGTTTTGCGCTTGGAATACGAGATAGCATGAAACAGGTGAGTTGCGTTTCATATTATAAGGCTACAGTATACTCCATAGCTACAGGGGTATCAATGTTCTATCCAGAAGTAATAAATGTATCAGTATCGCTTTTCCTAGGAATGAGAACACTGTCCTCCAGTTGTTAGAGCGTTCGATTTCCGGCCGGAGCTTTCCAATATCAGCGTCTACCCAGCATAATGAGGCGAACTGGGGAACCATGTGAATAAAAGATGTGAGTCTGTCTGATAAGTCTGTTAGAAACAGGGCGACGTAGCGCGCTGATAACATGTTCATCGCTAAACTGGACGTAATTCAGCCGATCACTAACAGATGGCATTGGAGCGGCTTTGACACATACAGTAAAAGGGCTGTTATACCAAGTGTGGTTTTGTTTTCTTTTGGTTTCACTAGGAGAATAAAGGAGAAGATAGAACCTACATTTGGGACAATTGTGACGCTTTTTCTTACGAACCCTAGTTGTGTTTAAAATTTTGGCACATTTCTGTTGTTACTTCACCTCGAGATACTAGAGGCAATCTTATGTTTCGGAAACAAGATCACCAACAAAAACACGCGTCTTTAGGAGTACTCTATATTTTCTGCCTTTCTGTTTTTCATAGCTGTTTCAGAGTCTGATAAGGAGCTCATAAATGATGCATCTAGTTGTTACATAGCATTTTATTTGTCAACAAATATTCTTTTTGCTAAGCCCTTTCACTTTCCGTTGAAAATGGAGAAAGAAAATTAGTGTTTGGTTTAGAAGTTTATATCTATCTGGCTCTATATATACCAAGGATGTTATAAAATAGAGGATCTGCCCATACAACAAAATCTTGAAGCCATACGTCACAGCTTCGCCACACCTACTCTGCGCACTCCGCGCCACTAAGATCGCTATGTTTCGTGCCAACAATCATGGCGGAAACGAGAGTAGCCAATCAGACGTGCCGGCTCAGACGATGCTCGGTTGTTTTTTTGGCTTCATTGTGTTCATATGATGAAGATAGTTATGGGTAGATCCTCTATTTTATAACATCCTTGATATATATATACACACCTGTCTCTCTCTTGCTGATTTGGCTGTTTGATGATCCAAACTTGAAAGTGGAAGTGGTTAGGTCAACCATTACCAATTTCCGTGTAGTATGAGACGGAGACAGCGTTAGTAGCTTTTTTAAGAGTTTAATAAGCATATTAGAACCTTAGTACTGTTACAGTATTCAATCTCCAAGGAAATACAACACGCCCAGTTTTAAGCGCCAAGGAAACAAATTTAATATTTCTGTGATAATTTAGTATTAAAAAAAATAATTGTATAAATTGATTCATATTTTCTCACTATGCCATTAAGATATATGTTTGCTTTTAATTTAAGGACCAAAGGTTATACTCTTTAGGCTAAAGAAGACGAATGGATGATTCATGGAAATGAGTGATTATGTAAGAACTAGTGGAGTGAGAATGTGAGAGGAGCGCGAGAACGTCAATCAAATCCACAGACCATAAATTCACTTAATCTGGAATCGAACCGGACATCCCTAGCACCAGAGATGAACACTCCACCGTGCTAAGTGTGTATAATTGTAATTAACATACAAAATAAAAATGAAGTCAGATCAGTGACGTAACTAAGGGGGGCAAACGGGGCCTTGCGGGGCAAACGAAATATTTATTTTCATTGTAAGGCAAGGAAAGGAGTTTTAGCAAATTAAAGATTATAAAAAAAAAAAAAATACTTCAAAAACTTAATAGGGCAACAACGACTCACCAATCTTAGGATCATATCCATAGAGAATAACTTAGCTTCAAATCTATCTTTTGGGAACATTGTAAAAACGTTTCTAGTCAAAAGAGCCCGCAAAGTTAAATATTATTTCCAGTTCTTTTGTGTTTTCATTTAACTGACATTGATTTAAGATATTTTTTGCAAAATGTCTGAGTATGATACTCGAGACAACAGCTTGACTGTTTGTCATAATTAAATATCATATTCTAAACTAACAGACTGTTGATCCATTCTACATATATGCACATCCCGATATAATTCCATAAACATTGTGATTTGCAGTTGTTATGATAAGTAAGGCCCGGATTTTTATGTAGTACAAAGTACCGAAATATGTACATAAATATGTAACAAAAATCAATGGAATATGTAAGAAATATGTTAAAAATATGAAAATATGTAAAATATTTTTTCGTGTTTATTTTGTGTCTGTGCTATTTTCTTAGCTAATAAATATACTGTAACATCTTTCTGTAATAACTTCCTACAGATACGTACAAATTTTCAAGAGAAACAAATGAAAATATGTATCAAAAAAGTAAAAAAAAAATCATTATTGAACATAAAAAGTATTGATTTTTTTCTAGCTTCTCGCTAACATTTGCAATCCACCCGAAATTACTTGCAATGTACGCTAGTGAACATTGAACAACGGGAATTTTGAACGCACTTTGAGAATCACGTACTGCTGCACTGGACTCTGCAGGAAATGTGGTGACAACTCACTTTACAGCATCAAAATTTTCATTGTAGAAGTTAACAGCCTGTATCCAGGTGCCCCACCGTGTCAGTACAGGTTGTGGTGGTAGCGACATATTTGGTAGCATATTGTTGTAGCACTGCACACGACCAGGGGCTTTCACAGAAACTTTCTTATAGAAGACACAAGCTCATTGACTTCAGGGAAGTTGATCCGCACTTCCTCTGCTACACGATGTAATCCATGGACTATAACAAAATACTTTGGCTTGAGTAATATTTACCTGTACCTTGGGCAGAAAGTACTCATACATATGCACTATACTTAGTAGAATGTTAATTTCCTATTAACAAAAGAAGAATGTTTTTAATATATGTAAGTGATTATTATGGGATAGTTGATGATATGGACATGTTTTATGGTTACCTAGTCAGTGAGTTTGTGTACTTAACAGTTTTAAGAAAAGGATATTATAAGTTATATCAAATAATAAACCAGTTTAACATCGTTTATAGACGTTGTCAGTTTTATTAAAAAAAGTGAGATTAATGGTATAAAATAGCAAAGCTAATATTTTTAATGTCAAAGAAATACTACCACTTCGAATTTTTACCTCAGCAAACGAACCAGGTTTACGACTATCATTTTGATAAGTCGTTGTAAAAATTTGGTTTACCTCACCCGGGACTTTGTAAATTCAGTTCCCGAAGAAGAAGAGTAAGGTTGAATTTACTTTTATGAATACGAACTTAACCATATTGCGAAGTGGTAAAGTAATCATAAGAAAAATGGACAACAAAACAATGCAGCAGGAATCAAATACTAGTGACAGTGATGAGACTAGTGTAACACCAGGATTGACATCGGAAGATATCTTGTTAGCTTTACAGCGACAATTAATGCAGATGTCTACCGAGATAAAGAAGCAAAATGAAGAATTAAAGCAGACCATGGAACAGAAGATAGAACTGAAGTTTGACGAAGCTAACAAGCAAAATGAAGAATTAAGCAGACGATTGGAACAGAAGTTTGACGAAATGGAACAGAAGTTTGACCAAGCTAACAAGCAAAATGAAGAATTAAGTAGACGAATGGACCAGAAGTTCGACGAATCTAATAAGCAATATGAAGAATTAAGTAGACGGATAGAACAGAAATCAGATGAAATGAAACAGACAATTGTCCAGGTGGTGAACGACATATCCTCACAGTTCGAGGAAAAGTTAAAAAGGATATCCGATGAGTGTCAAGAAAAGCACAATCACCAAAATCAGGAAATCTGTGCTGTAAAAAAAGATTTAGAAGTAATAGTATCTTCCATTAAACAGCAAAAGATCCAGGTCAGTAACAACTCTAATAACATACGTGTAAATACACAGTTGTTAGCTACTATTCAGGAAGAGATTAGAACGTTACAGGCTAAAGACAACATTTACCGTAATAACTTGGGTAGTGATCGCTTTGAGTTTCCCCACTCACCAGAGATGAACTCGCCTTCGCCGGGGTCTGATGAGGATATTATCCTAGAAGAAAGTTGTCCGAAGAGTACTGATGAGCGAAACTTAGATGGTGTCACGACACAGCACGTCACGGATAGGAACTATCACTCAACAAGAACAAGGAATGAGAAAGGGAAGGTAAAATTAAGTGTTAAAATGAGTGAAATTCGAGCTATGAGCAAATTCAGTGGTAAGTGTAATGAGAATGCTACTTCTTTCTTAGAGAAATTCCAAGACGAATGCAATATAATGTGCATCGATCGATCACAATATATGAAATTAATACCCCATGTATTACTCCCACCTTGTTCCTTATGGTTTAAGGCAATACGTGACCACATTAGTTCATATGAGGAATTCAAAGCGGCATTGATCGCAAATTATGAAAATGACTTTTTGCTGGCAAATAGAGATGCCACCCTTAGAAATCAACACTTCAATCCTCGATTGCACAAATCTGTTGTAGAATTTGTTGTAAATGTCTACAACGAATTAAAGGTCGTTAATCCTTTGCAATCGGAATCGAGAATAATAGCATCGATTCGAAATTTGCTTCCATTTAAATTGCAACAGATCTTATTTTCCACACAGTGTATGAGTTTCAGCCATTTATTGATGCTTGTCCAATGCTACGAAACTCAATACCATGCCATGAATCCACAATCAGGAATAGGTAAAAATAAGAATAATTCAGATCATTTGGTGCCTGTTCGGAATTTAAATATTCGGAGTGTGAATAATACCGGACCTAACCTAAGCCGAGTATACTCTAGCAATCCAAATGAGCAAAATAGACAAGGTTATGTAGGGAATCCGCTTAACCTAACTAATCATGGTAATTATGATGTCAGATCACTCAACAGCAGTAGATATAAAAATAATCGAAGTACTGAGCGAAATTCCAGAAACACAGCGAACTACGTGTATAGACGTAATTGGAGATCAAGAGATGGGACTTCATACCAAAATCAAAATCACGATGAAAGACGTGTACGACATGATGTAGAACCTAATCATGATAGCGCAGTACAGTGTACGTTATTAGAACCGTATGCAAGTTCGAATGTAACCTGATTACCGTTACTGAAATTAGGTTAAATTCATGTTAGTTATAGATTCTTGTAAATTTCATTTTAAAGTTTATGTGTTAATATCAATAATGAAAACGATTCTTAAAAATACTTGAAATGCTTAAATAGAGTTTTAGGTAGACTGGAAAATTAATTTTCAAATGATTTTTATTCTTTCTTGTTAATGTGAAGAATCATAATTCGATTTATAATTAATTAAAGGCAAAGATTGTTTATATTAGATTGATTTGTGTTGAAAATTTAATTGTCAAAGATTATGTTAAAAAGAAGCTCTATTCTATAAAATCAATTATTCAACGATTGCCTTAAATAAGATTCTTCTTTATTATAACATCTTAGTGCCACTATGTATACCTTTAAATGCAACATCTGACTTATTTGTTATTTAATGCGCCCGCAAGGATTAATATTATTTGTATCCCACGTTTGTCCTTTACATTTTTCGAAATCGCAACCTTTGACGACTAATTAAATAAGCGACGATATTTTTTAATAAGAAAATATATTAATAATATAATGGATAATAATGAAATAAATATAATTAATGTAATTAAAGATAAGTATTTGATGAAATGAAAGATTTATTATGAATGTATTTATATATATGTAATTGTAAAATGTAATGAATAGATATACAAGGTGCGATTAAAATATGATGGGCATATGTAATGTAAAGAACACTAATGTAAACGGACCAGTGGTTCTTGAAGATAAAAGCCAAGCCTACTCATGACTTTTATATTCAGTCCCTTTGTCGAGCGACATTTTTATATAACAAAATACTTTGGCTTGAGTAATATTTACCTGTACCTTGGGCAGAAAGTACTCATACATATGCACTATACTTAGTAGAATGTTAATTTCCTATTAACAAAAGAAGAATGTTTTTAATATATGTAAGTGATTATTATGGGATAGTTGATGATATGGACATGTTTTATGGTTACCTAGTCAGTGAGTTTGTGTACTTAACAGTTTTAAGAAAAGGATATTATAAGTTATATCAAATAATAAACCAGTTTAACATCGTTTATAGACGTTGTCAGTTTTATTAAAAAAAGTGAGATTAATGGTATAAAATAGCAAAGCTAATATTTTTAATGTCAAAGAAATACTACCACTTCGAATTTTTACCTCAGCAAACGAACCAGGTTTACGACTATCATTTTGATAAGTCGTTGTAGGACCAAACAGCACATATGAATGAGGTTTGGGTAGAACACTTTAAGCGCATCGGCAGCTCTTAAAATGTACGCCGCAGCATCAGAACACATCAGAAGCACTTTTTCTGCAGGAACACTTTCTGGCCACAACACTCTCAGTCCATCATTTACGAAACGTGCAACTGTGGAATGGTTTGTTTTGTCCAAAACTTTTGAACAGATCAGAAATGGTCGTGATGGAGAATCAGGGTCAAGCTTTCCTACCACCAGATTGGCAACGAAACGCCCTAATACGTCTGTAGTTTCATTCACCGCAAACCATATATGCGAATCACCAATTTCAGCTCGAATGTGTTTGATAGTATCTTCATGGCACACATCCAAATAATTCTTGCGGATACTAGATTCGTCAGGAATGTGTCTCTTGCAATATTTTTCCAAAACCGACGTGAACTCTGGGACTTGCAATTTATACCATGGTATGTCTGCTGCTATGAACGCATTGGCAAGGTCTTTGTAAAATTCACTGCTATTTTCAGATGCTGATTTTGCTTTGTGGCACGCTGTAACACCTTGTTTTTCATGTGAATAGCTGTTTTCTTGTTCTGGCCCAATTGCGACTTCATTGAACAGCCCACTTTCTTATCGAATACTTGGCAGAATACAATTTTACCGTCTGTGGTATAAGCGTCATCCATAGCTATCCACGATTCCAATTTTGACGCTAAAGAGGAAACCATCATTGAAAACAAGAAACAAACTGACTCGGTCACAAGCTGCACACTGACAAACCGGTCGCGAAACTGAATCTTTTTTCCTTTGTTTGAAGGAAGAAGTGGCGAAGTAGCCATCGAGTCATACAAAAGCAATTTTTTATTCGATTTAAGAAACAAGTGATAAAGCCTAGCCGCTCCAATCACCTCCCTCTAACCACCACCCCCACCCCCACCCGTAGATGTTGCACATACAAAAATGAAAGGTGAGAGAGCCAGTCAATTGTGTGCGTTTTAATTTGTTTTGTCGGCACACATCCGAGTGGCGTCTGCTTGCAAAGGCGATAAGCACAAAAATCCTTATATTGTTTTCTTTCTTTATATATAAAAAACAAGATTTTTTTCAGGGTTGGAAGCGATAACTGACGACGTTTCTTTGCATATTGTAGGGTGTATGATTTGTTTTAACCCAGCTTTCCCGCAACGCAAATCAGTTGAACAAAGTGAGAGAAAAATACAGATAATTAAATAAAGTACTTTTTGAGTTATTGTTCCGTATATAGGCCTATTTTTATTTGCGTATTGTTTAAAGAAAATTAGCGAAAAGGAGCAAGGAAACTGAATTTATGTAAAATATGTACAGTAGACGGAAAATATGTAACAGACTTCAAAATATGTAAAAATATGTAACGTGATTTTGGTTTGTATGGCTCCTTACTTCGTAATTTGCGAACATTTCATATTTTCACCAGCGTACATACAAAGGAAAAAATATGTAAAAACATAAAAATCCGGGCCTTAATGATAAGACTATAAGAATATGTCAAGCACGCTACTCTCAGACTATTTGGCAATCAAATACTAATTAGTTTAGTGTTTTATCTTGTACTAAAAATTAAATTATATATTGCAATTTTGAAATCAAGCTTTACCACTTGAAGAAAAAAATGGAATAGGAGAATTACTGTATAATGCCAATAGCAGGTGTAGTCAGGGGAGTGGGTGGAGGGGTGCTAAGGCGAGGTTTTGCCCTGGGTTTTAGTTGCGTCACTGAATCAGATAAGAAAAAACGAACATTGTACTATGCGAAAGGTAGTTCGAACATGGTAAACTTATTATTGTGAAAGCTCAAATGTACTAAAAGATCTCATTTCAAAGCTTTTTACATCAATTTGTGACACGATGCTTTGTTTTAAAAACAAAACGGGCAAACTAGTTAAAAAAATCAAACGTTTTTGTAAGTGCGGAGGATTAGAAGAGATGCATATTAAGGAGATGTAATTCTAATTTAACACTATTATGTCAGACGTGTTTTAGTACCAAGAACAAAATATTAGACGGGAGTTATTAAAGGGTTAGTTAGATATATAGGGAATGAATGGATTTGGGAAAACATAACTTTTCTTCCGAGTGCTTTGTGTGATACAGTTTAAAAAAAAAGAAAGAAAAACTTAAGAGAGTAATATATTAAGAAACACTAAAGTTCAGCGCCGAGAGAATTGTTTTATCGAGCTCCTTTATCTTCATAAGTCACGTGTTCTTAGCGGAGGCCACGGGGAGAAGGAACAGAAACTCAAATATTTCAGTACCACACGCGCTGTTTCTTTCTCTTTACCTCTAGTGGTTCCACATTTCAGTATTTCTTCTTCTTTATGTTTTTCTTACGATGGTCCTTGTCTTTCGTTTTTTTTTTAAATTTCTTTTTTACTCTTCAACCCTTCTCCAAAGACAAACACTTCGACATTGTGGCCATCTTACAAAATAGCTTTCTTACAAATGATCAAAATGTCTTAGAATTAGGACTATCTTTTTAAAAATAATACATATGTATTTATTACAGTAAAATTTTACATGATTAGAGCAATTAAATTAATTTCAAATACTTTTACCCTTCCACTTGCAGAAAATTTGCTGGTATGGTACACTATGATGGTGGTAATCAATTATCTTCCCTCGTTGATCAAAAAATGCCATCACTGCAAATCGTTGCAGTGCTGCATACCATGAAATGGACCACAAACCATATAGAAATTGTCAATAGACATGGTATTCTCATGCTCACATATTGCTCAAAGGACGGTCAGACTCTTCGTGAGTTGCAGTATGAAACCTTCCTCAATCCTCATCCACCGAATTTTCCTGACGACTCTTTCATCAACTTCTCAGTGGTTCATTAGGATTCTCAATTAGATCATTTACTCTAGTATATATAGACCTGTCTTAGATAGTACAGTAGAGTCCCTAAAACAAGGCACTCGATAACCCGGCAGTCCGGATAACTCGCCCATACCCTAGCAGAGAAAAAAAATGCGCGCAGACCCGTTCAAGGTCATTGCACACGTGCGTGCAAAAAAGTAGCTATTCCCTGTTCAGCGTAAGCTCTAAACTCCAATAAACAAAATATTTTTATCCGTCCGCTTATCACAAATAAGATTGGCTACTGATGTATCTCTCCCACACCCCATGGAGAGGAGCAAATTATACACGTGCATTTTGACAATACTGTCTCGTGTTGTCCAGATACAGCAGCAGCAGAAAAGAAAGAAAAAACTCAAAAGATAAAAAAAAATGAATTTCACTGGTAAACAATTGCTGCTTACAATCAGTGAGTGAAGGTTTACCTAGTTGGTGTTTCACCACAACACTCGCGGAACCGGGATTCATGCCAGTCATCTTTCAGACTTTAAAAGCAGAACACGCATCCACAGTTGAATTGGCGCCATAATTACTGCGCATGCTTAGTGTTTATTTCTATTGTTTCATTAACCACACGCGATTGCAGTTTTATTAGATAATCCGTATTATATTTTTGTCATTTATAATAATGTAGTAGTTTTATATGCAGCTTCATAGTAAAAGTAATCATAATATCATATGAACTATTTTACGGAAGAGTACAAGTGTCGGTAGGCCAACAGCAAATCAGCGAGATTTAGTTTCACGTGGCTTTGTTTATCGCAGTTTAGAGCTTAGGTCGAACAGGGTTTAGTTTTTGCAAAGTCTGCTAGTCAATTTTCATTATAGACAGCTTTATGCCTTCATAAAGTATTCTTCTGAGGTCTGTCATCAGGTGAATTACTGTATGTGTATTCATTGATTTTCATTTTCATGTATAGTAAAGGCTCTAAGCTTTCATAAAGTACGTACATTTCCTTTGTTTAAGGTTAATGGGGCAGTTTATTCTCTGTTGTATTCTCAAGCAACCAATACACACAAGTACAGGATTGTATTTTTTTTAAGGAAATACTCATACTTATTCTTTTTTAACTCCAATCCAGATAACCCGGCATTTTCACAAACTCGCCCACCCTGCGGTCCACATTAGGCCCAGTTTTCGGGACTCTACTGTAAATATATTTCAATACAGTAGAGGTTATGTTTAAATTTGTACAACTTGGTACAAACTTTGGCATCCTAATTTACTGCCTTCACCACGTAATCAGATATGTTGTTGTTTCCTTTTCTTTGAAAGTGATACATCACAATTATATCTTTCAATCACACCAACTCAACATTGACCTTTATCCAATTACATTTAGTAAGCCAATAGCAACTCTCGTATTTTCCTCTTCGCAAATGTACCCATTTTTTTATTCCATGCAACTTTCTGTTCAGTATTCGAAGCATAATGCGAAGTGGGGACAGGCAGAGTTTGTAGAACACCTACTAACTATAATTAAACGTTACTTGATTTTCTTTCCAGAATAAGTGTGATTGGCTTTCAAATATTCACGTACTTTCTTACTCTCTACCTATTTAATTTACAAACTTAACTACTTTTATTTTCATTATCAGTTAGTAATCAATAAAATTCCTTAGATCAACTAGAGCATTTCTATTTCAAGTGTGCTCCTCCTGAGCCTGACGCTGCTGTCGATGTGAGTTTTCCCATACCTTCCTCAAATGAGGAGGGGCAAATTGCTCTGACTGAGATCTTTCAATAGTTGGACGCGGAAGCGTTACCACAATGAGTTATTTCACGGACTTCGCTGTGCTCTGTCTTGTTAGCCATTCTAAGTAACCTACTATTTTCACTCGTCAAGACCAAACGACTGAATGACAAATTGGCAACACAGCCGACGTCAAAGGGAAGGTTTCGGGGGTAAGGCCGAAGTATGTTTCACATATTTTCCGAGGGCACACTTGAAATAGAATGGCTCTACTCGAATTTATTTTGTTTATTAATTTTCTTTAAAGTTTGACGTTGTTGTTGTCTTTGATTTTAGTGTTTTTTTTTTCAGCCTGGATCTTAGTGTGACATGTGCAATTACACCTTTACGTGGGAATCCAAACCGTATGAACCTCCATTGAGAATCAAACCCGGGTTTCCTAGGTTAAAAGCACGAACGCTAACCATGCAACAGTTTTGAACTTTACATCACAGGTTGTGCCCCTTAGGATAAAGCAGACCATGTAAAATGGGTGGTGAAAGAACGAAAGAATACATACCTTGGGTGAGATTCAAACCCGCAAGACAGAAATTTCGCGATCGTGAGCTTATTGTCTTGGATAAGGGATGGCCACTTTTTTTCGAAAAATACTTTTTCGAAAAATGGCTTTTTCGAAAACGAAAAACGAAAACGAAAAATTTTTCGAAAACGAAAAACGAAAATTTTTCGAAAACGAAAAACGAAAAATTTTTCGAAAAAACGAAACACGAAAAACTTTTCGAAAAACGAAAAACGAAAAAAAAATTCGAAAAAGCGAAAAACGAAAAAATGAAATTTCCGAAAATCGAAAAACAGATTTTTCGAAAAAGGACATCCCTAGTCTTGGACAGTTCGATCGTGCAGCCAGCACCGAATAAACAATCCGTGAATGACTATGGCAACTAACTGGGTGATAAATTGTTTCACAAGCGTGGGATGTAAAGCTCAAAGATTGCATTTCATTTTCAAATTGTTTCACATGGATTCCTACACAATTATATCAGGCTTTTTTGGGTTGTGTTCGCTACCTCTCAATTTATGTAACTCCCAACACCAAATATTCCACAACCAATAATCAAAAACATCACTTCACCCTAAATATTATATTGCATACAAGCGCGATGTTTGGTGAGTTTTTTCTCGTGCCTTTAATTGGCAACACTGCAGAAAATGAAGTTCTACCTCTGTGTTCCTTTGACAAACTCTCTACGGAGCTTCTTAAGCGTTGTTCCGTGTTAATGGATGTTCCTTTTTAGAAAGAAGAAATGAAAAACACACACAAATGGGAGTAAATAAAGGAACCAGAAAAACGAGAGAAAGAGAGCTTCACGTTCCTATCTGAAGATGATAAAGACGAAGAAGAGGAACAGTAGCTGTGGAATCCAATTACTTGGCTTCCTCGTGGACTGTCTATCAGACAAGTGGAGGTCTTATGAACGTCGCTCATTCTTTAACTCTTCATTAGTAAATATGCCTTAGCAACTCACAAATACTCGGCATAATTTAAAGCCATTACTGCTTCTTTAATTGGGGTTTATTTCTTTATAGAAGTGACAAGCTACGCTCAAACACACCTTAATGTGCACTGCACTCTATCACTTTTCTTGCTTACATTGTAATAACGTAGATGTTAACACATCCACACACAAATAAACACACTAGCAACCCTCGTAGTCTTTATATACATTAAAGATGAAAGAGAAAGGTATATCTACATATATTCTGTATGCTTTATGCTAAATTCAAAGAACAATACAGTACTGAGTTTTATGTTATTGTGGCTTCGATCACATCATCATTACCGGGTATATTAAGTTCCTCTACTAGTATGACTAGGAGAGAACTTCTAGCATTTTATAGCTATTTTGTCCATAGTGAACAGAATTAGGGCATTTATAGCAGAAGTGGAGTTTCGGGGTGGCCAATGGAGTAACCACCCCAGGTCCCGCGTTAACATAATTTGCTGCTGCGATTGGTTAGGGTCAACATATTAAAACGTCATCTCGCATGTGGAAATCCGGGATAAAATGAACTTCAATCCTGCTTTACACTGGATAAAACGGCAAAATATGGTTTAGCCCCTCCCTTGATAATATCCTGGATTCGCCCCTGAATATAGGTATAGGAATTAAAGTCAAGCAACTGAAGAGGTTGTTATCGCTTTATAGGTTTTAGAAGTAGTATGTCGGCGCTCGATGATTTTTACCAGTGCTCTGGCCCCGCGGGGTCGTTTTTGGCACTAGGCCCTCTAATTTATAGTAGCCAATATAGTAATATTAAATATGTATATTAATATTTATTAGAGCCTCAATTGATTAAGACGACTGTTGTCAATACGAGGGCTACTGGAAAAGTTTTTGCCAACTACTATCTACAATGGTGCTAGTGTTCCGCTATTATAAAAATCGGAAGAATAGATCTGTATATGTTTAAAGGATCTTTGATTGTTTATTTAAGCCGATTCATTTATTTTTCACAGCAATTTGAAGTAGTTGTTATATGTGAAAAATGGAAATTTGTAATAGAAATTGTAAATTTTCGTGAAAGGTAAAAAATATATGGGAGAGATACGAAGATTGTAGTGCCATCTATCGGCAAAACTTGTCCCTTTACACTAACCTTAATGCTCTCGTCTTTGATGCGAGAGGTCCCGGGTTTGATTTCCGATGGAGACACTCGCTCGAAAAGGTCATTCATCCTGGGTGAGGTTTTCCCTGGATTTTCCTAATTTGCACCAGACAAATGTCGAGATGATACCTAAAATCACCTTGTCACGTTACATGAATCTTGTCGCTGTCACAAAAAGAACCTTGTAACCCGATCTTTCTATTTATTGTTTACATGTTACAACTTCTTGAAAGCAAGAAAGGTATCTGTACCCATGCAGTGCTGCACTCTAGTGGACAAATAGTGAACCTCCTCATTAAAAACGTGCATTTTGCCGCGCTTCCCCTCCCGTTCAAAAGATTCCGTTGTTTCGGAAGCGGCGAAACTGTTTTTTCTTTCTTCATGTCAGTGGAAGGGCGATAGCAGGTAGCAAGCAAGACGACCCAGAAAGTTGAACATAGTTTGATTCCTTTCAATATGAAAAAATGTTGTATGCTTCTTTCAAGACTATGTTTACATGGAGAAATATTGTAGGGTTGTAAGTTTTTTTTTTTTTTTTTTTCATGACAGCTACAAGATTCATGTAACGTGACAACGTACCATAACATAATGGTCCCAGGTTGCTTCCTTGCTTTCTTCCTGTCCAATTCCCCGGGCAGAGTAATCGCTGAGAGACGTCATCCTTCATACTGTATGTGTGACGAGCTAACATAGCTATAGATGCCGAAAGTCCGAAACTCTACTTCCTAATCCTAATCCCCTGAACTTTTTTTTCGTTAAACGCTAAAAAATATTGTTAGGAACTTGTTAACCGAATTATTATTCAAACAATTATTTTAATAATGAATTTTAACAGTCCACTACATACAGCACTGATGTCGCGCTGTCATCAAATCAATTAAATAGGGTGCACAATGGGGATTTTAAATTAAAAAAAAAAAAAAGAAAAAAGAAAAGAAAGAAGGAATCATGGCTTATTACAATATCTTGAGAAAAGCTATGTCGAATGTTACCTTAGGGAAATCCCCAATGTTGACATTTTGCTTTGAAGTGTAAGATTTTACATATTCCAGAATTTTCTATACTGCTTATGGTATAATGTGTGTGTGTGCGTGTTATCTAACAATCGGTCTGCTGGAAACACCTTTAAGGCAAAGAAGAATGCATAAAATGTCAATGAGATGAAAAATACCTCTGAGTGCTGGCGCGTGCCCAATTTTCTTCCTCTCCATTGTCTGAAGCGTGTGCGATACGGGAAATGTGAACAACTCAACTCGATTGAAAACAATTTGTCTCACTTCCTCTTCCCAGTGTCCAGGTGCGTCAGGGTTTGCCTTCTTTACACAATCACTGTCGGCTTTCCAGACAAACGAAAAAGGCAGGAATTCTCCTCTTTTCAAGTTACATTGCACGCGAACTCCCAACAAAGATCCGTTTTCTATTATGGTGTTCAAGCAATATCAAAAGCTTTAATGTGAATAACAATAAGCTATTCTTCACCTGGATATTACGAATTACGAGGCGCCATGTCAAGGACAGTATTTCTTACCGGAAGATGTCAGCTTTTTATTAAATCCATTTCTGCCCACAGATATTCATGTATGGATCGCTTTCAAGCAATTTCCTCTACTTTTGTGTCCGATCGGAAGCTGAGTTTTGTCGTACCAGCTGCTGCTGAGATTTCTTCCAATAAAAGTGCTGTTATGCTCTCGAAAGCTTTAGTACCTTGGAGAATGAATGGATTGGATTCGTGATGTACTGTACCAGTCAATTTGACTACCGCTTAGACTAATGGTTTCTTCAATTTCGTAATCGTACCTTCAATTTTAATAGGGGCTGTTTCCGTCCTTATCAATTTTACCCTGAATATGGTCTATCCTTCGTGAGTAACACAACAAAGTTATTGATTGATCTAGTAATTCTAGTTAATGCAAGACGTTGGAAAAACAAATAACAATAATGGCCCTCTAGCATAGACTGACTGGAAATTAATCAGATTACTCCTTAGTACGGAAACAGGGCGCACTGGCTCAGTGATAGAGCGTTTAGCTTTGGTGCGTGAGCTCTCTGGTTCGATTCCCGGACAAGTAAGTTTGTGGTGGACAACATCGTGTCCGTGGGTTTTCTCGGGGTACTCTAGTTTCCTTCCACATTATCATTCCACAACCTTCTTCCATCATCATTCACTTGTCTTAATCACCCGCCCCCCTTAACCTAAAGGACATAATGTCGGAGGTTAAACTGGAAGATTTCATTTCCTTAATACGGAAGGAAGAAAAGATTATGAACGGCATTGTAACATGTTATGTGATACATTAAATAAATATTTAGAATGTACAGAGTAGCCCAAAAGTGTGGAGATATCCGAATTAAATTGAAACGACGAAGAAAATATTAAATTAGAACCCTTGAGTGATATAGAAGAGAAGGGAAAATGGCAGAGGATCTCAGAGGCCATCTTAAAAGCTACCATATTGAATTTGAGTCAGATTTTTAAATCGGGAATGACATTGTATGATACCATTTTCTGTTAGTGCCTTGAGAAAGACATGAGACTAGGCATTTCTGCTCTATCTTTATTCGTAATAAAATTACAATCATTTGAAATTAACATCCATATGTTGAACTTCCGAAAGAATGAATTATATCTCCGCTTGCTCCGGCATTTCGAAAGATACCTTACATAAGGTTATGTTGGAATAGAAAGCCAGAATTATATAAACAATCTACTATGGCGGCCATGATTTGGAACCCATTCTATAGTGTCCGGCACAAACCTCTTGACTTTTGGCGAAAGCCAATGGAGCATAAGAACGACGTTGTCAGATTTTATTTCCTTTCGTGTACAAGTATAACGGAAAACGTTTCTTTCGTGAAACCCAGATCGGAGAACGAAGTAAACGCTTCAAACTGAGAGGGTGAAAGAATAAACACTGGTTTAGATTGACTTGTACTGTATATGAAGGAACAATCTTACAATAAAATATTAAACCACTGTATAGGCTCATGCTTTTCTCCCCTAATTATTTAGAAACAATTTTCTTTTTTCCTAAAAATTAACATTCTATTAATATTAACTAAGATTTTTTAAGTGCAAATAATATTTCTCCAAAGCGTCGAGTATTAGACAACCTCGCGTAATTTTAATTGGATAGTGCAAAAATGAGGGCACGCCTTAAACGTCAAGAGGTTTGAGCCAGACAGTAGTTCTTGTAGCAAGATACCTAATACGAAAATATTTTTCTTGAGTTATGATAAAGAGAAAGAAAACAGAACAATTACAAAGCTAGAACAAAGATATTTAAACTTATTTTCTGAACTACCAGAAAATGTTATCACATGATATGGTTTTTATTTATCAATTCTGATCCAAGGTGGTCGTCGAGGTCCTCATGTGTCCTACCATGTTTGTCTCTCTTTTCATGTCACATGCATGAACTTAGAGTGTTTTCACTTTCTGACCCACCAACCTGACTTATCGAAGAAATCTTAATGTTAAAACAATCTGAGTGTTTATATAAATATTGCAAGAATATTAATTGCCAAATCCAAGCCAATAGCTGCATAATGAAGACATAAATATTCTTTCTTGATTACGTAAGAAGGCGCGCACGGTGGCTCAGAGGTAGAGCGCTTACTTCTGGTATGTGGAGTCCCTGGTTCGACCCTCGGTCAAGTAAATTTGTGGAGAACAACATCGTGTTCGTGGGTTTTCTCGAGGTACTCTCGTTTCCTCCCACATGTTCATTCCACCATTTCTTCCATAATCATTCACGTGCTTTAATCATTCATTTGGAGTTAGTGTCTAATGAAGATAACGCTGAGTTGTAGAAACCGTTACACTGTATTTTAGTTTTAATAAATAACTGTATATTACTCTGGTTATAAGTGTTAATTATTCCTTTAAATCCGGCTCTGCCTTTACCCTCTATTCAAACCGAAAGTTATGGAAACGTACAATTTCCGGTTTCAACACTTATGTTCATAGTGAGAAAAAGGGTAATAGATAGCGAGAAATAGTTTTTTTTTTAAATATGAATTCGGTTCCGTAAGAAGAGACTGCATCTGCTAGCTACTTTATTCCAGTTGCAACCACAAGTGATAGAAACATTCATTCCCATAGACTAAAACAGCAACAGGAAGCAAGCAACAAATGGTTTCTTAACGTAGAATCAGGATCCCAAGTATAGAGTTCTTGTCAGTTCTTCTACTGAAACCGGAAGTAATAAAAACTAATACAACTTCCGGTTTTCAATAATAATTTCTAAACCAAAGCAAACCACTTGGCGTAACAGCTCTTTTTGTGGGCCTGAGCCGTTCCAATGCCATCTATTAGCGATCGTCTAAACTACGTCCAGCTTATTGACAAACACACGTGGTCACCGCGTTGTGTCACGCTGTCTCTAACAGGCATATTAGGAGGAACTTTCTAGACTTAGTGGTTGTCATGTCTTTTACTCACGTGACTCCTCAGTTTCCCTCACGACGTTGGGTGGACGCAGAAAATTGGGAAGCATCAGCCGGGAATTGAACCCGGGACTACGTGGACATAAGTCCAACACTCTAACCACTAGATTAATTTTTATATACAATAACTATCAGAGATACTGAGAAATTGTTTTTGATAGGGAACTCGCGTGCGAAGAAATGATTTAATCTCTGGCTTTATCTCGATACTGGAAGATACAGTGGCGTATGGAAGAGGTGGGCCCAAGGGGGCTGAGCCCCCCCCCAAAGGGTTCCTACAATTTACTTTGGTGCTTTGATGTTTGTAATTTTTTCTTCGTAGAAACAGCAATTGCCTTCCACGTACTCTATTTTAGAACATGACATGTCACTAAACAGTTTCTAGACGGTGACGTGCATTTTCTCACGGTACAATCTCGCACGGTGCTCATTATCGAGCAATTTCACACGGTCCTGGTTATCGCATTAATCAGTCAGCAGGTGTGGTGCATTTTCACACGGTCCATCTGCAATCACGTGATTCACCCTGAAACTTCTTTCACTACAAGGGGAGGGGGGACAGAACAACTATGAACTAAGTAAGAACAGAGAAAGAGCAAATACAAGTTAAATACGAACAATTGCAATTAATATTAGAGAAGGAGAGCTTAGAAAATGTTTTACTTTCACAAAAAGAATAATGAAGAAAGTAAGCAGAAATTAAAATAACAAAGAACAAGATAGAACAAAGAAATCAGCAAATAAAAACAATAGTAAAGAAGAAGAGAAAAATAGCATATACAATAAGAAATTGAAATAAATGAAAAAAATAACAGAAACTATCGGAAATTGATATTAATACATAAAGAACAGCAAATGGAAATAAGAACAAATAAAGAATAATCAAAAATTAAAATAATTAGGGACAGGAGATAGAATAATCACATATTAAAATAAATAAAGAATAAAATAAGCAGCACATCAGAGAATTCAGACAGGTAGTTCAACAATCGAAGAAAAATGTGCCCGCCCTAGAGCATAGAAAAACGTTGTGATTTGTAAAACACACAATATTAGCTCCATACTCCAAGGCGGTTCTAAGAAGAACCTTGTCATCTTGTTATTTTCCGAGCGAACAGCACGTCGTTAAGATGGAACCTTCTACTTTTGTACGTAGTCAACCCATTTTTACAGTTCATAGCCCATTATCTTAGCTTTTGGAGATAGCTCAAGCTTCTCAAGCAATTTTTAAGGTCTGCGCCATTTTCTAGCTTCTCCAGGACTAATTGCAATCGTTCGTCAAGACGGATGTAAGTGAATTTTCTACGCTTCTCCGAATTGCAGTCTAAGCCCTGTCTCGCGAAAGCATGAAAACTAGCTGTCGCATCTGCTTTTAATACACTCACAAGCTCAAAGATATGTGGTGTACTCTTAGATATGGTGCGATTTAACTTATTGTGCCAACCCTCCACTGGGTTGTTTGTTCTGTGCCTTTGACCGTTGCAGTTCCATATTTCTCTTGGAACATTTGGATTATCCATCCATTGTTCAATGAAATAATCGTTGAACATTTCGATTTTCTGGCCAGATGGACAGTCCTCCATGACGGTGAGCCAACCTTCATCGATCCTGCTTGTTGGTATTAATGCCAATGCACTACACATGCGAACATGATGGCGTACATCTTCATTGTGGAGGTATTCTTCGACGAGACCTATACTCTGAATCTTCCGCCAGATACTCTGGTTGAAATGGTAATGGCAGCCGGAAACCTGTGAATTGGGAAACACTGCACGCAACGCATTGATTGCAGCAAGTTCAAAATCTATTTTTAACACTCGAGGTTCGTTCTGGCCAGACCACGTTTTAAGAAATGTAAACAGTTGTTCGTATGTTCGCTCTGTTTTATCTGGCAACAATGCATACAAGACCGGTACAACCAGTGTCTTATCATGTGTGCTTCCTATGTCTGCATGTATGGTGTATAACTGGGAAAAATACTTACAGGAACTCTTGAACGTTCCGTCAAAAAACCATTGTTCGCTTTCCTTCAGTGCTGGTTTCAAACCCTCGTAACCAAAACACAGAATTCGTCCGTCTCCTTCCAGTGCGTCGTACTGTAAAAACGAGGTACCATCTTCAAACCGAATCATATAATCGGGAAAGCAGATATTTCTAGGAGTCGGTGCACCTTGATGTATGCCGAGTGATTTCCTTCTAACACCATTTAAACCCCCTTTCTTCTGATCATACGATGGTATGGAGGTTACTAGGTCCAGACCTTGATTAATTGGAACAGCCATTTCTTCTTTGAAGATAACAGACACTGGTGTAAGGATCTCGTCTCTTGCTCTCTTCTTGCAATTTGAAAGTCGCTTTCGTATCTCGCAAACTGCAACATCAGGTACACACTGATGATCTCTTTCCACAACTGCTATTTTATCTTCTGTCTTGGGCAGATTGAGCCTGCCATGGCAATTTACCTTCTGTCTGTTGATGCATAGCTAAAATAATAATAATAAAAAAGACATCAGCTTCTGAAATAAACAGTTGAAATGTGTTTTCGCATATACGTACACACACATAAAAAAGCGTTTGCTCGGTTACAAATGTACAAAATAAATTATTATTCATTAGTATCTTTTGTTTAAAAAATGAAACATAAAAACATGCGAATTTGTGTTATTACTTCCTTTTACGCAATTATATATGTGTAGATATTTGTTTAGGCAAAATATCACATGAAAGAAAGTTAATTTTTAAACACAGTAAAGCTCCGATTATCCGCGAGTACTTTTTTTGTTTAAGCCCTGCTGCAGCCGCCTACTATTTTTCACAAGTACTCGAGTCGCTGCGGGATGACAATCCGTACGCAGATATGTACTGTATGTTCTAATACATAAAAATAAATTGCATTGTAAAAATCAATATTTCCAATTTTCTGCTGTATTGTACATATTTTAAAAGTTTTATTATGTCTTGTTCGTACAATAAAACAGTGTTTATGCTGAAATATTTTTGGGTTATCGGAGATTTTTGCCATCTCTGGTGCCCTTGCTACCAAATTCCGCGGATAATTGGGGCTTTACTATATTAGAAGTACTAAAACAACGTGAAAAAATATTTATGCTTTAGAGAAGCAAGTATACTGTCCTCTCAGATAAAGATTAAAAGTAATACAGATACTGTTCTTGTAATTCAGATAAAGATTAAAAGTTACGAAATTTTCAAAATACCACCAAACATGTAAGATATCATAAAGTAAGATATCATACATTATTGCATATTTTCGAGTGCCTTAGACGATCGGTGCCCAGTTTATGAAAACAACCACCAAGAAAATTAAGAATGTATTAAATCCACAATATAAGCCAACCTACTTCATTAAAAGAAACTAACATGTATTACGAGAACATGTCATGTCTAGACATCGGATTTTTATGCACTTAAAATTTATGAAATATGCATACAACTTCAGGGACTTCTTTTTAGAATTTACTTTTATAATAGTTAAGTTATATGAGAACACGATCTCTGGTTTTCTTGACATTTGTATTTTACAGTGGATTCAATTAACACGAAATAATACGAGTTGAGTTGATTTTGAGTTTAACGTTCCGTTCAGCATCGAGTCTATATGAGACGTGGGCCTACTTATTAACGTGGAATCCGAACCACATGAGCTCCCGCCGGGACGAAATAATACGAGTCTACACGTTTCCATTGTACAAATAATAATAATAATAATAATAATAATAATAATCGTTTTCAAGGGTTTACTCTTCCCGCAATTAGCCTTACAGTGTATCACAAGATGCTTCTCTTCATTTTTTGGTATCCGTTTATGACAGTTGTAGCCAGAAAATGAACTATTAACATCAATAGATGTTACTATACAATATTTACGCAGAGGAGCAAGTGTAGTATATATATATATTCTGGCAAATTGAAATTTAACCCTTGGAGATATTTTCCCATGGCTTCAATTATTTTTAGTTGGAGTTTCTCCCAATAAGATCCGTCATTTTTTTTTCAAGGAGTGCCCGAATTTACCAGAAAATGACCGGAGCTCGTGTCGAACTTCACCAACTAGAGCTAAGCATTCACTGAGTAGCAATACTCGTATCTCTTGTTTCTGAATTGATGTCGACACGATATTACAATGTCATTATTATTATCAGATTTCTCTTAACGTTTTGGTAATTGTGGGCATTTCTGCTCTGGTGATCGGTTTCTAACATTATTGGTCGTCTATAAATTAGGAATTCTTCCATCTTCTCATGCAAAAAGCCCTTCCGTTGCATAGGCATGTAAATGTATTGAAAATATAAACTAAAACTGGATTTATTCCATGTTGTAAGCATACATCTGAAATAAAAACTTATAAAATGTGCTGAATATGCTCTTGAGTACTAATATATGCTCTAACCTTTGAAATATGCATTTATATGCACTACAAAGCTTCAAATTCGGACTATATTATTATTTCTAGAAACCCCTACCAAATTTAACAAAGATGCATACGAGCAAACAATGCATTTGCATAAAAATCCGATGTCTAGTCATATTATATGAAGCCTTCGCGCCCCCCCCCCAAAAGAAAAGAAATTAAGAACATAAAAAAAGGAAACATGAATTTTTACAGAAAATCCTAATTCTATTAATACGATACTTACCCATACTGTATGATCCCTGTTTTCCCTCTGCATGTAGTACTGGAACCCTGCATGAACTAAGAGACGATTACCTCTGCTAGTTGTTATAAACTCCATTTCTACGTTGAATCACTATGTTCACCCAACAACGAAAACACTAAAATTAAGGAATTAGACATCAAGGGCGATTCTTTTATACCCTATTTATCCCCCACCCTCCAATGACATGATTCACAGATGTACCATGG
This sequence comes from Thermobia domestica, assembly GCF_964235325.1. Lineage (NCBI taxonomy): Eukaryota > Metazoa > Arthropoda > Insecta > Zygentoma > Lepismatidae > Thermobia > Thermobia domestica. The sequence goes on along the minus strand of NC_137466.1, from coordinate 49,570,739 downwards.
CCATACGCACCTGCAGAGATAACTAAGCAGTAACAGGAAAAGAATAATCACAAAATAAAAGTTTATTTAACTCATCTTTCTATTTTTAAACAATGGGTTCCGACTTCATTAACAAAGTGCTTATTTTATTCTTTGCTGTGGAGAATTACTTTATTGTCCATACATTATTTCCGAAAATAGAGATCTTGATCAACTTAGTCGCAGAATGCCTTGAAAGTCGACCTGCAGAGACGATATCAATTTGGAGTGGAAACCAGTAACACATTTTAGTCTGTTTTCGCAAGATTATTTGTTTTTCTGAATTTTTATTTTCATGTACTTTAATTTGCTATTATTTTCGTTATTAGTTTTATTTTATTTTTGTAATTATTTTCCTCTTCTTTATTATAACGTGTGTTTGTTATTTTTTCTTTTTTCTAGCTTCTCTAGTATTAATTGCAATTGTTCATATTTAACTTGTATTTGCTCTTTCTCTGTTCTTACTTAGTTCATACTTGTTCTGTCCTCCCTCCCCTTGTAGTGAAAGGAGTTTCAGGGTGAATCACGTGATTGCAGATGGACCGTGTGAAAATGCACCACACGTGCTGACTGATTAATGCGATAACCAGGACCGTGTGAAATTGCTCGATAATGAGCACCGTGCGAGATTGCACCGTGTGAAAATGCACGGAATCTTCTAGACAAGCTGAATGAAAGAAAGGAGGGGTAAAAATAAAGATTTTCCTTTAATGTTTTGGTTTCATTCAAATGAAAAATATTTGAGGAAAAATTGTTAACAGAATGGGGTGGAAAACAATAGTAAACACTTGTAACATGTGACTATCTCACAGCAATATCTGATGTTTGATCAATTGGAGCAATTTAGAAGATTTACTTAAGTTAGACGAGTTCAGGGTGTCGAAATAAGAACTTCCTTTGCAATTGCAAAATGTTGCAAAACGTTTTACAAAATTGGTTAAAGTGGAAAAAAAAGGCAATTTTGTTAATTTCGGTGAGGAAAATGTGCAAAGAAACTAAAGAAACAACGGAGAAAAATCTAAACAAGATATTAATTCAGAGGAAGACTCACAGAACGATGTAGGAAAACGGCTAGAACGAAAAAATGATAGTAGTAGTGTGCAAAAACAGCAATTGAGAAGCAACGAAGAAATATCTAGAGAAGTCAGCACTTCAGAAAAAGATAATAATAATAATAATAATAATAATAATAATAATAATAATAATAATAATAATAATAAACATTCTGAGCAACAAACGCATATATATATATATATATATATATATATATATATATATATATATATATATACAGTGGCGGATCCAAGGGGGGCTATAGGTGCTATGGCCCCCCCTTGACGCTCAGGTATACACTAGATAAAATGGACTTCAATCCTGCTTTACACTGGATAAAACGACAAAATATGGTTTAGCCCCTCCTTTGATCATATCCTGGATCCGCCCCTGTATATATAGATATAGATATAAAATATAAGCACTAAGGCCCCCCAAACAACAATCCTAGCTACGATATTGGGAATGTATATATATATAGATAGATAGATAGATAGATAGATATAGATTTACTACTTCCAGTTTAAATATCGAATTTGTTTAGTTTGGAAGTTTAATATAGTTTCACAATGTGAAATGAAACACACTTATTTAATGTTGAATTTAAGTCTGGTTTTACACTTATCTTCTAATCCGAGAAGCAATAAGTCCATCGACTCCGGATTAGGATTAGAACTTAGATTTCTGGTCTTTTGGCATCTAAGGCCATGTTAGCCCGTGACGTATGAGGGTTGACATCCCTCGGCGATCACACTATCCAAGGAAAGGGAAGGAAGAAAGGAAGCGGCCTGGGATATGTATGTTAGATACCATGCCGGCATTTGCCTGGTGTGAATGAGGAAAACCCATGAAAGTGTCTTTCAAGATGGCTGCCCTACAAAACTTTTACAGTTTTTCGACCGAGTGTCCCCACCGGGAATCGAACCCAGGACCACTCTCACCAAGAGGAGAACGTTATTGACTACGTTACACGGGACCATTACATCGACTTTGATGGAAGCAAAAGCTTTACTGGTGCATTGTCGCTACTGTCGTAGTAAACATAAATAGTCCAGAGTTCCAGTTCCCGTTTAATTCCTATAGACGTGGTATTGTATACGCTAACAAGATAGAACAATTACATACGTACCATAGGTATTTAAAGACATTTGATTCAAAAATTTCTTCTTGTAATTAAGTTAGAATTTACCTGCAGTTACAGTTTATAACAGTTGTAGCTGCAGTTACTGTTAGGATTTACAGTTTATAACTTTGCAACTGTTGAAAGATAATTTTAATCCTCATTTCACTTATTTGACAAGTAGTAACGCCACAGAGTACACCAAGTGACGGAGTTTGGTTCTTACAATGTACACAACGTGAAAGTTGAAGTTTGAACTTTTTACATTTCCTCTCACTCTTCATTCCCAACTCAAAAATTTTAGTTAACATAAATGAAATACTTTAGATTTGTAGAGCAAGAAGTTATTTACTTTCATTTTAGCTTGTATATCACGGATATATTAGTATTTTGTATCTTGAACATCAATCTCAACAGAAATGCGGGTAGTCCATCAAATAAGGTAGATATCCCCTAATTGTTTCCATTGTAATGCATGGAATACGGATTATTTGGCTGTTAAAATCTTGGGATCAACTGGATGAATCAAATCCATGAAAGAACTCCATTCCTAATTTTCACTCTCTAAAATTGACTGTGACACATTAAAGATGTTCTAGAGATTTCGTGTCTCCCGGACGAACACACTGACAGGGTATATCTATAAAACAAGTTTTATGGTAAATCTAACTCCTTTAAAAAGTTTTTGTGTTACTTATGAAGAAAATGACTTACTATTAACGTGAACTACGAACCACGATCCAGGCTTGAAGTTGGGTCAAAAAACTAACATTCAGGACCAACCCTCATAGGTGTCTGTTCTGCACCTCACTGTTTGGCCTTTAAAGGACCTAGATTTACAAAATCATGCCATCGCTTCCACCAGACATATCCAAAGAAAAAATATATGTGAAAAATCAAATCATATATCAGGTGTTCTAAAAAGGTGTCCCAAGAACTATAGAGCATTATTCTACAAGTCACAATAAAGAATGAATATTCGGGTCCTTGTCTAGAGACGCGATTGCACTATGTGATAACATCACAGATAAAGATCCACAGAGATCATGTAGATCTACCAATCCATCAAATAGTTAAATCGATCCTTTCTAGATGGCAGTTGAAGGCGATAAACGTTAACACTAGCACAATTTATTATCATAACAATCGATGCCACTGCTAATGGGATTCATAGAGTAATGCTAAAGATTCCAGCTTAATCTATGACGTTGCCACATAGTAACATTTTTGATTTTCTGTAGCGGTTGAACGAGATCCAGGCTGGTAGCCAGCCTAAAAATGTAGGAGGGGCGGTAGAAGTTAGGAGAGGCCCGGTCCAACCATATTATAGTTCATCCCCATATTATAGTATAGTTCATTTGCCAGCCTACCATGAACATTTTCGGGAGGACAGTAAAAATTTAGAGGGGACCCGTCCCCCCTAGACCCCCTGGATACGGGCCTGAGGAGATTGTGGTAGTCCCCTCCCACAGAACCATGCAGGTGACGTCACCCAAAGGGTTTGCAACACTGATGTCCAGTCGGCGAGCCTACGAAGCCGACATACTCGGAAGGCAGCAAGAGAGGCTCGTCCACTTCGAACTCGACGGTTGCTGGAGCAGGCAGGAGCAGTAGTGAGCTCCTAATCAAGAAAGAAGAATAGGACGGTTGCTGGACGGCAAACTAAACTTCATAAGTATCCTACTATTCTGAACAGTGGACAAATATTTACTTAAATACTTTGAAATATAAACATATTAAATTGTATATTTAAATATTGAGGCCATCAGCCTAATAAAAATTGTCGTTTATATTCAATTGTTTTCGTCCATCCACCTGCTTGAATCGCATGCCTTTAGCTGTAGCTTTTCTCACATGTGTTTTACCTGCGTTTTAAGTAAGTAATTAGAAAGCGTATTCCTGCTGTTAGCTGCCTTGGCCGACAACGGTGAAATTTTCACTTGTTGTGAGGGTTTGTGGGTCCCCGGATCATTTAATGTGAATATCTCTTCAAAATTATTTTAATTAAATGAGCCGGCGACCACAAGATCACGGATAAGATAATATAGCATTTTCGCTTTGTTTTGACCTGTAGAATAGGCCTCTGTTGTCCGTGGGAGTCATTTTTAGAACACCCTATATACTTCAATATGTTGAATTTAATTCCGTATGTAGTCAGGATGGATTGTGTTGTTTATACACCACATGTTATTTTCCAAAGTTCATTAGGGAACAGTGTATGCTTCTGTCTCTACACGTGAAGAAGACAAAGGATTAAGCATGATTCATATATAGCGTGAGATATTCATGTATCTTTCTGTTAAAAAAAAAAAGTTTTAAAAAATAAAGAAAAGAACGAATCCACCTAGTTTTTGTATTGTTTCTAGATGAGTCGGTCAAAATGTCATTTCCTTCACCAAGAACATGGCTGCGAGAATATTTTTCTGAGCATCTCTTGAGGCAATCTTAAAAGTTGTACGTATCTTGGAAGTTAGTCCCACGGAAAAGATGTTGATTTCTATCTTTATGGAGAAATTTATCTTCAAGCTTAATGTCATAATTAGATAGGGTTATTTAAAAGCCATTAAACAATTGAAAATATTGTTCTTCCCATGCATTAACGAAAAAAAAAAAAAAAAAAAGATAGGAGATAACTAATGTTTAACATGTTATTATTTGGAAAAATAACCTTGATAACCAAGCACGTTACATATGATATGAAAAGGACTACAAATTACCAATGAGATTTTTTTTAAAAGTTTACCCTTGGAAAACAATGTAATGATTTGTTAGAAAACGTAATTTATATGCTTACTCAAAGGGGCGTTAATTTCGTCCATTTCTCATTACACATAAAAACACCTTCACAAACAAACTAAATAAAATGATAATGATCATACTCTTATATTCCGTCACTTATATTTACACGTACAGGCTTATTTTAAAATGTTACTTACTACTAGTACTCTTAAAATTCGAATAATGAATTCTTTGAATATTTGTTGCTCGAATAATGAATTTTTCGTATATTCTTTATTCCAAAGATGAATTCTGGCAATTATTTGTTAAAAGAATGAATTTTTAAAGTATTCTTTGTTCGAATAATGAATTCCTACAATATTCATATTCGAATAATGAATTTTTCGAATATTCTAAGAATAAATTTCGAATAATAAATTCTTAGAATATTCCTTATTCGAATTGTAAATTCTTAGAATATTCCTTATTCAAATTATAAATTCTTAGAGTATTTCATATTCGAATAATAATTCTAATTACGATTAATTATTCGAACACTTGTTACAAAACGAATAATTATTCAAACAATTATTTGGATAAGAAATAATTATTTGAATACTGAAAACGAATATTCGAATAATTTTAACAACACTTTTTACTTTCATCTACAAGGATACACAGTGGCGTAGCCGATGAAACGTGTAATAAAATCTGTGTCCTAAATGTATAGTGGGCATCCTGTAGGGCGTAGGCTATATATAAATCAACACGATCAATTAATCTCATCCAATCTGGATCAAATTTTGCATTGTACTAGACACTGAAGTATTATAATGTTTAGTCCTTTGGTTCCTTCCTCAGTTATGGATCATCGATCTTTAAGTTTGGATATAGTGATTTAGCTGGGGGAAAAATACTTACCGAAACGGATATAATACACAAGACTCACGAGCAAATTTGTTACACTTACCAGTCAGTGAACTATATAATATTTAAGACACTCGAACGACGTTCCAGTCGTTCCAGTCCCAACTAAACCACTTGACTTGGTCAAATTTCCGAAAAAATATCTCTAGTTTTATTTAGATAGACCACAAATACATAGAAGAAACGGGGTTGAGGCATACTAAGAAAATGAATGGTGATACGGTTGGTTAACTATGTTGTAGACCTATATAGAGTGTGTACACATATCATATAATAAAAATTGGCTGAAGAATTCAAGGAAGAACGAACTTCTTTCTGCAGTAGCATAGACAGAACCTTAGAACAAAACAGAATTGTAGAAGGAATGAAGCTTAAGCAAACAAAACAATGATTTACTTTATTAATCAAGTAATATGTATTTATTACAATTATTTTTGATATATGATTTGGAAACTCTGCATCCTAATTGTATCTTTTGTAGTCATATTAGGTTCGAAATTATATGGATGACACTTGCACAGCGGATGTTGTACACGTGTCAGTGTATATTGTATTCGTTGTTAACTGCAGAAGAATAAGCAAGGAATCAGTAATGATGAGACGCTCCTATTGTCACGCATCACTCGTTCAGCCAGCAAATGAATCAATAGGCGTGCGAACATGATGTCACTGTATCCAAGCTTTTACATGGAGCACGTGCATTAACAAAAGTATAGTGTTGTATGCATCATGTTTAAGTTGTTTTACTACTTTGAATGCAATTCTTTAAAATTACGTTAGTATTGGCGAAACGTTACGCAGACTTTTTTTTTTGTAACATCAGCCTATATGATGCATTTATTATTTTAGGAACAAGTTCTCACCTTATTATTTTGAACAAAAGTCTTACGATGATTTTAATTGTCATTGTTAACAATGAGTATGTTTGTTCACATCTTCTATAGTTAAAATTCCATTTAGCTCTTGTGTTTACAACTATGCGTATAGCAAATCCTTGATTTATTTGTGCGCGGATTATGAGATTTGCGGGTTTTTCGTGCATGGTATTTTATTTTATTAGACTTCCAAACGATCTTGCATCGTTTGGCCTAATTCTTGTTTCGCCTAACCAATTATCTGACACTTTTATGATAAATAAATGATAAAATTTGTTTCTGCCATTTTAGGCGAAATAAGGATCCTCGTTTGCCTAAAATGGCGGATTATAAAAATAATTGCGCAAATAAAACTGGAGAGAAATTTTGAAAGTATATTCTCCACTATGTGAAGAACTGAAAAATATTTTATTTCCCATCACTAATTTGTAATCCGAGTATTTGCTTTTCAAAAAATGTTTCGACAGTTGTGTTACGGTTATTTTTCCTTTCTATTTTGAAAACATTAACTTGAGATTTTGTATACTTTTCATTTAAATTTAATGCCCCCACAGAGTGTATAGTGGCTATATTTGAGATGAGAGACTATCAAGTTTATTCTCTGTCATTAATTTCGTTTAAAGGCCAGTGTTTTTCAAAAATAACTTTTAGTTTGCAATTTGCTTCCAAATATCTGATATCGTCAAATGGTACGGCTAATCGGTGTCTTAAAGGAAATAATTGTTTGTGTAAGTATAAACAGAAATATCATTTGGATTTTACATTTCTGTTTGTTTTATTGTTATGTGGTAGCGGAAGTTATTTTTTTATTGTAGGTTTTGATAATCTTTCAGAGGATTTCATTTCAGTTTCAAATGCTTTTTTTTTTTTTTAAAAAAAAAAAAAAAACTGTTAATGCTTTATGAGAGATCCTATTGTAATTATATATAATTTTAATTTATATGAGATTTGTAAACATTGTCAGCTAGATCTGTCAAAAATCCCTAAATTTGCTCATAACAAGGGGCGACTGTGAGAAATCTCTGCTGACAAATTGCTCTTTGGATAATTCCACAATCCAAATATCTCACAATGTGTTACTAATGAAGAAAAATATGTTTCAATTCTGAGTAACCATTAGCAAACAGTTAAAGATGCAAGGCCGTGGGCAGTCGCCCACCACTTGAAACGCCTCTGCACTAGAGGCCTGCACGTGCTCGGGCCTACAAAGCATGCATCACTTCGGGCCCGGAAGGGGTTCGGGCAGTAGCGTCATTTCAGATTTGGCTTGGGGGGGGGGCAAGACCCCTTGATATATGTAAAATTTCGCGTTTTTCACTGACTTACTACTATTCTATTGATAAAATCTATATAAATCTCAAACTCAGAGGAGCAAATGCCTCTCCCTGTCCCCTAAATGACGCCCCTCGGTTCGGGCTGTGAATTTTTAAATATACAACCATATTTCTCGGACTTTTTTTTTTTTTTTTTGCCTAACTTTGTAAATATTGTGTAAAACGATACAAATTGCACCTTTCTTTCTGGAGGACTTTTAAAACACAACTGCAAAATCAAACCTCGAATTGCTGTAAATAAAAATACAATTTGGCATTAGGGTCTAATAATTAAGTTTCTGTAATTCGGGCTTATTTCGGGCTCATTTGATTATCAAAGAGCTCAGTCCGGGCTCGGGCCTAAATGCTAAGACATATTTCGGACTCGGGTCGGGCCTCACATTGTAAATCCACAGGCCGGGCCCGGGCTGAAAGTTTCGGCTTTTGCAGACCTCTGCTCTGCACCCGCACACATTTCTCCCTAGTCCAAAAAATTTCCTCCCCTCCGCATCGTCAATAATGGTAAATTTGTTCCTCGTATATTTGCTTATTATTGTAAGAGAAGTTCAAACCAGAACTCTAAAATTCGTTCGTTCTCTGGGGTAATGTGAGTAATGCAAATTAAGAAAGATATGCGTAATATACACATGTCAGAAAAACTTGATATCAATTTGAATAGACCTTGTACGTAATGTTTATTTTAGAAATAATAAACTTATGCAAATATATCGAGACATCTGAAATTTAATGTTAAATAGTGGCGAGTGAGCCAGAAGGGGCGTGCAGTATTCAGTTAGTCAAAGAACTCGTAGCTTGAAAACTACTATTTAAACCAATATTGAATTAGACAAATTTGTAAAAAGTAAGATAACCATAGTTGGAAATAGTGTGTGTATTTTTTTTTTTTAGGAGGAAACCCAGAAGTACATTCTCGATAAAATAATAATAATAATAATCAGTGGTGTATTTAGGGGGGCTTCCGGGCTTAAGCCCCCCCTGAAATCTTACTATAGTAAAGTCTATGAAATATCTTGCAGAATTTTCACATTTTCAGGCAAAGCCCCCCAAAATTTAGCAAAGCCCCCGAAACAAAATCGTAAATACGCCACTGATAATAATAATAATAATAATAATAATAATAATAATAATAATAATAATAATAATAATCTTTCTCACTTCAATCATAGGTTGATGGGCAAGAAGGAAATTTTAAAACTTTTCTTTCCCCTGGGAGAGCTGTTTTATAATTTGATAAGGTCTCTTCTTCGTTACTGCATTTATCCTTGGTCGGGCCGCGTTGGCTCAGTGGTAGAGCGTTCACCTCTAATGCATGGCGTTCTTATTTCGATCTCAGCTCGCACCACGTGAACTTTGTGGAGGACAAACACCATGTGTGGGGGTTTTCTCGGGGTTCTCCCGTTTCCTTGCACTTTCTGCATTCCACCATTTCCTTCGTTTCTCAACATCACTAGCTCCTTTAACCTCCCAGGCATAACTGTGGGACGTAAAACTTATAGATTTTTTCTATCCTTGGTCTTCCACTTCCTGGTTTTTCTTCTGCCTTTTCCTCTATCAACACGGTGTCCGATCTGAGTATCGAATAAGATAGGTAAGCATGCTGTTTCTTCTTTTTTCCTATTATCTTCATGATCTGTCGTCCTTTACTAGCTTCCTTTAGTACGTCTTCATTCCTTCCATTATTATTATTATTATTATTATTATTATTATTATTATTATTATTATTATTATTATTATTATTAATAATAATAATAATAATAATAATAATAATAATAATAATAATCTTTCTACGAGTACATCTCGCTTTTGTGGCAAGATTCGCCCATTCTAAGGTTTTAAACTTTCGCTCTTGATTATAAAAATTCATTACACATTATAAAAGTCTATACAAAGAAATGTATAGGTCTACATTTTATAAATAGTATACACACATTCTACCATTATAAAAATAGTATACATCTTACAAAAATAAATTATCAACGAAATACCTCACTACTGTCAAATAACATTTGTACTGTGTATATATTTATATTAATTATATAGACTGTCATGTCTTTCAATCACATGGCTACCCAGCTTGCCTCACGACAATGGGTAGACGCTAATAATTTGAGTATTCTAGCAGGGAATCGAACCTAGAACCAGGCGATCAGGAGTCGAACACTCTAATCATTAGACTATGAAACCCCATTGAATGACTATAAGGTTAAAATTCAAATGATTCTACAAAAAACAATTATCAACGAAATATTTCACAACATTTCTAACGCTAACGACATTTATACTGTTGATACATTTATATTAATTACTTTATGAAAACGAAACTATATATCTGAAATTAAAACGATCCTACAAAAAACATTTTTTCCCAACAAAATACCTTACTATTGTCAAACAACATTTATACTCTGTGTACACATTTATATTAATTACATTATAGAAAAGAATAGAATGATTATATGCTTGAAGTTAGCTCATCCAAAAAGCAATTATCAATAAAATATCTTAATATTGTGCACTGATTACATGTACTGTACACTTTGTATATTACCAACACACTAATGTCTGGAAATTGAATAAAAATATTGTATGTATGAATTTATTACATTGACCCCACAAAACCAATTTTTGCCAAGTCTAATATCATCTTTCAAAGACATTATTTTTAGTTTTATTACAAAGTAGAGCATTTATAGCATCTTATACGAGAACAATATAGAACGTTATCAAATACGTTATTTAGATACAATATTTTTGTTCGTTCCAAATTTTTAATACAAACTACTGCTGCTGTTGTCTTTTTACATTTACTGTCTTCGAGTTTATTTTTGTTTGTCGCACCGCCCGCTGGACGGAAGGTTCGCTCGTTGCTGTCGGGCGATCTTGCATCGTTTGGCCTAGTCCTCGTTTTGCCTAACCAATTATCTGACATTTTTATGGCAGATGAATGATAAGATTTGTGTCCGCCATTTTAGGCGAAATAAGTATCCTCGTTTGGCCTAATCCTCGTTTTGCCTAAAATGACAGACTATAAAAAAAATTTGCGGAAGTAAGACTGGAGGTAAATTTCGAAAGATTGTTCCCTACTATATGAAGAACTGAGAAATATTTTATTTCCACAAAACTAATTTGTAGTACGAGTATTTGCAGTGGCTATATTTCAGATGAGAGGAAAACAAGTTACACATACTTTATTCCCTATTATTAATTTCGTTTAAAGGTGTGTGTTTTACTTTGCAGTTTGTTTCCAAATATTTGATATTGTCAAATGGTACTGCTAATAGGCATCTTAAAGGAAATATAGTTTGCATGAGTATTACGCATATATGGATTTTATATTTCTGTTTCGTGCTAATGTGGATGCAGAAGTTATGTTATTGTAGGTTTTGCTGGTTTTTCAGAGGATTTCATTCCAATTTCAATGCTTTTTTAAAACTGTTAATCCAATATAAGAGATCCTATTGCGATTCTATATTGTTTTAATTAATATGAAATTTGTAAACATTTCGAGCTAGATCTGAGAAGAGGTATCTAAATTAACTCATAAAAATGGACAACTTTGATTGAAATGAGCGATTTGGACAAATCGCTCTACTGGCAAGTTCATCTTTGCATAATTCCACAATCCAAATATCTCAATGTGTTACTAACAAAGAAAAAATAAAAATACATTTGAGTTCTAAGTAACCATTAGCAAAAAGCTATTGAAAATCTGTTAAGGAAATAAAATTGTATACACAAAAAATATAATATTTATACTCCATGGTTCTGGATAATCACAGTAACATTTTAAAACACATTTTTCTGACCAGAACAAAATGAATTATTTAATAATTATACAATTTTTGTTACAGTTTCAAGGATCTAACGTCCTCTTCATCAGACATTGAGAAAAGACAGATGACAGCAAATCTTAATCTTCCTCAGCCGTTAGTTAGCATTTTCATTTATATAATTTTAATTTTTTTTTAAATTTCCTACTGTATTTAATTGGCCACTTTATTATTTACATGCACCAAAATTTGTTATTTACCCATTTAATACATTAATTAATTAAAAATAAATTAATTGCAAGAAGAAGAGAAAAGAGATTCTGTACTTTAAAAATGTTTAAAAAAAGAAGAAAACATGATGTAAAAAAGAAGAATTATTAATGTTTGAAATAACAGAAAATTAGATAAATTATTAGAATATTGAAGATGTTTTGTCTATTGGATCTAAAATTTATAAAATATAATATTTAGATTGGAATATACATGTATAAAGAACAAATAGCGAACGTTATAGAAGTTAGACCAAATATAACAATAATAAGTAAGCTTTGCACATTTCCAACATTATATTTGTATTTTAGTGGTTCGGATTCTATATTTTACTATAGGTTTTCGTCACATGTAGCCTCGGTGCTAAAAAGAACAATAGACTTCAACAAAGAAACAAACATACATATTGGAAAGGTACTTAAAATTCAAATATAATTTTGATAACATAAGCCTTGCAACAGCATCCTCAAACTTCGCCGAGATTACAGACAAAAGATCTCCTCCAGTTCCTTACCAGAGGGTAGCGTTCCCAAAACTGATGCAACGTTCCCTCTTTGTACTGCCATGCTGATGCGTTGCAGTAGAAAAGAGGTTGCTCTAGCATCTCCTGACGATAAAGAAATGCGGTGACCAACTTCTTTTATAAAGTTAAGGCCTTCGAGACCCCATGAACCACCCGATTCAATAGCTATAGCGACAAAATTATATTTGTCGAGTAAATTGCTATACTTCCTGCGTTTTTCTGTTTCTCGGCGAGCAGCCACGATGCCAGCTTGTGCTGAGGAAGAATGTAAATTTGAAGGGGCGAAGGTGTCGGAACAAGTAAAATCCCATAGAAGTGCTTTTCCTTTCTTCCACGGTATTAGGGTCATACCATCTGGCCTCTTGCCGTCTGCACGACTGCATCCCAACGGTTCACATATAGAAGGAACGCCTGCTGAAATTAGTGCCCTCATGATAATGTCGTTGATGCTGGAGTGGCGTGAATATCTGCCCGCACTATTGGCACAGGAGAGTCCATGAAGGCCCTTCTTGTCTACGACACTTCTACAGGCAGGACATCTGTGTTGCTCGCAAACATCTGCTCCCAAACGCAGTGCACTGGCAATTCGAAAACTGTCATTGGGAAGATGTAATCCTAAAGAAGGTGACGGGATAGCATGAAGCCAAGCGCCTGCTTCTGGAGATGATGTAGCTAGAAGTCTGGCCTTATCTTCTGGGTTATCGGATGACTGAAGTAGAGCTGAAAAGTGATGACTTATAAGAGGATCGTCCCAAGAGGATTGTAGTCCTCTCTTATCAAGGTCAGGTGGATCTGATCCCACTATAGATGACCACTTAGCAATGCTATCGTTGACATCCGAATTCGATACTAGGCTAAGATCTTGTAGGAGAATGGTCTCAATTAATGGCTTAGCGCCATAGAATGAAGACAGGAAGGATGAAATAGCCAGATCCATGGCGCGACGAATGCCGAGACCTCCGTGGTTAACAGGAAGGGACGCCTGCAACCAAGAGTTATTGCTGAGTGAACAATTCAGGATAGATTCTAGACCGGTTTTCAAGGTGTTGTCATAGCATTCCAGTAGATCAGCATCCCGCCAAGAAGGAGCACAACGAAGAAAGTGTCGCAGCCTTGGCATGGACAATGAGGCACGTAGTAGGTAAAAGGCAGAGTGAGCTGAAATCAAGGAAAGACGTGTAAAGAAGAATTCTAATTTAGAAATTTTGTCTTTTAATATTGTTCGTCTTGCCTCATTAGATAATGCTGCTCCTAATAAGCTGGCGTCATCTGTCGAAATTCTTTGAATCCCAGGCGCGGCTTCGTCAAACAGCTTGAAGAGGTTATTAGACTGCTCATTAGAAACTCCGAGAAAGCTGACCTCACATTTGGAGAAATTCATTTGCAATCCGATCTCCTTAGCCCGTCTACGGATCATTTCTAATGTCTCTAGTACTGTATCCTTGTCTCCAGCTATAGTCCCGTCATCCAAATACCATATGTTCAGTTCTGTATTGATACTATTAACGATGGATTGTAAAGTTAGTGCGAACAAACCAGGGCCAAGAGGGTCGCCTTGTTGTACGCCACGCTGAGAGAGGATTATTTCATCTCCTAAGTATAAGTTGCTCGGTTGCGAGTAGCACTGATGTACGTATCGATAAATTGATGGAAAATTGTTTTTTACCTGTATGAGCATAGAGTCACGATTCAACTCGTTAAATGCGTTTCTGAAGTCTATTTTCAGAAAAACTTTCTCCTGCTGGTGTGGAAAAGAGTAATACATACGAGCAGCGTGGACTGCTGCTTCTGCTCCATGTGAGACGCAAACTCCAAGTTGGTGTGGGGATAGAAAATGTGTTAGAGGTTCTCTAATTCTATGACAAATGATTTTGGCTGATAATCTCCTCCACACATAGCCTATTGCGATAGGACGAATGGCGCCACTTTTCTTCCTCAAAGCTATTAGTGATGCTCCAAAGAAAATAGGTCTAATTTCTGTGGGCACATTACCGGAAATAATCAGATGGAGAAAATCGCAGATGGCGTTAGTCAGGTGGTCTTTAGTTTTGCAGTCTTGGGAGAGTAGGAGGTCCTTTAATATTGAAGGACGGAGACTGTCCATACCTCCTGATGACCCGGAAGGAAATGATTTAAGTGCCTTCGTAAACTCGTCAACTGATATTCTAGGCACTACAATACTGGGCTCAATGAGATCGGGAGGTTCAAAAGGGTGGCTGTGAGCCGGATGTTTCTCTTTTAATGCTTCTAATACCGATCCATTCGGAGAAGCTATAGTATCTTCTGAGATGAGAAGCCGTACTGCGTTGCGGACATCACCATCTACTAATTTATTCTCGACATTCTTAACGTTAAATGTGGAATTTACTGGTCGTCGAGCTTTGAAGGATTTTTTACTGTGGTTAGGAAGGGCTTCGCAACGAGAATCAGACCAACATCGCACTCTTTGTTTAACCCATGATGTTAAATTATTCACTTTGTCAGCTTTTGATGGCACGCACAGTGTAACGTAAGGAAAGAAGAAGAGATTCATCCAAGCTTCTAAGTCGTTTGTACGTACAATCTGTTGTAATACCTCGCACAGAGAGTCTGCCACTGTAGCTCTAGCCCCTCGAGGTACCCTGCGCAACATTGGAATAGAAGACTTTAATCTTGTTAGAAGCTTATTGCATTTGGAGATCAAAGTTTTTCTTGGGTGATCGACATTATCAATGGATGATTGCGACTTCCGTGAAAGCGAGCATGATTTGGTTTTATTGATATCATAATGGCACCTGCTATTGTGAATTGCTAGGCCTTTTAAACTAACACACAATTTGTTGCAAAGCTTACAGGTAATCTCGTTAGGCCTGTTTGAAAAATCAATGTTCATATTTAATGCGGTATCATTTTGGGTTTGATTTCTTTGATTAAATTTTGATCCTGATGCGTTGCTTCCATGCGAGAAATCTGCATTAATGGCCCTGCAGTCTTTATTGATATCATCAGTAATAGCAGTGAAAGGGTTACTATTTTTTTTAATTGTTGTTTTTATATATATAAAATTTAAATTTGTAATATGTAACAATATCATATAATTATCTATATATATAAAAGAGAACGTACAATTTTTTGTCCGCTCATCACGCTAATACGGCTGAACCAATTTCTTTCATTTTTGGGGGGTTATTAGGATTTGGACCCTAGATGGTTTTTATCATATCACTTTAATTTTTAATTACCAGTGTCTTGAGATAATTGACCATTCAGGTGTCCATAACGTACAAATCCTTTGTTATTAGTTCATCATAGGTAAAAATAAACGTATTTATATGCAACCCGCATGACCGTGTCACTCGGCGGGTTAACATAAATGACAGGCGATATACAGCGGAAAATAGCTTGAATCTTCTGTTTAAAATTTTTAAATTGATTTGCTTATTTTTACAGACACTTTTACAATATTCCAGCACCGGGATGACCGCAGCGAAGCGGGGCGGGTTAACATAAATGACAGGCGATATAATGTTAAGATTTACTGCAATCTTCTATGGTTTTTATCATATCACTTGAAAGCGAAAAAGTAAAAATTATCTAAGTAACAAAGTTTATTGCGTTCCGGGGTGACCGCAGCGAAGCGGGGTGAACGCTGCTAGTTGTTAATATATGTTAATTGTCAATGCAATTTACAATTCTATTGATCTTTATATAAAATAAAATAAAATAGCAGAAATTTGGAAATATTCAAATTGCGCTAATATTCTTATGCATTTTTCTTTTCTATCACTTCTAATAATTTCTCCCATTGCTCATCTTGTCCAGTTCATTAAGTTCTCCTCTTGTTCTTTCTTTATTCTTCTCGCTTCCTTCCACTTCCTAATAATCTTTTTTTCTCTTTCTAAACCTCTAGCCCCTTCCCAATCTATCTTATGTCCCGTTTCTTTCACATGTTTGTAAGTAGCATTATTTTCTCTTTTCATTCGAACATCATCTTTATGTTGTTTCAATCTGTCCATGAGCCTTTTTCCCGTCTCCCCTATGTATTTCATATCACACTCACTACATTTCACTTCATAGATAACTCCTTCTTCTTCCTCCACTATATTGCTTTCCCTCCTTTTCTTTTTCTTCCTTATACACCTCAACAACGTTTCTCCTCCTTTTCTATATGTCTTAATACCTCCTTCTCTTAATAACCTCTTTAGCACTTCCGCTTTTCTCCTATGATCTGAATTCCATACCACTTTTTATTTTATTCCTCTTCTTTTTTTTATATTTACTTTTTTCTTTTTTTATCTGTTCTATCCTATATCCATTATTTTTAAGATGTTTATAGAAATTTTCCAAATCTTTCTTCTTTTCCTCTTCTTCACTATTGATGTTCTCTATTCTCCTTTCCATGTTCCTAATGAAGTTCTTTTTCGTTGCTTTGTCTACGTCACTTCTCCAGTGACAATAAATACCTGCCCAACACGTTTTTTGATACCAACTCGTAATTACTTTCTCACCTTGCTTCTCTATCTTCATATCCATAAAATTGATGGATTTATTTTCTTCTACTTCTAATTCTAACCTTATACCTTTTTCTTCGTCTTCTATGAGTTCAACATATTTCTCCAGTTGTTCTCTATTCCCTGTCCATATCCCTAAACAATCATCTACATACCTGCTAAAGAAGATTAACTTTCCCTTTGCTTCTTTTGTCACTTTTTTCTCCCACTTATTCATCACTATTTCCGCTAAAACTGGACTCAGCTTGGATCCAATGCTTAGACCTTCTTTTATCCTTACTAGTCTTTCTCCAATTATACAGTAGCTATTTTCCCATAACGTCTTAAACGCTCTTATAACTTTTTCTTTTTTCCATTGACCTCTAACTTTCCCTTCCATTTCTTCTTTTATCGCCCTTAAAACATAACCTCTTTTTATACTTGTGAACATGGCTTTAACATCTACACTAAACATTAACATGTTCTCTTGATTCCATTTAATCTGATCTAGCTTCTTCTTCAATTCTTCCGTGTTCTTAATTCTGTATGTCTCTTGCTCTTCTCTGATTTCATCCATTATCTCTCTTAATTTTTCTTCTAGTGGTTCAAAATAGTTACCTCTGCAGTCCATTACTGGTCTTAGCTTAATTTCTTTCTTATGAATTTTAGGAAAACCTTTCATTATAGGAATCCTTCCTTTTTCATTTATCAACTTTTTAATCCCTTCTTTTTTCCCTTCTTGTACTATCTTCTTCATCACTTCTTCTTTCATGTCTTTGTTACCTACTTCCTCATATGATAATATAAAAAAAATATTAAATAATTAATTTTGTTCTGGTCAGAAAAATGTGTTACAAAAAATATATATAAGTATTCCTAGACATTCCCTTCAAGTATCGTGGATAGGCATTCGCACAATCACAGATAAGGATTTGTTTACAATTTCCAGTTTTGGCCAATCAGAAGCAAGTATTTGTTTACATCTTTCAGGCGCGTCTATCATGTATTCAAGTAACTGTCCTTTTACTTTTCTATAAATAATCCTTATATTTGTGTTTAAATCTTAATTACTGTTCTTAAGATCTATGAAAAATATTTGTTATATAGAAAATATACAGTATTTATTGTATAAATTGCTATTTAACATAATATTAAGTTTTAAAAGCAATGTTATCAATTACTGATGATACTATTATTTATTTTCTTATTTGGATGTATGTTTAAATGAATCCCAAGGTGAAGTCCGGGTAGGAAAATTTTTGTCCGCGAGCTTTCACATCGAAAATGGCCTGAAACAATGAGATGCGTTGTCGCCGTTATTATTCAACTTTGTTCTGGAATACGCTATAAGGAAAATCAAAGATAGCAACCAGGGCCTAGAGTTGAACGATATTCACCAGGTTATGGCATATGCTGATGATGTAAATTTAATAAGGGATGAAAGGAGAACAAAAGAAAGAAATGCAGAGATCTTATTAAAAGCTTGCAGGAACATGAGTTTAGAAGTAAATGCAGTGAAAACTAAATACATGGAAGTGAGTCGGGAACATAATACGGCAAATTATGAATGCCTTAAAATATTAAATAATACTTTTGATAAAGTGGATAATTTCAAATATCTAAGATCAATATTAACAGACGAAAATCATATTCACGAAGAAATTAAATGTCGATTAAAAGTAGGGAATTCGTGTTATTATTCAGTTTAAAATCTCTTGTCGTCGCGAATTCTGTCGAGGAATTTGAAGCTTAAAATACATAAAACAACAATCATTCCTGTTGTTCTACATGGTAGCAAAACATGGTCGCTTACTCTGAGAGAACAGAGACTGAAAGTATTTGAGAACAAGATCCTGAGACGAATATTCGGACAAAAAAGGAACGGAAATGGGGAATGGCGGAAACTTCATGACGAAGAACTACATAATTTATATGGTTTACCAAACATTGTTAGGGTCATCAAGTCTAGGAGGCTTAGGTGGGCAGGTCATGTAGCTAGGATGGAAGAAAATAGAAATGCTTTCGAAGTCTTGACTGGAAGACCAATCGGAAAACGACCATTAGGAAGACCTAGGCGCAGATGGGAGGACAATATTAAGATGGATCTCTCAGAGATAGGAATACAAAGTAGAAACTGGATCCAGTTGGCTAGGTATAGAGGTCGGTGGAGAGCTTTTGTGAACGTGGCATTGAACCTCCGAGTTCCATAAGCCATAGAGTTAGTTAGTTTCTCATTTGGATGCTATGTCGTATTGCATTCATTTAGAATGTTAGATGACTGAAATGCTAAGTTATGTTTTACTTGTTTACTTTTAATGCAAACTTTATTTTTTAGTTACTCATTTTACATAAAATTTTGGGAAATAAAAGTAAAGTTCATTCTGAAAAAAATAATAGGTTTCACATTTTCCTTTCAACATTTCTGAGAATTCACTATTGAAAATAAGTGCAATATTTTATTTTTTCTTTTGGTTTAAATCTTATTTTCATGCTCCAAGGCTAAGAGAGGCAGTGATGATGACAATGAACGAAACTGGTGGGGTGAAGAAAGTAGAAGGAAACGCATGAAGCCCAAGATAACCCTTAAACAAAATTTGTAATGTGCACTTGAACATGGTCTTTCATTCGATTCAAACATATCTGCTATTTGTGTAATTATTTAGTTATATGATGTTCCGTTATGGATTTTTTTTTTGTAGCAAGTGAATTTCACATGATACTGGAATATTTCCCGGTACAGTATTTGCTCAAATCTTAGAAATTTGAATGCAGGAAATGACTACAAAGCTCTTCCACTACTTTCAACATTTGTATTTTTTATTGCAAAATGTTCTGAAGTACATTAAAGTTAGATGTGCAAGAACACATCTGAAAGAAGCTCAAGATAAACAAGTATTCTTTATACTCTAGCAGTTTTTTATACGTCTCTGCTTCATTTATAGTTTTGTCGTCCCAATACATTACAACTTGAATTTTCTCAAAGCATTTAATCAACTAGTTTTTTATTTGCATTGGTGAAATTATAACTTTTGAATTCAAATTTCACTCGTTTGACATACTTGTCATCAAGCTAAAAAAACGTACGGTTGATATTGTCCGATCCTAAAAATTCAAACGCTGGAATTATGGGCTATTTATGGGCTAATTAGTTGCTCTAATCCTGATTTTTCGGCTCCTACCTTTTAGCGGGAAATCGGAATCAAAATGGGCGAGTCTAGCTTGACATGAAGTATGAACCCTCCTTAAGGTTAGACATCTCGAATCGAAGAAAATCAAACGTCAGAAGTATGGGCTATTTATGGGCTAATTGATGCTGTAATTCCGAGTTTGAGGTTGCTATCTTTTAGCAGGAATTCTTTATCAAATTGTGAGATTTGGCTTAACTTCTAGCTATAAACCTGGGGCTGTAATACTCCGATCAAAAGAATTAAAACGTCGGAATTATGGATTATTTGCGTGCTAAATTGTTGCTCTAATGTCGAGTTTTTTTTTTTTCTTGTATCGTTAGCAAGAAATCTCATGCAAGATTGATATTGATTTTTAGATAAGTTCTAGCTTCATGTCGAGCAAGACTCACCCATTTTGATTCCGATTTACCGCTAAACAGTAGGAGCCCAAACATTGGGATTAGAGCAACTAATTAGCCCGTAAACAGCCAATAATACTGGCGTTTGAATTTTTTTCGATCGGACCATTGTAACCGTAACCGTATGGGGGTTCTAGCTTGATGTCGAACAAGAGTCGCCCATTTTGATTCCATTTTCCCGCTAATCAGTAGGAGCAGAAAAATTGGGATTAGAGCAACTAATTAACCCATAAATAGCCCATAACACTGGCGTTCGAATTTTTTCGATCGGACAATTGTAACCATATGGGGGGTTCTAGCTTCATATCAAGCTAGACTCGCCCATTTTGAATCCGATTTCCCGCTAAACAGTAGAATCCCAAAAATTGGGATTAGAGTAACTAATTAGTCCATAAATAGCAAATAATTCTGGCCTTTGAATTTTTTCGATCGGACCATTGTAATCATATGGGGGGTTCTAGCTTGATATCAAGCTAGACTCGCCCATTTTGAATCCGATTTCCTACTAAACAGTAGGAGCCCAAAAATTGGGATTAGACCAACTAATTAGTCCATAAATAGCCCATACTTTTCTGGCGTTTGATTTTTTTCAATCGGACCATTGTAAGCATATGGAAGGTTCTAGCTTTATATAAAGCTAGACTAGCACTGTTTGAATCCGATTTCCCACTAAACAGTAGGAGCCCAAACTTGGGATTAAAGCAACTAATTAGCCCATAAATAGCCCATAATTCTAGCGTTTGAATTTTTTCAATCGGACCATTGTAATCATATTGGGGATTCTAGCTTGAAATCAAGCTAGACTCGCCCATTTTGAATCCGATTTCCCACTAAACAGTAGGAGCCCAAAAATTGGGATTAGAGCAACTAATTAACCCATAAATAGCCCATAATTCTGAGATATGTTCCGGTCGTTTTAGTGTTGGTGGTTGATCTAACTTGACATGCGTTAAATACAGTAGTAATTGCATGACTTGAGGCAAATTTTCCGCCCCTGGGGCGTGCCGCCCGCCGCCGCCGCCAAAATTTTGCGCCCCGGGCGAGGTCAATGACCTTGGCCCGGGGTCAATGACCGAGGGGTACATAGGACCACAACCTCTAAATTTTGGCAGGAGTACCATGGCCCACCCCCTTAATTTTGGCAGGGGTACATAGGACCACCCCCTTAAATTTTGGAAATTGCCAAATCTAAAAATTTGGTATGGAAGCCTAGGACCATAGTATGTACCTCTATCAGTATTGGGGGTCTATGTCGTTCCCTTTCATGGGTAAAAAATTGCCAAAAATTCAAATTTCGGGAGTTTTTACCTTATTTATCCCCTTTGATGAGGTATTATTACATTATATAATTATATGGGCGTATACAGGGGTGCATTACCTTTCATAAGACATGGGTACATTAATGCACCACTTGAAAAATTTGGGAGGGGTACCTTGGCCCACACCTTAAATTTTGGAAATTGACCAATTCAAACATTGGGTATTATAGTATAGGACCCTAATATGTATTATGATAAATTCGGATGGTCCACCTCGTTCCCTTTTAGGGGTACAAAATTGCCAAAAATATAAACGTAAGCAATACGTTATACCACGTGTTTGGTTTTTGGTCGATTTTATCACCTTTGATGAGATGTTATTATCCTATATAGTTATATGGTCATGTATAGGGGTTCATTCCCTTTCATAAGATATGGGTATATTTGTGCACCCCTTTAAAAATTTGGGACGGGTACCTTGGCCCACCCCTTAAATTTTAGAAATTGCCCAATTTAAGCATTTGGTATTATAGTACTAGCCCTAACATGTATTATGATAAATTTGGGTGGTCCACCTCATTCCGTTTTAGGGGTACAAAATTGCCAAAATATAAACGTAAGCAATACGTTGTACCACGTGTTTGTTCTTTTGGCCCATTTTATCTCCTTTGATGAGGTCCTATTACCTTATATAGTTATATGGTTATGTATAGGGGTCTATTTCCTATCATAAGACATAGGTAAATTTGTGCACCCCTTTAAAAATTTGGGACGGGTACCTTGGCCCACCCCTTCATTTTTAGAAATTGCCCATTTTACACATTTGGTATAATAGTATAAAACCCTAATATATATTACTATAAATATGGGTGGTCCACCTCGTTCCCTTTCATGGGTACGAAATTGCCAAATTTTTAGTACAACCACGTGTTTCGTTTTTGACCTAATTTATTCCCTTGGATGAGGTTCTATTACCTTATATGGTTGTATGGTTATGTATAGGGGTATCATAAGACATAGGTACATTTGTGCACCCATTTAAATTTTTGGCAGGGGTACCTTGGCCCACCCCCTTTAATTTTGGAAATTACCCATTTTATATATTTGGTATTATAGTATAAGACCCTAATAGAGATTACTATAAATTTGGTTGGTTCACCTCGTTCCCTTTCATGGGTACGAAATTGTCAAATTTTAATACATTCACGTGTTTGGTTTTTGGCTCAATTTATCCCCTTGGATGAGGTCCTATTACCTTATATGGTTATATGGTCATGTATATAGGTTCATTTCCTATCATAAGACATGGGTACATTGATGCACCCTTTAAAAATTTGGGAGGGGTATCTTGGCTCATCCACTCAGTTTTAGAAATTGTTTAATATAATCATTTGGTATCTTCGTACAGGTCTTCAATATGTACCACTATAAATTTGGATGGTCCACCTCGTTCCCTTTCATGGGTAAAGAACTACCAAAAATCAAATTTCGGAGGTTATTGACCCCTATTTAACACGTTATATGGTTTATTACCTTCATATGTTTATGTTCCCTTTTAAATTTGGGAATTATCAAATAACAAAATTCGGTAAACGTTTTCTAGGACCCATTGGTATTCCTCTTATGGCCAAATATTCAAAATTTAAAGGTTATTGACCGGCTTTATTATTGAATAAGTACAGGATTTATTACTTTTTTCATAAGACACAGGTGTGTTTGTGTACCAATCTTAAATTTTGGGAGGGGTACATTTCTTATTGTCATATCAATAATTGGTAATTGTTCTTAGAATTGGGTGGTATCTCTTTCTTTGGGTAAATCATTGTCAAATATGAGTATGATCACGTGATCAGTTGTTGACCTATGATGGGATTAGGAGTCTAGGACATTGGTACATTTAAAGTTTCTAGGATAATTTGAGAATGCGTCATTGGTTTTGATTATTACAACCTATGGACCAAATATAAACGTAAGCAATACGATGTACCATGTGATTGACCTTGATGAGGTAGTGTACAGGTATACATAGCTAACCTTATTGAATCTTATGACTCATAGTCTTAAGGAAATACATGCTACAACACTGGGAAAGTTATTGTTGATGCAATTTGATTGGTTGATCACTATCTTTCGTGCAATCTGATTGGCTGATCACTATCTTTCGTGCAATCTGATTGGTTGCTGATTTTCAAATCTTTGCTGCATTCAGTTTTAAGTTTTGTTTAACATTTAAAAAAGTTTTTGAAATTTTTGTTTGAAACTTTGGTTTGACATATTTTTCTGTTTAAAATTTTATGTTTGAACATTTTTGTTTCGAAATTTTTGTTTGGAAAATTTTGGTTTCAAATTTTTAAGTTTGTGCACTCATTAGTGAAGAACCGGAACTGCTTAGAAGAAAATTTGGTTTGAAAATATTTGTTTCGAAAGTTTTGTTTGAAATTTTTGTTTCAAAGTTTGGTTTGACATTTTTAAAGTTTGTACACTCATTAGTAAAGAACCGGAACTGTTTAGAACTAAAACGTCTGGCAACATTGTGGTGCAATAGTACACGTCAGAACATGGGGTTGTACTTGAAATAAAAAAAAACACAATTCATTGAAATGGATCATTTTATTACACTCCACATACATCCATACCAGATAGTGGTTCTGGATATTGTCGATACAATGTATTTTGAACTTCTTGCACTAGTTTGTCTTTAGCATATAATTTTAATTCCAATTGAAGTCTTTTAAGGTCTATTGCAATATCAATTGGTGGAAACTCAATGTCCATTTGATCACAAATAAACTGTTTATCAATACAGGTATGCACCCACGAACGATGTTGACAACCATCACAATATCTAGATACATGTTGTACAATATGCATAACACATTTTTCAAAATAGTACTTTTTCAGGAATATACTTGTTTTGTTGCACACTTCCACTGCATGTTTAACACACTGAAATACGCTGATGAATTTGTTCCATTCCGTTTGCGTTAGATACACCATGTTGCGAGGGACGTGGAATGTACTCTTTTTACGTAACAGCACCATCTTCTCTTCGAGGACTGTACGCATCATCACTTCATGATTTGAGCCTAATGATTTGCCTATGGTCACATTTAGCTCATCATGAAAATAATCGTTCATTTGGTCGATTCGTGAACATAATATTTGCCATTCTTCACAGGTCAGTAGTACACCAAATTGTTCTGCTTTGCCCAATCGAATCACTGGTTCAAATGTTCTAGCACTGATACCAATCATCACATGTTTTGTTTGAAATATATTTATTGGATAATAGCTTGCGAAGATGAACTCTTTATCGTTAGAAGTACACATCTTTCCTCCTGAAAAGCACTTGCTCAAATGATTTCGTGGGATGACAGTGTATTGGTTGATTTATAGAACTACGGCTGACGTCATTGGAAAGGAATGTGCTGACGTTTGAATTCATGGTTTCATCACAGTTGCTGACGTCATGCTGACCAACCAAATTCATACAACTATGTCTGACGTCAAAGGAATGTGCTGACGTTTGAATTCATGATTTTATCACAATTACTGACGAATCTGGCTGTGTACTAAATTCAAATTGATGACTTCGACCCAAGAATCCTTTGTAACATAAAGATTTAGATCCAGTATTTAAGAAACGCAGCAGTTCTTCTTGTTTTGATGCTTCCATGGGAAAATATCTTGCTGGTAAAATTATATTCTTATCATTTTCAAGCTTCACTACGATTCTTAATCCAAACTTTGTAGGGATCATTTGGCTAGGTAAGATTCTATTAGGTACATTCTGTTGTAAATCAGTAATCTTGGTAAATGATTTCATCACATCACGTGTGTTTAGAAACTGCAGACAAGTAGCCATGATGATGTTATCATCAACACTAACTCGAACGATACTTATATATGATGCAAAACTGATGACGTTGCATCATCATGTTCTGACGTATACTATTGCACCACAATGTTGCCAGAGGTTTTAGTTCTAAACAGTTCCGGTTCTTTACTAATGAGTGTACAAACTTTGGAAATGTCAAACCAAACTTTCAAACAAAAATTTCAAACAAAACTTTCGAAACAAAAATTTTCAAACCAAATTTTCTTCTAAGCAGTTCCGGTTCTTCACTACCAAGATACCCCTCCCAAATTTTTAAAGGGTGCATCAATGTACCCATGTCTTATGATAGGAAATGAACCTATATACATGACCATATAACCATATAAGGTAATAAAACCTCATCAAAGGGGAAAAATTGGGCCAAAAACCAAAGACGTGGTACAACATATTGCTTATCTTTATATTTTGGCATTTTTTTACCCATGAAAGGGAATAAGGTGGACCACCCAAATTTATCATGATACATATTGAGGTCATGTACTATAATACCGAATGCTTAAATTGGAAAATTTCCAAAATTTAAGGGATTGGCTATGGAACCCCCTCCGGGGTGCATCAATGTACCTATGTCTTATGATAGGAAATGGACCCCTATACATGACCATATAATCATATAAGGTAATAGGACCTCATCCAAGGGAACAAATTAGGTCAAAAACGACACACGTGGTTGTACTAAAATTTGGCAATTTCGTACCCCTACAACGGAACGAGGTGGACCATCCAAATTTATAGTATATATATATATATATATATATATATATATATATATATATATATATATATATATATATATATATATATATATATATATATATATTATTAGGTCCTATACTATTATACCAAATGTTTAAATTGGACAATTTCCAAAATTAAAGGGGTGAGCCAAGGTACCCCTCCCGGGATGCACAAATGTACCTATGTCTTATGATAGGAAATGAACCTATATACATGACCATATAACCATATAAGGTAAGAGGACCTCATCCAAGGAGATAAATTGAGCCAAAACCAAACACGTGAATGTATTAAAATTTGAAATTTCGTACCCATGAAAGGGAACGAGGTGAACCAACTAAATTTATAGTAATCTGTATTAGGGTCTTATACTATAATACCAAATATATAAAATGGGTAATTTCCAAAATTAAAGGGGGTGGGCCAAGGTACCCCTGCCAAAAATTTAAATGGGTGCACAAATGTACCTATGTCTTATGATACCCCTATACATAACCATACAACCATATAAGGTAATAGAACCTCATCCAAGGGAATAAATTAGATCAAAAACGAAACACGTGGTTGTACTAAAAATTTGGCAATTTCGTACCCATGAAAGGGAACGAGGTGAACCAACTAAATTTATAGTAATCTCTATTAGGGTCTTATACTATAATACCAAATATATAAAATGGGTAATTTCCAAAATTAAAGGGGGTGGGCCAAGGTACCCCTGCCAAAAATTTAAATGGGTGCACAAATGTACCTATGTCTTATGATACCCCTATACATAACCATACAACCATATAAGGTAATAGAACCTCATCCAAGGGAATAAATTAGGTCAAAAACGAAACACGTGGTTGTACTAAAAATTTGGCAATTTCGTACCCATGAAAGGGAACGAGGTGGACCACCCATATTTATAGTAATATATATTAGGATCCTATACTATTATACCAAATGTGTAAAATGGGCAATTTCTAAAAATGAAGGGGGTGGGCAAAAGGTACCCGTCCCAAATTTTTAAAGGGGTGCACAAATTTACCTATGTCTTATGATAGGAAATAGACCCCTATACATAACCACATAACTATATAAGGTAATAGGACCTCATCAAAGGGGATAAAATGGGCCAAAAGAACAAACACGTGGTACAAGGTATTGCTTACTTTTATATTTTAGCAATTTTGTACCCCTAAAACGGAATGAGGTGGACCACCCAAATTTATCATAATACATGTTAGAGTCCAGTACTATAATACCAAACGTTTAAATTGGGCAATTTCTAAAATTTAAGGGGTGGGCCAAGGTACCCGTCCCAAATTTTTAAAGGGGTGCACAAATATACCCATATCTTATGAAAGGGAATGGACCCCTATACATGGCTATATAACTATATAGGATAATAACACCTCATCAAAGGGGATAAAATCGACCAAAAACCAAACACGTGGTATAACGTATTGCTTACGTTTATATTTTTGGCAATTTTGTACCCCTAAGAGGGAACGAGGTGGACCAAAATTTATCATAATACATATTAGGGTCCCATACTATAATACCCAATGTTTAAATTGGTCAATTTCCAAAATTTAAGGGGTGGGCCAAAATACCCCTCCCAAATTTTTCAAGGGGTGCATTAATGTACCTTCTCGCATATGGTCATCAATAATAATCAAATGTGGTCCATCTTGAGGCTGAAAATCTTTCATTCGTGGAAGTCCTTCGTGAAATTCTACTGGAACCGGCATTGTTGCATACACGGCTTGCCATTCTGCATAATACCAGTATATCTTACGAAATTTTGCATTGATCATGGTTGGGAGATGTGACAGTAATCGCTTCACAAAATACGTTTTTCCATACCCACTAGGTCCTGCGAGAATACAGGTAAATGGATGTTTCCACTGTGTATCCATGATGAACACTAACACCTTGTTTCAAAAATGATGCGTATTTAAAGAGAGTACAAAATTTGTTTGTTTTAGTTTGTAAATTCTTGCACTCACTGGTAAATGTTGGCGAGAAACGGAAAATCCGTTCATCTGTTTATTGAATAGTTGAAAACCGTTTATTTTTTAATCGAATAGTTAAAAACCGGATAAAGTTTAACGGTTAACCGTCAAAGTTGATCACTGTTTGATTTAAATTCTAATTGAAAATTTTTCGTTTGAAATTTGTTTCAAAAATTTTGTTTGAAAATTTTTTGTTCCAAAATTTTTGTTTCAAATTTTTAGTTTGAAAATTTTTTCATTTCAAAAAATATTTCTTTAAACTTTTTTTGTTTACAAAATTCTTTAGTTTGAAAAAGATTTTTTTCGTTTCAAAATTTTTTGAAAATTTTTAGTTTAAATTTTTTTGTTTGAAAATTTTTGAAAATTTTTCGTTTCAAATTTTTGTTTTGAAAATTTTTTAGTTTCAAGATTTTCGTTTAAAAGTTTTCGTTTCAATTTTTTGTTTTGATTTTTTTGTTTGAAAGTTGAAAAAAATTTAAATGCCATGAATCTTTCCTATCAAAGTTTCCACCTAATTCCTAGAGAACATTGACCAGGGACCTCGTCGCGCATCAAAACAAAATCATCCATCACGTGACCGTATTACACCCGAAGGGGCCTACCAAATTGAAAGGGGATACCCGTCCATACCTTGTCAAATAGGATAAATTGAGTCAATAACCGAACATGTGGTTGTACTAAAGAAATTTGGCAATAGGACCACCGAAACATATTGAGGTCCTGTACTATGCTTAAATTGGACAATTTCAGTGGACTCCTTGGCAAATTTTAAGAAGGTTGCAACAATATACCCATGTCTTATGATAGAAAATGGACCCCTTGTAATCATAGGATCTCATCAAAGGGATTAAAATGGACCAAAAAACCAAACACGTAGTACAACGTATTGCTTACGTTTATATTTTGGCAATTTTTGTACCCCTAAAAGGGAACGAGATGGTCCACCCAAATTTATAATGATATATATTAGGGTCCAATATTATGATACCAAATGTTTAAATTGGACAATTTCTAAAATTAAAGGGGTGGGCCAAGGTACCCCTCCCAAAAATTTAAAGGGGTGCACAAATGTACCTGTCTTATGATAGGTAATAGACCCCTATACATGAACATATAACTATATAAGGTAATAGGACCTCATCCAAGCAGATAAATTAGGCCGAAAACCAAACACGTGGTATAATGTATTGCTTACGTTTATATTTTTGGTAATTTTGTACCCCTAAAACGGAATGAGGTGGACCACCCAAATTTATCATAATACATATTAGGGTCCTGTACTATAATACCCAATGTTTAAATTGGTCAATTTCCAAAATTTAAGGGGTGGGCCAAGGTACCCCTTCCAAATTTTCAAGGGGTGCATTACTATTCCCATTCTTATGAAAGGTAATGGACCCCTGTATACGCCCATATAACTATATAGGGTAATAATACCTCATCAAAGGGAATAAATAAGGTCAAAACCCCCCGAAATTTGAATTTTTGGCAATTTTTTACCCATGAAAGGGAACGACATAGACCCCCAATACTGATAGAGGTAAATTCTATGGTCCTAGTCTACCATACCAAATTTTTAGATGTGGCAATTTCCAAAATTTAAGGGGGGTGGTCCTAGGTACCCCTGCCAAAATTTAGAGGGTGGGCCATGGTACTCCTGCCAGAATTTAGAGGGGGTAGTCCTATGTACCCCTCGGTCATTGACCCCGGGCCAAGGTCATAGACCTTCGACCTATGACGTCATAAAGTCGGGGTCAAAGTCCAAAGTTAGGCCAAGTGGGGCAATTACTACTAACACATAAAGGAGTTTTGCTAATCCTAACTGCTAGAAAATATTGACCACAGGTTAACATAATATCAATATTAATTTAAAAATTTGCATTTCTTTCTAGGGAAATTTCTTTTGTAATTTCCCTCTACTTGAATTTGTGTGATTTTTTTTATTGTCCGCCATTTTAGGCGTAACGGAGGATTAGGCCAAACGAGGATCTTTTTTTCGCCTAAAATGGCGGACTGAAATCTTATTATTTATCTGTCACAAAAGTGTCAGATAATTGGTTAGGGGAAACGACGATTAGGCAAAACCTGGCCACACGCTGTCGGGCGGTGGTTTGTCGAATCTAACACTGAGGTTCACGACGGAGAGGAAGTGACTGTCCCAACCGAGAATCAACAATTCCAGGGAGTATGACTGCTATTTCTATAGACAGCCGACAAAAGGGCAAAGCTGCCCAAAACATGTTTTTGAAAAAAAGGGGAAAAAAAGAAAGAAAATTAGAAATTAAGGATCAGAGGCGACATTGGTTTTTAGCCTGAAGCGCTCATAAATCATTACCACGTGTCGCGAAGACTAGTAGGGCTAGAGGTTCCGAGGGCTCTCAATTCCTTCAAAAAGATCTATCCATATACTATATACAGCATAGTTGCCAAACTTACTGAAGAATATATTACAATTAATCTAACGCATGTAACGTAAATTGGAGACCGTGGTTGGATTTATATGGGTCTTGTGTATTTGTATTAAAAATTTCAAGTCATTACCTGCAATACTTTGTTAGAAATTACCATATTAAATTTTACATGTTATCAAATAGAGAGTTAGAAACCTAAGCGAAGAGGTATCAGATCCCCTTAAGGAAATAAAATTGCATAGAAGAAACCAAAAAGTAAAAATATTTCTAAACATTCCCTTCAAATATCGTGGACAGGCATTCGACCAATCACAGATAAAAATTTATTTATTTTTTCGGACGTATCTATCATGTATTTTAGTAACTGTCCCTTCATTTTTCTATAAATGATCCTTATATTTGCTTAAATCTGATTCAAACTACTCACTGATCAAACAATACACTTGTGTAACAGTTTCGCCAACTGTCCACTTATCTTCATCAAATACTATCTGATATGTTGTGGGTAGCTGGCGAAATTGTTACACATTAATAATTCTTACAGCAAGCTTATTGTTTTGCTCAGAGAATAGATTAAATCATATTTAAGTCTACTAAAAGTAAAGCTTGTTCTATGGAAAATATTACTTATATTTTCGTTTAAATCTTAGTTAATGTTCTTAGGATCTGTGAGAAAGATTTGTTATACATTATGATTGTGTATTGCTGTGAAAAACACGATCAAATTGAAAAAAACTATCAATAATAATTACTGATTATTATTATTATTTTTTAAAACGTGTAAAAATGTGTAGGTGTACTATTATGTCTAATTATGATGTGTAATAGTTGATTACTATTATCTGTAAAAATGATAGGATGAGGAAAGGAGAAGCAAATGGATTAATCCCAAGAGAACCCTTATACACGATGTTTCTGAAGTGCACTTGATTTTATTCGGTTCAAACGTATCTTTTGTTTGTGTAATTAATTAGTTACACGATTTCTTAATATCATGTTCCATTATAGATCTATAGTAAAGGCTTATCCTCCCCAGCTTTTTTTTTTTTTTTTTTTAAAGTAAATTTCACATGATACTGGACTATTTTTTAGTATTTGCACCTCGAATCTCAGAAATTCGAATGTAGCAAATGACTTCAAAAGTCTTTTATGACTTACAATATTTGTGTTTTTTATTGCAAAATTTTCTGAAATACATTAAAGTCAGATGTGCAAGAACAAATCTGAAAGATGCTAAAGATATATAAGTATTCTTTATACCCTAGCAGTTTATATTGTCTCTGCTTCACTTACGCTTTTGTCGCCTCAATGCATTACGTTTTGAATTTTCTCTTAACACTTTATTAACTGTTTTTATTTTCATTTGTGAAATCATAATTTTTGAAATTCTATTCGTTTCACATACTACTAGCAACACCCACAGTAGGCCTATAAGTCTCTGATTAAAGTGCTACGTCTCGGAGATGATGTAAAAATTGAACAAATTTTATTAATAGCAATGAAGGATAATCTTAAGCTATTTAATTGTTGAATACATGCGTGTTACAATCAAATTTAACTGTTTTGCATAATAGTGAATCTAAACTCTTTTTGCCTTCCAGACCGTAGATTAAGGATATGATCAAGAAAGGGGCTAAAAAATGGTTTACCGTTTTATCCAGTGTAAAGAAAGTAGGATTGAAGCCCATTTTATCCAGTGTATACCTGAGCGTCAAGGGGGCCAATAGCCCCTATAGCCTTCCCCTTCTTTCTCTCTCTCTCTCTCTCTCACTCTCTCTATCTCTCTGTATATATATATATATATATATATATATATATATATATATATATATATATATATATATATATATATATATATATATATATATATATATATCCAGACATTTAAAATACGTAAAGGAATTTTCGTAGTCTTAACTCCTGGAAAGGGTAATATAACATCAAAATTAATAATATATGTTTTTCATTTTTTAATTCTTCATAAACTAGGGAATTTTCTCTTGTAATTTGCCTCTAATTGAACTTGCACGATTTTTTATTGTCCGCCATTTTAGAAGTAACGAGGATTAGGCTAAACGAGGATCCGTTTTCGCCTAAAATAGCGGACACAAATCTTATCATTTATCTGTCATAAAAATGTCAGATAATTTGGCTAGGCGAAACGAGGATATGACAAAACGTAGCGACATGCTTCCAAACTATGCTATGCATAAGTGTTGAAGTCTTATTGAACTGCTATGTCCGTCAGTCTGTCAGTATCAGAGCAAATACGGGAAGAGATATGGAGAAGCATTTTTTTTTTTTTTTTGCCACAGATTCAGCGTCCCAAGAATAGGTTCCATCTTCTTCGTAAACCTACTATTCAAACCGGAAGTGGTTGGAATTAGCCATTTCTGGTTTCAACGTTTTTCGCCGTAGAGCAAAACAGTAATAGATAGCAAATAATTCAGCGACAAACTTTTTTTTTTTTTATCGATTCAGCGTCTCAAAGAAATATATCGTCGTCATCTGCGACATTCTGTTAAAACCAAAAATGATTGAAATTTACTACTACATCCGGCTTCAATACTGAGTTTCATATAATTAAAACGGTAAAAGACATCACAAGCAGTCTCGATGTCTTTTGCAATCGATTCAGGGCTCAAAAATAGATTTCATGGTTTAGAAGAACACTCTATTCAAACCGAAGAGGTAGAAATTGATTATTTTCGGTTTTAATGTTTATCACTAGGACCCGGAAGTTGATGATTTTTTTTTTTTACAAGTGCCCGAAGACGAGGCTTAACATAATATATGTTCATTTTGGGTCATTATAGGCCAGAAAATGGTGGATTTTATTTGTCCTTTTTGCCTTTTTCGGCATTTTTTTTTTTTTTTGTTTATTGGCCTTTTTAAAGTTTTTTTTGTAGGTTTTAACGCCTTTTTCTGCACTTCATCTTTTGACAATAAAATTACTGGCCATTAACTCGAATCACCACCAACTCTTATACATATTTTCTTTAGTAAAGAAAATTCAAAAGATAAGACATTCTACAACGACTGGACTGATAAGACCAGATCTGCAACAATCACAAGTCAGATAAGGAGGCGTAACAATGTCCTCCAGCAAGGGGAGTGAGAGTTGGGAAGTTTTCTTATTTTAGTTTGTACTTCAGTTTGTGGAAGAAGGATAGACCATTAACCTACCAGAAGCTTGTGTTTCTTGAGTATTATATCCATTAAATATGGAATTCTAATTCAATTGGGTCTTATTTTTACGTTCTTTTTTCCCCAGTTTTTAGATCCTTTTTTAAAGATATTTTTAGGTCTTTTTATAGGTCCTTTTTATGCAATTTTTAGGTCTTCAACTTCCGAGCCCTATTTATCACCATAAAACAAGAACGGTAATAGGTAACGACGAGATTTTTTTTCTTTTTTGGTAATCGGCTCAGCGTCACAAAAGAACATATCACCACCTGCAACACTCTACCAAAACCGGAAGTGATTGAAAAATAAAAGCTTTGAGTTTTACGTCCCACGGTTATGTCGTGTGGGCTAAAGGAGACGGCAATGATAAAAAAAGGAATGAAATGGTGGAATGAAGAAAATAGAAGGAAACGGGAGAACTGCGAGAAAAGCCCATGCACACGGTATTTGTCTACAACACAGCCCACTTAACGCGATCTGGGATCGAACAAGGGACCTCACGCACCAGAGGTCAATGCTCTACCACTGAGTCACCGCGACCCAAAGTGCTTATAAAAAGTAATCGTGTTTTATGCACTATTAAAATCACATATTACTTCCCTGTACACTATTCATCAACGGGGCAAATAACCTCGTTGCTGACATTCCACTAATTTCACCCCAACTATTCATCAACTCTTTAAAAATATTTATTTTTGTAAAATATTATATCTTCTGCTACCGAGAAAAGGTACTTGAGGTGGGTTGAGTTGAGTTGATTTTAGTCTAGCGTCCCGTTCAGCAGCGAGGCTATATGAGACGTGGACCTACTGGTTAACGTGGAATCCGAACCACATGAGCTCCCGCCGGGAATCGAACCCGGGTCTCCCACACCAAAGTACTTGAGGTGGGGTTGTTATTTATGCCACAACACTCACATTGGAGTAAATAAATTTGGCAGCGGATGAAGAGAATTGGCAACGATATTACTGCGTACAAATTATAAGAAGAAGTTAGTTGCTTTTTCCGAACATCAATGTAAAAAGGTGTTGAACTTTACACCTAGTTTCTGAAATTCTGTTCATAAAGTGACATGTATGGCTCTGTTCATGAACCCCATAACCTAAATGTATTCTGGTTTGCAAGTACAGTAGAAACTCGATTAACCGTCACTCTCTGTTATCCGTCACTGCTCCGGACAGTACTGTACTTTAAATGTGCCGTAATTGACGCCGTGCGCCCTGCAGAGCACGGAATAAAGTATAAGCGAAATGGACTGAAATAGTCATGCGTCACTTCCGGTCATGCTAGTTTCCACACAAAAACTTGGTACAGTACTGAAACCCTTATGGAGAAAAGCATGGACTTGAAACACTCAAGATGCCAGAAATTAAATTCCAAACTGTTACGAATTATTTTCAAGACGAACCTATATTAGTGTAACGGAAGGAATACGGTTTACTCTGGTCCTGTTCAATCATTATAAGTATTATTCATTTGTATAAGGTTATTTATTTCTTCCAGAACTTTTTAAAATCTACTTACTGTAGAGGTTTATAAATGATATTTCTGTTATCCGTCTATTCGCTTAACCGTCATGGTCCGGGTCCCAAGGGTAACGGTTAATCGAGTTTCTACTGTAGTTGGTTATTGAGTTATACGTGGGGTAGTACACTTAGGAATACTAATGTGTCTGTGTGGAGATCTTCTAGAGAGCTGGTGGGACGTCCATCCAAATCTCTTACAAAACAGGGTTACAATCGAAACAGATAAATAATGTGTTTTGATACGGTTTTTGGAGTCACTGTGCTCATGAATGGTACTACGGAGTTGCTTATAGTTTCCCATTTGTTCTATACCATTTTTATTGTGTTTTCTTGTTTATTTTGTATACTGTATTTTGAGGTTAAATTTTCTTCTGTTTTGTGTACACAATAAATTTTCAAAAAGGAAAAACAACAGCAAAAGTTTTCTAACAAATTTCTCATTTAGTTATCGTATGTTGTAAGATATAGGTCTGGTATATATACAATGGCCAGCACATAATGCATTGGGCAGAACAAAAAAATGAAACACTTAAGGGCCATTCTTCTTCTTATTTTTTTTTTTTTTTTGCCTCTTGAGGCGATGGTTTGCTGAATGAGCCTAAGTCATGCATTTTCTGAACATTCGTATAGATAGGAGGGTACGGTGGCTCAGTGGTAGAGCGCTTGTCTCAGGTGCGTGGAATCCCTGGTTCGATCCCGGGCTCAGTAAGTTTGTGGTAGACAACATCGTGTTCCATGGGTTTTCTCGGGGTTACTCCCGTTTCCTCCCACTTTCTCATTACACCAATTATTCCATCATAATTCTCTTGCCTTAATCATCATCTCCCTTAGCCTAACAAGCATAATCGTTGGACTTTGAACTCAAAGATTTCATTTCATATCAGCATAGGCCTATACTGGTTCTTGTTTCATATATGTGGCCCAATTAAGGTTGAGTTACGACCTACGAGGATTTAAAATTACTATGTGAAACATGCATTTTCTAAAAGGTACTAAAGGTCTTACCTTGCAAAATGGGTTTGGTAATCAAAAGGTTAAGAAAATATGTTCATAAAGTTTTAGAAACTTCTTAAAAACCTTGGGGGAGGTATGGAAAATTGACCTATTAACCTTCTCCTCCCACTACATGGTAGTAAAACAAACATTTTCTCCGAAATCCGGTGTTGCCAAGAAATTCAAGCTAGCTGACAATTTTCGACCAGAGGGGTGAGTGCGTATTCCTCTCTGTCACTTGAGAAAGGTTTTGGCGAAAAAGAAAAAAAAGTAGCATGGAAACTCCGAATGGTTTGTGTTGTTTTGTTATTTGACACTTTGAGTGGAAGAATCTTCCTCCTTCCTTTGGAGAGGAACAAAATTCAAACTGGACGGCAGCTCTCGGCAAAAATAGGGGGTGAGCAAAAGCTGATCTTCTCAGTCATATGAATATGGAATGGAATGTCTCAAATGTTTTGGCGAAGAAAAAAGTAGTCTGGAAACTCCGAGTGCTTGATGTTGCTGTTATTTGACACTTTCAACCTGCTTTCAACAGAATATTTCTTTTTCCATTGAGACGGAATGATCTATATATGCAGGCGAATTGGTCAGTGTTTGTTTATTTCCCCCTTCTCTATATAGAAAGAAAGAACCCAATGTGTAAGCCATTAATCACAGTGTAATGGGGACCAAAGCTATGGCAACATCGTTGAACATAAGTTAAGTTACAATGTCACTAGTAAGAGGATATGATTGTTCGGACAGTTCCGATTACCACCCACTAAGGCTTTTAAGATCCTGCCAGTTCTCTACCTAAAAGTGAAGCCTTGATTCAAGTGTATTAGATGGCCAGTTACACACGGCTGGACTAATACTCTGGAGCCCAAGACCTTACTTTCGGAGCCTCTCTCTCTCTCTGTGTGTGTGTGTGTGTGTGTCTGTCGGTCTCTCTCTCTCTCTCTCTCATACACACACACACGAAGAAAGTAAATAGGAACCAAGTTCTGTGCTGTAAATTATATTACCAAATTGTTATCGACAATGCATCAAGAACTCAGTAGCGGCTACATAAAATCTCATTTTCTCAACATGTTTATCTAAGTTATCCTGTAATGTATAAGCTCGCGGTGAGGCAGAGAAATATCGTATGTCTCTCCAGGCTCAAGTCTACTCAGTCTACGTGCTAATTCGGTAGAGTAGCTATTCTCTTTTTGGAGTTCAAGAAAGGAACAAATCACACATTTTCGCGTGCCGCCATTTGGGCACCACTGCTCTACGTAATTTCTTGAGGTCGATCCTCGGAAGGATAAAAATATTGATATGTTCACTTTAACTCTGATTAAGAACCCATGTCATCAGTTCTCAACTTCAAAATATCCCACGTAACGCAACGAGTGTCACATGTTGGCGACAAATTTCTTGTGCTAATCATTAACAAGTTTTGATACTTATCTGTTTTTCCCATGGAACAGTCTTTTCAAGACACGGTTTTTGTCTCTTAAGACCACAATTGCCTGTGCACTGAGAGAGACATCTACAGGAGGAAGCAAAAGTCAGTGACATATACAATACTGCAAGAAGATTCTTCGCAAATGACACCAACAAACAATGGACATTTCGGCCTTTTTGAACTCATTGTTGTTATGTTTAAAGTCAAAGAACGATGAAAGGATGTAATGATTATGAGATAATAATGTTCGTCATTTGAGTGAACATAAAAGAAGCATCCATATGTTTTCTTAACCTTTTTTTATATGGATAGGTGTCATCGAAGAGCATAGCACTAACACGGCTATCATTATGTCTTCTGGAAACTAGATTATATGAAATCATTTTAATACTGTTAAAATACCGGGACTGTAATTTAACATATGAGTTTCCGCTATATTTTCATATAATATTAAATTAGGTCTATATAGAAATAGAATATGATTATAATCTATGAAATTTCAATCTTGATCGACATTTAAGCCATATTTATTATTGGAGTATATTGTGCATCTGTAAATGTTGATAAACGCTTTTCTAAGAATTTTATCAATTTTATGTATATGAAACTACTTTTTCGTTAGCGGGGGGCTCCGCCCACAGACCTCCGCGTTTGCACGACCCACGTCCTAGTGCACGACCCTCACAATTCTATCGAATGCCAAGTTCCAACGATCTAAAAGATACGATTTTGTATCCTAAGAAAACGCCTATTTAAATAACATAGGAATTTCTTCATCATCCCTTTTATACACCTTGAAAACTAAAAATATTCACTTTTAGCAATTTTCCTGTGGGTTAGTCGTCCCGAAAGGCTACAATCAAGCCGAATTTCATTATTTTAATCCTGCCGAAAGTGCCTGAACATTTTGAGATTGAAAGAAAAAAAAATAAACGAAGATAAAAGAGCTAATTTAGAGGAGAGAGGAGTCGCTAAAATTAATTTTCTTTAACGAGGACGATTACGAAAGATCACTTACTGATTGAAATCCAGATTATTTTCCAATAGAGTAACTTCCAATAAACCTTTTGTTATTGTTAATTATTCCATATCGGACTCCCGAAGAAAACTCATCGAAACAACTTATTGACCGTGCCAATAGCGACTACTCTCAATCATGACTCCGTTTTCTTTCATTTAGAAATAGGAAAGAAAGAGAAGAAAGTAGAAGGGTAAAAGAAGGAGGTAGGTAAAGAAGAAAGAAAAGAGATAGGGTATTTTAATGAGAAACAGATTACTGGATAATTCCGGAAATATAGTAAAAGGTCGGGAGAGTCGTTGAAAGACGAATCATTCTAAATGTTATTAACGACTAATCAATTTTGGAATGCTTCGGAATAGACACATGTTCCCTCATACCACCCAGACCTAGCTCCAGGCACCACGATCATGGGGTTGCCCAGACCTAGACCTGGAAATGAGAAAAGTGAAATTTAATTCTTTGTAAAGTTATTCCGACCGGTGACTGATAACTATCCAGCATCTGAACTCTGTCCTCTAGGATCGACCACACATATGAATTAGCCAAGAAAAAAAAAAAAATCAAACTTATCAACTCAATATAAATTTATGTATCGCATCAATAAAAGTCTCAACTTCCTGGAAGAAAGATGTCGTATTTAGGCTTATCCTGCTATTTTTGTTTCACTCCTAGAGCCGATTTAAACCGTTAGTGACGGTCCTTCATGACCTAGGTTATTTACCTTAACACATATATTAAAACATGACACATATATTACAGATGTTAATATGACAAATGATATCACTAAAATTACTTATATTAAATCTATCATGCATTCACACGCTCACTCACTCAGGACAGTGTATATATGTTTAAAGGAAACCAACTAACTACAAAGGTACAAATAGTTTATTACATTCATAGTGAAAAAAAAGGACAAAACAAATAATTATGAAGAAAATATTAAAAGCACAAGTTCTTGGTTATATATCAATAGAATACAAAGAGTTATATTTTAGTAAATTTTATATATTCAATCATATTGACAAATGAAAAAGAAAGAAAAAAAAATAATTACATATATTGTATCTTAGGCATGCTAAATCAAAATTATGATTTGCGACATACGCAAAAGAAAAAAAAACTTATTTCACTTAAAAAAAATTGGACAAAGAGGAAAGAAAAAAAAACTTTTTGGTGTATTAGAACTTATATGAGTCTCTACCTCACGTCGAGATATTAAAATATTAATAATTTCGAGCGTCCAAATCACAACTCACGCACTAGTCGTAGTGTCCAAAACGTTTCGCTCCATTTAACTTAGTTTGTGGTCATTTATATATATCTCTATATGTATATATATATATATCTATTGGTTTACAAAACCATTTGTCGTCTATATTTGGTTTGTAACTGGTAACAGTTTATATCTGCAATCGCACACTGCTACGTCTATACCCATCTAGGGATTTCGAGAAAATAACTTTCACTAGAGGAAGTTTCTCCTCTTAGACGGTCTATTTCCAAATTTATTAATCGAATAATTTCAAGTTATTTATCCAACACTGGGACACTTCACGAGACCTTTCATTAGGATCACTTTCGTATATGTTTATACATGGTTCGGATTAAAAAAAAAAATGATCTTCCACAGGTGTACGGAGTATGATGGTTCAAATTGAGGATAAAAAAAAAAAACTGGTCAAGTCACAGGATACACATGAAGGTGAGACGGATTTAAGGTGCACTTTCCACAATGGTTTTAGGTTAATTGCTCAGGGATAATATTTGTTATGATGGGGGTTACGTTTAGACCTGCCGATATTTTTTCAATGCATGCCATTATATAAGTACAGAGGTTATCACTTACATTGATTCAGAGGAAAAGGAAAATTACTTAAGTGCACGGCGGTATTCTTAACAAAATCTACATTCTTAAATTCGTCGGAAGACTTCTGGTAAACTATAGCAACCAATACACGTTTTTTAGGGGGACTGACACGAGCGCTCTTACATATATTCATAATACATTTAATATCATACTTTTACTTTAACATCATATTCACATACTAATTACACATACATTTCGAAGTATTTATTTCTCTCTCTATATATATATATTTATAATAAATGCGCACACATTTAAATTAATCATCCCCAATAATAACATTTTTACAAGGTTGCAAACATTGTCCAAAACAAATGACTTCCGACATTACATATGAAAAAGAAAATTGATTTTTTTACTTGATACCGCGCATCTATAAATTTTCACTTTTATATAATCAGTTCGTGCTTAAATCATGAAGGAAAAAAAAAACTTTGGAAGGCAGGCACGTAACACAGAGCATTTCTAAAGATATAACTAGATAAATCAAAATACAATTTCTGGGTCCAGGTTAACTACAAAGTAATTGAAAACCAAAACAGAAAGGAAAGTGACCAACGGATTAAAAAAAAACTTAAGAGGGACGACGGTGAAAGAACATAATCGAAGTGTCGTCAAATACTAAGTCTTTGTTCATTTCAGCGATAGGTCAAAATGTGATGGAGGACCCGATCATTATCTACTCCATTCATGAATCGTGTCTTGCAACGTCTCAGCTGGTCATTTCAGATCAGAGTTGTACGTTAAATAAATCGTAAGTAACAAGTTCAAAATCTTGGGGGGGGGGAGGTTGAAAATTTGAAAAAAAAATCTTGAAGTAATGAAGACAGAGAGAGAGATAGAGAAGAAGGAAGACGAAGAATAGGGGCGCCAAAGACTTAAGTGAGAAATAACTAACGCTACAAAGTTAGAAGTCGAATTTCGCTCTCAACAAAATCCATAGCCAAAATATTCTTAACATGCCAAAAGGGTTGTCTACTCAAATACGTAGACTCAAGGGGCGCCCTGCTGCCAAGGATGCAAGTTCTGTGTCCATCAGATCCCAATCCCACAAGAGTTGGCTTGTAAGATTGAAATCCGATCCCCGTATCCGGCCCAGACCAGCAGGAAAAAAGGAGGGGGGAAAAGGGACCAGGTAACTGCGTCCCCAATTTTGAAATCTCTAAGTAAAAAAAAAAATATTCGACCCCTTAGAAAAACTAAGAAGGTTCGAGGACAGTAATGAAACTAGAATAGAAGTATTATCTAAGATATCCCTAACTAATGATTTGCCGAAATAAAAAAAAAATTAAATAAACTGAATTTTGGATCGGTGATTTCTATGCCAAACTTCACCGATAGCTACCCTGCGCAGACACGCCACGGTCTGGGATGTCGTTAATTTCCCTCGTCTAATTAAACTAAGAAAAGAAATGAAAATACTTAAAGGGACTAGGGGTCGACATCCGGGTACGCGAAAATAAATTTCAATAACTAATTGTTTTGATTCTGTACCCAGTCAGAGCTGTCGCCTCCATGAACATTGTAAGCTAGCCTGAGTAGGTAACGTGAAGAAAAAAAAAATCTCACGGAGTGGTACATTCTATTTTTAAAACCGACCAGAAGATATGATTCACTACAGCCCTGTTGTCTAACTACTATTGTCTTTTCATAATTTATTATTCAATATGTCTAGTCAGCGATTATATGATGCTACCCCTTCTATCAGATTGTATTACTATGGTTGATTACTATTATGACACATAAACTACAAAGTATTACCGTAGTCCGACTATATATCGCCCTCCGGTCCGCGTGATATTATGGTGCAGGGGTCAGAACCTGAGATGTTTGTAGTTACACGTATCTATTTAATATCTATATATCAACACGCGGCGAAGTATTCACTGGGCTACTATATATTTAACTATATGGGTGTCCTATATTCTATATCCATTTACTACAATATTCATATACTTATTAATATTCATATTCACATTAATATTCATTTGCCACGACGCTATATTCTACAAACACCCTGTTTCCTCTATCTACGCCCAGCCTATTTACACATTTCATCATAATACTTTAAAATCTATAATCACTACAAACATTTTCCCATTCCGATCACCGCACGACAACCTCACTCGAACCCAAGACTCTTTTACCACACACACAATACTATGTAATACTTGGTAGCTTTATTAATAACGAAAGAAAAAAAATCCTATGTATGTTCACTGAAAATAGAATTATCTGCGATAATGTCTAATGTTTATAAAATTCTGCATCAACAATGAAATTCTACAGCCACGAAGAAAAATGGACATTTAATATATTTTCAAAGCGAAGAACTAGCATCATATCGCCCGACTTCTGTTAAAAATTTACGTATTGTTTATTTATTTAAATATTTAGATTTCTAGACTATGCAGAATGTTGAAACTTTCAGAATATATTAATTTTGGGTCACTTGACCTAACTGTACATTCATATGGGCTGTGAATTATACCTTCTAGGTTTTATTTCGGAAAGAAAGGTCAATTTCATGAAAACTAAATCACTAAGCACCTCGACGGAAGAATGGCGGTTAGTACTGACTTCTGACACTAGGGCTAGCGACGATATAATGAACCCTTGAACAACTGAATGTGACCTTGTACACGGAATTATTATACTATATTACGTTCACTTAATGACGGAGTAATAAAAATTTATCGCATAGTAAATACTACACTGTCCAACACACTCTTTCATCACTTAATTATCACTATCACTGATACTACATTACAAATATACACATACTACTCGAACTACAAGACACATCATGCCACATTCATACTACACACTACATTAATACATGTTATACTAATAAATATACACAGAAATCATTCCGATTTTACCATGTTAAATCGGCTCTATGAAAGGTAACGAAAGGAAAGAAATGAACAGGGCCAACTGGCCCTTATATTTACTAAATCACATTCTTGAAATCAACCTGTTTAATCGATGCCCTGAGGGGACATATCGGAGTATTAGCTAACAATAGGACCCCTGCCCTGAAGGGGCAGGAACCCGGAACAAACTGAATGTTCAACTCATCCCGCTGGAAGCCGTACTCCCAATTTGAGAGTCAGATAGGAGCCCTTACTGAAATTTACACGTGCATTGTGATTACTGGACTGACTACCACAAAATTAAATACCGCCATGTTACTAATAAATAAATACAAAAAGAAATCACATCCACTACATACACGAACACAAACGGTAGTGAGGCAGGCCTTACGTAACTAGAAAAGGAATAATTTTAAGGATAAGAATATTTTAAGGGAGAAAACACCACTCCTCCGAAACTGTTTATAGATTCCTAAGAAAACTCGCAAACTGATGCACTTTACAAAGCCTGTCCATAACTAACAATATCTGCACAACATGGCGTCATCTATTTTTTATTTCTTCAGTCCGGTTTTTACTATGAAAAACTAACAAATTATGGCTCCGTAGCTTCCTGCTTGGTAGTTATTCGACTATTATATCAGTTTTACCTTTTACTGCAGGTTTTCTCACTCCGTTTCAACGTTTTTGCTGGGAAGATCCAAATCTAGCTGTTGTCAGCAAGATTTTCCGGCTTGGAATGGAATAATTGCGCCCTAATATCATAGCGTGGGTTTATCAGCCAATCAAAACTAAGCATTTTGGCGGTGGGGCTTTGAAACGAATAAAATTTGGTAAAATCTGGATCAAACTAGATTTTAGAAGGACCTAGGTATCTAAAAG
Source organism: Thermobia domestica (assembly GCF_964235325.1). Lineage (NCBI taxonomy): Eukaryota > Metazoa > Arthropoda > Insecta > Zygentoma > Lepismatidae > Thermobia > Thermobia domestica. The sequence goes on along the minus strand of NC_137466.1, from coordinate 49,525,990 downwards.
AGAGGTGAAGGGTGGTCCTGAAAATTCTGTCGAATTTTAGATTGGTTATTTGATCTGGAAAGTTCCGTCCAATAGTGGATCTATATTTTCGGATAGCACTGACACCGTAAGAATTGTAATAATCCATTTACATATACATATGCAAGACTTATAACTAATTTAAAATATAAATAAAGATATTGATTCCCAAAACTATCATTCCCAATGAATTTTTTACAGTTTTTTCATGTTAATTTGAAATAGAATAACAAATAAAATTACGAATTATATGAACAGCCAGAAATTTTTTGTTAAACTTCAGGTACAGTCGGTGCAAAAAATTTCGGGCACCCTCCTATTAAAAACATAATTTCATTAGACTGTAATGGCACATTACAGTTCCCCGGCGTCGTTAAAAAAAAATTTTGTTTGAATAACAAAATTTTGTTGAATAGAATTAACATGTATTAATACTAATAAACTAACTACTCACTCATACTCTCATGCACTCAAATGAGACAGTGTAACATTCACTTTGGATATTGAGATAGAAGTTCACGTTTTTTTGTCCTCGGTACAGTTGAAAAGCTTAATATTCTGGAAATTGTGAGTTCACCTTTTAGGTAGCAGGAAAACACGAGGTAACCAGTTCGCAATGTTCCCATCGAAAGTGGGAAAACGTTCAATATCCCGGAGGGACACTTTAGAGCTCATACTAACATAAGTAGGGGAATAGTTAGTGGGAATTAACATATTATCCTGCACAATCGGAGTCGTCACCGGACTTACCACCGACGACGTAGTAGCGGTGTTATAATTACCCATGTAATTAAAAGGGATTCTATTGGTCGTATTGAATATGTTGGGCTCCATCCCCGGACCAATCGCACCCGTGAACAACGACTCAGAATGGCACCCATCTCCTTTTCCCGGCAACACGCTATGTGATTGTATACCTCCATGTAAGGAGGGAGCACTCACGCTAGTGACCGTAGTCGTCACAACACTCGACTGATTCGGCACACTATTAGAATTGAACCACGACTTTGGTTCTGACCGATACATGGGGTAGTGCGTCGCAATATCCCGTGCATCAACCGACATTAAATTTTCTTTTCCTGCGCCACGGGTAGTTGTAGCGGGTAATATTCCTGAGGAATCGCTACCGGGGAAAGGATAGGTTACCTCTGATTTTTCGCGACTAGATTTTGTCATTTCTTTTCGAATATTTACTATGTCATTTTGAATTTTCAAAACTTTCTGGTCAGTTACTTCCAGTTCGGTTTTCAATGATAAGTCTGACAAGGTTGACTTTAAACTATCAATTTCGGCCTGCTGTGTTTCCAGTTTATTGTCGATTTTATGTAATTTTGTGTCCATTTCTTCAATTTCAGAATTTACATGATCTAATTTACTTTCAGTCTCCTGCTGAAGTTGCTTTATGGACTGTTGAGCCTCGCATCTGACCAAATCGATGTCAGTAGACGTTTGCTCTCTCAATTTGTTTATTGAGGAAGCAAAGTCCAAACATATGTTGTCTATTTTGTGAGTTAATACTTCGAATCGAGATTCGGTTTCTCGGTTCGAGGCATCTATTTTTTCATTCATTTCCCGGCTATTCTTATTCATTTCGCGTCTCATCTCTCGGCTATTATTATCTATTTTTTCATTTATTTCGCGGCTATTTTCATTTATTTCGCGTCTCATTTCCCGGTTATTTTCATTCATTTCTTGTAGCATTTGTTGCAATGAAAGGAGGAGAGCGTCATTATTAGATGACCCAGTCTTCCTTTTCTTTTCTTTGGGTTTATCACCAACTGGATCCCCATCTCTTTCATCATCATCGAGGTCAGATATCTCCACTGGAGATATTTGGCCTCGGTTCTTCGGGGTACTATACCCTCGCTCACCGTCCGAATCGGGATGCTCATTTTCTTTTTCAGAGGATAAACGCATGGGTTCACGCGACTGGTGGAGCTTCCCCTCACATTCTTTGCAGTATTTGACTATCTCACCAGCCCGGACCTTTTCTGCATTTTCCGCAGTATCCTCTAAATTACTACAACTGAAATGTATCCATTTCAGCCCACATTCGTGACACCTCACTAGCCTACGAGAGACGCGAGCTCTTTTCTCACTACTTTCTAAAGTACATTGCGTACATGAGACTTCCGCGTTCTCGTGTGATACTACTTCTCTATTGGTTGCCATAGCTTACACCCAAAAAGACACAATATAAACACATACAATTATATACTTATAAACTAACAATACTTATTATTCAGGTACTATTCATAAATTAAGGAACTCCTATCTAATTCCCTCCTTGGGTCAACTTCCAGCATTTTCAAATTTTAGAATTTGACAAATTCCTTCATTTCCCCCTTTCTACAGAGAGAGACAAAGATAGCAGAACAGCCAATGACTATAATTATTTAATCTCACTGTAACTTTTTAATTATACACCTTTTGTGGCCAAATCAATATGTGCTCGATCCTAAACAGTGTTTAATAAATAATTTCAGATTCGTTACCAGGGAAAACAATTGTTTCCATGGTAACTGTCCGATGTCAACGGTCGCCAATATTGAAAGAAAACAAAAATTTTAACGTCCGTTTTCATAGAAACCGTCGTTTCTAGGGCAACAGGTCCTGTCACGGTTAGCCAATATTGAAAGAAAACCTTTGGTCATTATAGGTCGTTAACTGTCCTGTCACGGTCCGCAAAAAATTGAAAGAAAACAAAGATAAAAAAAACGAAGATAAAAGAGCTAATTTAGAGGAGAGAGGAGTCGCTAAAATTAATTTTCTTTAACGAGGACGATTACGAAAGATCACTTACTGATTGAAATCCAGATTATTTTCCAATAGAGTAACTTCCAATAAACCTTTTGTTATTGTTAATTATTCCATATCGGACTCCCGAAGAAAACTCATCGAAACAACTTATTGACCGTGCCAATAGCGACTACTCTCAATCATGACTCCGTTTTCTTTCATTTAGAAATAGGAAAGAAAGAGAAGAAAGTAGAAGGGTAAAAGAAGGAGGTAGGTAAAGAAGAAAGAAAAGAGATAGGGTATTTTAATGAGAAACAGATTACTGGATAATTCCGGAAATATAGTAAAAGGTCGGGAGAGTCGTTGAAAGACGAATCATTCTAAATGTTATTAACGACTAATCAATTTTGGAATGCTTCGGAATAGACACATGTTCCCTCATACCACCCAGACCTAGCTCCAGGCACCACGATCATGGGGTTGCCCAGACCTAGACCTGGAAATGAGAAAAGTGAAATTTAATTCTTTGTAAAGTTATTCCGACCGGTGACTGATAACTATCCAGCATCTGAACTCTGTCCTCTAGGATCGACCACACATATGAATTAGCCAAGAAAAAAAAAAAATCAAACTTATCAACTCAATATAAATTTATGTATCGCATCAATAAAAGTCTCAACTTCCTGGAAGAAAGATGTCGTATTTAGGCTTATCCTGCTATTTTTGTTTCACTCCTAGAGCCGATTTAAACCGTTAGTGACGGTCCTTCATGACCTAGGTTATTTACCTTAACACATATATTAAAACATGACACATATATTACAGATGTTAATATGACAAATGATATCACTAAAATTACTTATATTAAATCTATCATGCATTCACACGCTCACTCACTCAGGACAGTGTATATATGTTTAAAGGAAACCAACTAACTACAAAGGTACAAATAGTTTATTACATTCATAGTGAAAAAAAAGGACAAAACAAATAATTATGAAGAAAATATTAAAAGCACAAGTTCTTGGTTATATATCAATAGAATACAAAGAGTTATATTTTAGTAAATTTTATATATTCAATCATATTGACAAATGAAAAAGAAAGGAAAAAAAAATAATTACATATATTGTATCTTAGGCATGCTAAATCAAAATTATGATTTGCGACATACGCAAAAGAAAAAAAAACTTATTTCACTTAAAAAAAATTGGACAAAGAGGAAAGAAAAAAAAACTTTTTGGTGTATTAGAACTTATATGAGTCTCTACCTCACGTCGAGATATTAAAATATTAATAATTTCGAGCGTTCAAATCACAACTCACGCACTAGTCGTAGTGTCCAAAACGTTTCGCTCCATTTAACTTAGTTTGTGGTCATTTATATATATCTCTATATGTATATATATATATCTATTGGTTTACAAAACCATTTGTCGTCTATATTTGGTTTGTAACTGGTAACAGTTTATATCTGCAATCGCACACTGCTACGTCTATACCCATCTAGGGATTTCGAGAAAATAACTTTCACTAGAGGAAGTTTCTCCTCTTAGACGGTCTATTTCCAAATTTATTAATCGAATAATTTCAAGTTATTTATCCAACACTGGGACACTTCACGAGACCTTTCATTAGGATCACTTTCGTATATGTTTATACATGGTTCGGATTAAAAAAAAAATGATCTTCCACAGGTGTACGGAGTATGATGGTTCAAATTGAGGATAAAAAAAAAAAAAAAAACTGGTCAAGTCACAGGATACACATGAAGGTGAGACGGATTTAAGGTGCACTTTCCACAATGGTTTTAGGTTAATTGCTCAGGGATAATATTTGTTATGATGGGGGTTACGTTTAGACCTGCCGATATTTTTTCAATGCATGCCATTATATAAGTACAGAGGTTATCACTTACATTGATTCAGAGGAAAAGGAAAATTACTTAAGTGCACGGCGGTATTCTTAACAAAATCTACATTCTTAAATTCGTCGGAAGACTTCTGGTAAACTATAGCAACCAATACACGTTTTTTAGGGGGACTGACACGAGCGCTCTTACATATATTCATAATACATTTAATATCATACTTTTACTTTAACATCATATTCACATACTAATTACACATACATTTCGAAGTATTTATTTCTCTCTCTCTATATATATATATTTATAATAAATGCGCACACATTTAAATTAATCATCCCCAATAATAACATTTTTACAAGGTTGCAAACATTGTCCAAAACAAATGACTTCCGACATTACATATGAAAAAGAAAATTGATTTTTTTACTTGATACCGCGCATCTATAAATTTTCACTTTTATATAATCAGTTCGTGCTTAAATCATGAAGGAAAAAAAAAACTTTGGAAGGCAGGCACGTAACACAGAGCATTTCTAAAGATATAACTAGATAAATCAAAATACAATTTCTGGGTCCAGGTTAACTACAAAGTAATTGAAAACCAAAACAGAAAGGAAAGTGACCAACGGATTAAAAAAAAACTTAAGAGGGACGACGGTGAAAGAACATAATCGAAGTGTCGTCAAATACTAAGTCTTTGTTCATTTCAGCGATAGGTCAAAATGTGATGGAGGACCCGATCATTATCTACTCCATTCATGAATCGTGTCTTGCAACGTCTCAGCTGGTCATTTCAGATCAGAGTTGTACGTTAAATAAATCGTAAGTAACAAGTTCAAAATCTTGGGGGGGGGGGAGGTTGAAAATTTGAAAAAAAAAATCTTGAAGTAATGAAGACAGAGAGAGAGATAGAGAAGAAGGAAGACGAAGAATAGGGGCGCCAAAGACTTAAGTGAGAAATAACTAACGCTACAAAGTTAGAAGTCGAATTTCGCTCTCAACAAAATCCATAGCCAAAATATTCTTAACATGCCAAAAGGGTTGTCTACTCAAATACGTAGACTCAAGGGGCGCCCTGCTGCCAAGGATGCAAGTTCTGTGTCCATCAGATCCCAATCCCACAAGAGTTGGCTTGTAAGATTGAAATCCGATCCCCGTATCCGGCCCAGACCAGCAGGAAAAAAGGAGGGGGGAAAAGGGACCAGGTAACTGCGTCCCCAATTTTGAAATCTCTAAGTAAAAAAAAAATATTCGACCCCTTAGAAAAACTAAGAAGGTTCGAGGACAGTAATGAAACTAGAATAGAAGTATTATCTAAGATATCCCTAACTAATGATTTGCCGAAATAAAAAAAAAAATTAAATAAACTGAATTTTGGATCGGTGATTTCTATGCCAAACTTCACCGATAGCTACCCTGCGCAGACACGCCACGGTCTGGGATGTCGTTAATTTCCCTCGTCTAATTAAACTAAGAAAAGAAATGAAAATACTTAAAGGGACTAGGGGTCGACATCCGGGTACGCGAAAATAAATTTCAATAACTAATTGTTTTGATTCTGTACCGTCAGAGCTGTCGCCTCCATGAACATTGTAAGCTAGCCTGAGTAGGTAACGTGAAGAAAAAAAAAATCTCACGGAGTGGTACATTCTATTTTTAAAACCGACCAGAAGATATGATTCACTACAGCCCTGTTGTCTAACTACTATTGTCTTTTCATAATTTATTATTCAATATGTCTAGTCAGCGATTATATGATGCTACCCCTTCTATCAGATTGTATTACTATGGTTGATTACTATTATGACACATAAACTACAAAGTATTACCGTAGTCCGACTATATATCGCCCTCCGGTCCGCGTGATATTATGGTGCAGGGGTCAGAACCTGAGATGTTTGTAGTTACACGTATCTATTTAATATCTATATATCAACACGCGGCGAAGTATTCACTGGGCTACTATATATTTAACTATATGGGTGTCCTATATTCTATATCCATTTACTACAATATTCATATACTTATTAATATTCATATTCACATTAATATTCATTTGCCACGACGCTATATTCTACAAACACCCTGTTTCCTCTATCTACGCCCAGCCTATTTACACATTTCATCATAATACTTTAAAATCTATAATCACTACAAACATTTTCCCATTCCGATCACCGCACGACAACCTCACTCGAACCCAAGACTCTTTTACCACACACACAATACTATGTAATACTTGGTAGCTTTATTAATAACGAAAGAAAAAAAATCCTATGTATGTTCACTGAAAATAGAATTATCTGCGATAATGTCTAATGTTTATAAAATTCTGCATCAACAATGAAATTCTACAGCCACGAAGAAAAATGGACATTTAATATATTTTCAAAGCGAAGAACTAGCATCATATCGCCCGACTTCTGTTAAAAATTTACGTATTGTTTATTTATTTAAATATTTAGATTTCTAGACTATGCAGAATGTTGAAACTTTCAGAATATATTAATTTTGGGTCACTTGACCTAACTGTACATTCATATGGGCTGTGAATTATACCTTCTAGGTTTTATTTCGGAAAGAAAGGTCAATTTCATGAAAACTAAATCACTAAGCACCTCGACGGAAGAATGGCGGTTAGTACTGACTTCTGACACTAGGGCTAGCGACGATATAATGAACCCTTGAACAACTGAATGTGACCTTGTACACGGAATTATTATACTATATTACGTTCACTTAATGACGGAGTAATAAAAATTTATCGCATAGTAAATACTACACTGTCCAACACACTCTTTCATCACTTAATTATCACTATCACTGATACTACATTACAAATATACACATACTACTCGAACTACAAGACACATCATGCCACATTCATACTACACACTACATTAATACATGTTATACTAATAAATATACACAGAAATCATTCCGATTTTACCATGTTAAATCGGCTCTATGAAAGGTAACGAAAGGAAAGAAATGAACAGGGCCAACTGGCCCTTATATTTACTAAATCACATTCTTGAAATCAACCTGTTTAATCGATGCCCTGAGGGGACATATCGGAGTATTAGCTAACAATAGGACCCCTGCCCTGAAGGGGCAGGAACCCGGAACAAACTGAATGTTCAACTCATCCCGCTGGAAGCCGTACTCCCAATTTGAGAGTCAGATAGGAGCCCTTACTGAAATTTACACGTGCATTGTGATTACTGGACTGACTACCACAAAATTAAATACCGCCATGTTACTAATAAATAAATACAAAAAGAAATCACATCCACTACATACACGAACACAAACGGTAGTGAGGCAGGCCTTACGTAACTAGAAAAGGAATAATTTTAAGGATAAGAATATTTTAAGGGAGAAAACACCACTCCTCCGAAACTGTTTATAGATTCCTAAGAAAACTCGCAAACTGATGCACTTTACAAAGCCTGTCCATAACTAACAATATCTGCACAACATGGCGTCATCTATTTTTTATTTCTTCAGTCCGGTTTTTACTATGAAAAACTAACAAATTATGGCTCCGTAGCTTCCTGCTTGGTAGTTATTCGACTATTATATCAGTTTTACCTTTTACTGCAGGTTTTCTCACTCCGTTTCAACGTTTTTGCTGGGAAGATCCAAATCTAGCTGTTGTCAGCAAGATTTTCCGGCTTGGAATGGAATAATTGCGCCCTAATATCATAGCGTGGGTTTATCAGCCAATCAAAACTAAGCATTTTGGCGGTGGGGCTTTGAAACGAATAAAATTTGGTAAAATCTGGATCAAACTAGATTTTAGAAGGACCTAGGTATCTAAAAGAGAGGTGAAGGGTGGTCCTGAAAATTCTGTCGAATTTTAGATTGGTTATTTGATCTGGAAAGTTCCGTCCAATAGTGGATCTATATTTTCGGATAGCACTGACACCGTAAGAATTGTAATAATCCATTTACATATACATATGCAAGACTTATAACTAATTTAAAATATAAATAAAGATATTGATTCCCAAAACTATCATTCCCAATGAATTTTTTACAGTTTTTTCATGTTAATTTGAAATAGAATAACAAATAAAATTACGAATTATATGAACAGCCAGAAATTTTTTGTTAAACTTCAGGTACAGTCGGTGCAAAAAATTTCGGGCACCCTCCTATTAAAAACATAATTTCATTAGACTGTAATGGCACATTACAAGATGTAGAAAGATGTCCCATAAAAATAATATGGGAAAATATTTTTTCGGTTCCCCATAAAACCACTCTGGGACAGTGGGAATTTTTTAATTTTTGGTAATTTACTTAGATAACGCGAACGAAAAATTACAAGCATATCGAATTTCAAGTTTATATTCCAATTCCAAGTACCTAACACATGAGATTATAGGTCCAGAAAAGGCCCATTTAAATAACATGGGGGAATTTCTTCATCCTCCTTTAGACACCCTAAAAATAAAAATAAAATATTCACTTTTTGCAAATTTGCTGTCGGTTAGTTTTGGAAAACTACAATCATCCCAAATTTCAACTTTTCACAGCAACCGGAAGTACCCCTTTATTTTGTGTCAATCAGTTCTTGTAGTTTTACATATAACTATAATTAGAATTTTGAATCATGTAATATTAAAACAGTATTTGAAATCTAAAAACTTGTGAACTAGTGTTAAACACGGGACTCATGAACCTTTTCGTCCAATCTCGAAAACGAAACAAGAATTATCACATTTCTCGTTCCATCTAGAATTTTTAAAGGTATTTCTCGTCTCGACTGTCGTATTGTTCTCGAGAAGAGAAATTCTCTGTATTTCTATATATTATGCTATTGATCCACGTCTCGTTTAGCCTCACTGTTGAATAGAAATCTCAATACCAATTTCAATAATCTTTTTAATAAAGTACACGCCAATCAACTCCAGACGCTAGTGAACTTGAAATGAGATCGATATAGATATAACTCATCCAAGTATCAAATAACGATGAAATACATATATTTTTATTTTAAATCAAAAGTCTAAGTATCAAATTTAATTTTTTTTTTTTATAAACCTAACGAATTTCGAGATAGAAGCATCTTACTGAACTACTTTACTCATTTTCTTTCCTTCTAGGTTAAGTCTTAAAAAGAAAAAAAGCACTAAAACACGTATTTTTTTTATTTTAAATAAATAGTCTAATACCAAATTTCACATCTGTAACCTTAAAGAATTCCGAGATATGAACATCTTATTTTAATAATAATTGGTACACACATAATAATTGGAATTGTGGTCCAATTTCCATACCTGGGAATGCAGTGGCTCAGTGGTAGAGCAATCATCTCTGGTGTATGGGGTCCTTGGTTCGATCCTAGCTCGCGTCAAGTGAGCCTTGTGGTGGACACCATGTGCGTGGGTTTTCTTGGGGTTCTCCTGTTTCCTCCGACATGCTACCATTTCAACCATTTCCCATTATCATCGTCTTCTTTAGCCAAACAGGCAAAAGCGTGGAACGTAAAACTTAAAGATTTCATTCAATTTTTTTCAATTTTTACACCGTTTCCACGTCGATTAAAAAAAAAAAAAACTTCGTAAGTGAAGCACTTTTGCCTAGGCTTTGGTCAATCAAGCAATCAGAAGTTTTCTTTTATGCAGAGAGAGTATGGTGTTCTGGCCTTTGGTTTCCACGTTATGAACCATCGGAGTTACGATTTGTACTTAGTCAAATTTTCGAAACAAGAAAAAACAATATTTAGTTGCTATTTAGAACTAAAATACATGCAAGGAAATCAACTTGTTACGTATTCACCTACGTATTTGAGAAATACATATACTTGTTACGTATTTGAGAAATAAGAAATTAAGTAATTAGATGGTTGACAACTATGTCCTAAATGCAATTTGTACTTATCATAAAGATATCATTTTTAGAAAAAGGAAATTTGAAGGATAATTCCTCCTCCCCGCAACTTATGTTAGATGGTTGGTTTATAATTCTTAACCTTTCACCACTTGCCAACAGTACCTCAAGAATAAACTCGACAGGAGTCGAGTATAGAAATTCATGTATATCTCTAAAAGATCTGCTTCTTGTTGCATTACACATCTTCAAGGAACTCATCGTACTTAGGAAACTAAAAGACAAAAAATGAACGTCTTTGTCAGCATGTAATGCAACTATTTAGAGCTTCATTGTTTTCCGTAGGATGAAACGAAAACAAATGGCAATGAAGCATGCATTTTTATTCATTCGTTGAGAAAATTCGTTTCTTATTCTCAACTGAGAAAAAATGGAGATAATAGTTTCTTTTCTTTTTGCTTTTTTAAAAACAATTGCCATCAGGATTGCCAACGTGTTCAGTACGAATCCCATGAAAATTATGCGTCGTTTCATAATGAATCACTTTTTCGGTTTCATTTGATTTTTAGTTTAGCGTTCCTTTCAGCAGCGAGGCTATATGAGACGTAGACCTATAGCCTAACGTCGAATGTGAATCACACGAGATCCCACCGGGAATCGAACCCGGGTCTTCCACGCCAAAGGTGTGTACGCTAACCGCTGAGCCACAATGGAGCTTCGAATCACTTTTTCGAAGTACAACAAACGGGATTAGAAATTTTTGAACATTAATAGTAGAAATTTATTTTTTCCGTCAATTCTTCTTTCTGAAATATTTAAAAAAAAAAAAAAAAAAAAACTTTCAATAATCATTGTAACCTAAGCATGACTGAGAAATTTGGACTCCGTTTTGGTAGCAATGATCTGCTTCCAAGAATGATCACAAGCAAATGAATATAGAAATTTTATCTATTCAATTCCCTAGATAACTTTGTAATGAGTACTACTATGAAGTTTACTTGTCTTACGATGGAAAACAATCTAATTGTAATTGACTATATCGTAAAAATAATTGTCTCTGACAATGACAGGATCAAAAATATGGAAAACTAACAATAGATCTACGCTATACTTTAGGTATTGTGAGGATTGTCATAACTTTTTGATCCAAAATACGGACAAGCCTTACGAAAATGACGACCCATCAAAGGTACGGTACCCAAACACAGATTAAATATTTTGAAAGTTACCTAAAAATTACCTTTCTAGGTTATCACACAATTGTTTACTGTAATACTTAAAACACTATTGGAAACTAACATATTTTATAATTTTTTTTCAGTGACACAAACATAATAAATGGTACCATTAGATTACATATATTAAATCTAACCAAAAGAATCTTGGAATTTAAAAATGAGACACTTTTTAAAAACATAACCTACTTTATTAATAGTAACTAACATATAACTTAACGCCCGAGTAACGGATCTTTTCGCCCGAGATTTTAGCGATTCCGACTCGAAAATTTTCGGCCAGCTCCAAAAACTATCAAATACAGACATTTTTCTATTTCATGCTTTGTACGATACGGACACGGACACAGACCCAAAAATACAAGCAGTCCGTACAAAATACGGATATATATGGCAATAATAGGTATTGTATTAATTTTGCTTAGTTAGATTATTTTACTTGAATTCTATAATTGTGCGAAATTCTATAACTGCTTTCATGCAGTAACATTGGTTGAGTTGAGTTGATTTTGAGTTTAACGTCCCTTTCAGCAGCGAGGCTATATGAGACGTGGACCTACGGATTAACGAGGAATCCGAACCACATGAGCTCCCGCCGGGAATCGAACCCGGGTCTCCCACGCCAAAGGCAGTAACATTGGTGACGGTGGCGCTATCCATTGAGATAAAGACCAATTATTTGAAAGTTGACAACAACCTTAATGCATTCAGCTATTCCATACCTTCCCAGCGGTCTTTGTCATTTCATTTGACCACCCCTTGTGTTTTGAATCGATTAGATTCTATAGAAAAATTTTCCTTAAATAAACGTTGTTCTTCTAGATCGTCTGCTAAAGAAATTCAAAAGTGCATAAACTGATATATTAAGCTCTCCGATATAGCCATCAGAAAATAAAACAGGAAAGGAAGATCTGGGTTTTAAACCTATGGCGGCTCCATGTTTGGAAAACGATAGGATAAATAATGGTTACTGATCACGAATAGAGCTAGTTTCTGTTGCTCGTGGTTCCCGTGATAAAATATATACGTGTGTTACAACGGGCTATATATGAAAAACAGGAAATCCATATCCCGAACGAAATATGGACCTTAATAACGTCATCGGGTAATTAAAGTATGATAAAGGTTATAGTATTTGATAATTGATGTGTCCATATTTCACGTCTGAGGTCTTCTTGTCCGTATCAATTCTTGTTCAGAAGATAGGCTGACGTGACCTCAATGAACTAGAAATAAAACGACAATATAAATCATAGTCTCTGACCAACAAATCTCTGAGGAGAATCGTCTCTAAAAGCCTTCCAGCTTGTATCTCAATCGTGTATTGTGTTACATAAGATAGAATAAGGACAAACAAAAAATAACATTGCTCGAGAAAATTTAAAATGAAAATGTTGCGTAAATGAATGGATTAATTAAGAATATTAATAATAAGGGCACGGGCATCTCTAGCGGGGGAGACGCGTCCCCTCAATATTTTGAAGTACAAAATATTCAATATTTTATACTAATTTAATTTATTTACTAACGACAGAATAACATATAAATAATAATTATTATATTTATTTGGAATATAATATTCAGGCCGTGTGTGAGAGGTTGGGCTAGGTAGTACCATTTGAGCCACTTTCTTTAATGTCCCACCCCAAATTTTACCTTTTAGAGAGGCCAGTGAATAAAGGTATAAAAAGACATTGTTTTAGCCGGAAATGAATTCAGAGAGTTTCTGGAAATCCTCCATCCAATGGTGGATCTAGACCGGGACCGGGAGATAGTTTTTTTTTAGTAACAAAAATAATTGAAGCTATTATTTATATATTTCTGAAAGGGTTTATAGTAAGCATTTTCTTTTATTCTTTATTGAAAAATATTTGAAACATTAGATGTAATTTCAGTTGCAGTTTTTCTGTTATGCAATGCGTAAAACAATACTTGAGGTCCACAATGTCAACGTTCAATCTAGCCATAATACCCATCAGAAAAAAGTTAAATTGGAAATTTTGCAGGAGCCATGACAAATTGTAAATTCATGATATACCTATCATAGTCTGGGTTCTGGCTGGCGTCATCAGTTTTTACTTCCTAGATTTTCCACTACCTCCATCCTGGTAAAGTTTTCAACATTTGAATCAGATGCTGTAGAACATTCATTTCAAACTGGCATATATATATATATATATATATATATATATATATATATATATATATATATATATATATATATATATATATATATATATATATATATAACGCAGGAGCATCTTTCACAGTCAGAGCCAGGAAAGAGAGAAAACGTTGAGCATAGAAGGGGGAACAAAGAGTGTGTGTGGAACAAGGGCAAAGGATAGGATGGAATAGAACAAAACAAAATGAAATGAAATTTTTGAGTTTAACGTTTCACGGTTATGCCGGCTAGGCTAAAGAAGATGATGATATTGAGAAACGAATGAAATGGTGGAATGAAGAAAGTGGGAGGAAATAGGAGAACCCCTAGGAAATTCATGCACACGGTGTTTGTCCACCAAAAGTTCACTTGGTGGGGATTGAACCCAAGACCCCTAGCACCAGAGGTGAACGCTCTACCACTGAGCCACCGCAGCCCCGAAGAATAAAACAAGTGTTGCCAGTGTGCAAATAGTCATGATTCTACGAGTAATGTATTTGTGTAGAACCATCGAGTAGGCCTTGTTCGTCTGTCACCACTGTCTTCTGTCAACGTTAAGTTTGCTGTTTTTCCTTGTTCTCTCTGCGTGGTTTATTGAGAATACGAGGAACATTGTGGCGTCAGAGAACATTCAGTCTGAAATGACATCTAGATCAGTGGTTCTTAAACTTTTTGAGCCTAGTTCCTCCTCGGGTGAATTTGATTGTTCTAAGCACCCCTTAATCCACCTATGTTCAAGGATGACGTAAGATTTGGTCGAAGCAGTATAAGAACCAGAAAAAGGCTTCAACTCTTAAAACCATCATTGAAAAGTTTAAAGTTTTCATAATTTGTAAAATAGTTAATCACTTTCACCCAATAACAAGAAGAAAAGTCTAACAAGTCAAGTAATGTCAAACATCCCCTAAATAGTCTATCGCCCCTTTTTGTTCCAGCGCCCCGTTTGAAAATGAGAACGCCCTCTGAAGACAGTTAATGCCAACGTTGCGAACTACTGATCTGGAAGTTTAGAATACTGACAGGAGACATCTGTGAAAATGCGTGAAGCTACCATTCCTATTAGCCAGAGGCAAGATATTTGTTCTCCTCCCTTAATGCAGAAAGAACTTTCGTAAACTTGAGTCTCCTTTACTCTAGTTTATCTCAAATTCTGTTCCAAGACCTCTTTCGGAAACAAATTGAGATAAAGGGCAAAATTGCAACGATTTTGTCCAAAAACTTCAGTCACACTTTTTCTGTAATAATTTTGAACCATTAATTTCCAGGATATTAAAAAAAAAAAGGAAAGAAACACTGACGCTGCACCATAAATAGGCGCAAATATGCTGTGTATAAATATTATTTTTTTGTTACTTTTTTTTTAAAACCAATCTTGGTTCGAACTCGAATTCAGGTTTACATTGTGAATTGTTTCCATTCTACATAATAAAAGGTGCTAGAGGACATATCACCATTTCAGTCTTTTTTTTTTTTTTTTTCAAAAAATAACTACAAAGTCTACAATATTATTGGCATGTAACGAAAAAACTCCGAAGATGAAACACATAACAATCAACAGATCTCATTTACCTGAACAAAATGATATGGGTGAGTGTGAATCCCCATGCTTAGTTTTCGAGAAAATTCAAGAAAATGATTTTCTTTTGTAAACCTAAAAATTGATAGTGTAGGAGAGCATTTAACAACGATTAAAGATACACAAGTCATAACACAATATACTTCACATGTTTTAAAAATTAATATATCACACGCTTCGTGGATCTCTCCTAAAGTGAAAAGTATCTGATAACTTCTAGATTGGTTATTGATGCATACGAGCAGACTGAGGCATTCGGTTGAAGATTTTGCGGGCATGAGTGTTTCGAAGTTTCTGTATTTACATCTATCAAATTTGATCAAAGTAAAAATTACAGGACACCCAACTAAAACCATGAAAAATAAGGTGAAATGTTATTAACATGGTTCTGTAAATCAGTTTTAAAAAATCAGGAAAAAAGTAAAGTGGCAAGGAATAAAGATATATTATTATTATTATTATTATTATTATTATTATTATTATTATTATTATTATTATTATTATTATTATTATTATTATTATTATTTATTCAGCGTCCCACGAATGAGTTTAATCTCCGCCATTACGTCCTGTTGGAACTCATTTGTTTCAAATAATTTAAAATGAACATATCACAATATTGCGAGTGGTGATTATATTTAATGAGAAAAAGCAAAAAGGCTACACTCACCGAAAAAAAAAAAAAAAAAAAAAAAAAAAAAAAATATGTAGCAGAATTTTCTTCTACATGCAACAGGTAGCACTTTCGGAAGATGCTACTTCCTTCTTCAGCCTGTGGTAGACTCCAAAAAGGATTTTAAAAAAATGAAGGAAGTTTAAAAATGATTAAAAGGTTGATATGTAATGAGAGACAATGTCAGTGAATTTCTATTCCCGTGTGTTTTAATGTTTCACAGATTTTTTTACATATCTTAACCTTTTAACCATTTTTAAACCTTCCTTCATGTTTTTCTTTTTATCCTTTTTGACGTCTACCACAGGCTAAGAAAGGAAGTAGCATCTTCCGAAAGTGCTATCTGTTGCATGTAGAACAAAATTTTGCTACATATGTTTTGCGGTGAGTAATAGCCTTTTTGCTTTTTCTCACTAAAATGAACATGTTTATCTTCAAGAACAAAATATTAACTTGTTTTTGAAAAAAAAAAAGAAAAAAGCTTTCAGTTTTACTTCCCATTGTTATGCCCGTTGGATAGATGAGATGGATGATTACTGTAAGTGAATTGGTGAATGATGATGGACAAATTGGTGAAATGGATGATTACTGTAAGTGAATTGGTGAATGGTGATGGAAGAATTGGTGAAATGGATGATTACTGTAAGTGAATTGGTGAATGATGATGGAAGAATTGGTGAAATGGATGATTACTGTAAGTGAATTGGTGAATGATGATGGAAGAATTGGTGAAATGGATGATTACTGTAAGTGAATTGGTGAATTATGTTGGAAGAATTGGTGAAATGGATGATTACTGTAAGTGAATGATGATGAAAGAATTGGTGAAATAAGAATGTAAAAGGAAATGGGAGAACCCCGAGAAAACTCACGGACACGATGTTGTTCACTCAAACTTATTTGGTCGGGTATCGAACTATACACCCCATGCAGCAGATGTAAGCGCACTTTGGTTTTTAGAAATAAAAGCTAATTGATTTACCGAACCTTCCTCAGAACTTATTTTTCCTAATTACCACCATTTTTACTTCATTTTACGGTTTCCCACTAACCTTCTAGACCAGGGACACGAACACGGAAACATCGGGGACAGTTAAAATTCCAAAGGCTGTCCCACCGAGAATCGAACCCAAGACCACGTACACCAAAGGCGTACGCTCAAGCCACTAGACCAGAGGGGAAGGCAACTGAGCCAACATGTCCCCTTTTGGGAAAAAAAAGTAAAAAAGTAAAATTTAATGATTCGCCAGAAAGTTTAGGATGACCTCACATCATTATTCAACAAAACATGCATTAAGAACTTGTAGACCCATGTTCCGAGGGTACGGTCAGAGCTAAAAGCAATCCAATTGAGTATGTGTAGATGGACCTACTTACAATCAAACGAACTAATTACACTTTATACCAATAACCTTTTGCCATTAACACTATTACGTCAATAATCTGTTGCGGCATTGCGAAAATATTTCTCTACCGCATTACATGTCATCTTCCATGACATCACTTCATGAAGATGATTTAATGGAGAGTCATCAAAGATATATCGAGGACAGGAGTAAGTAAGCATACAATTTGGACAATGTATCAGTCAGTTCACGTACGGTGTATATTCTTTTTTTTTTTTTTTTTAATAGGTATTGCTCTTTACGAATTTAGTTTTGTGATTGGTCATTGAAGCGTATTTGAGAGAAATTACTGTACATCTATTTAAAAATGTATTTGTCTCATCTGTGTTTATTGATTTCTGCTTCAACAAAAATTTAATGTCTCTTAATTTGTGAAAGTGAACTTGTATTGGAGATAAATTTAATGTTGCTTAGACTAAATTTCAATAATTCGTCAATGTTTAACAACAATAATAATAATAATAATAATAATAATAATAATAATAATAATAATAAAATATAAAAATTAGACACATATCAATTTTTAGACTTTGAGCAAAAAGGTATCGGTGATGGTAAATCTTAATGAATAGTTTTCGAAAAAATATTATTATTATTATTTATTACCCGTGTTCGTAGTTTCAGGGAAATTTCCCTAATGTAGGGAAATTTCATAGATAAATTTAGCAAAAAGGGGGAAAAGGGAATTTTTCGATAAAAAGCAAAAGATCCAGGGAAATTCTCGCGCTGTCTGATTGACAAGTATAAATGCTTAAATTTTTCTTTGTTCTTCAGAAATAAACTAAAATAATAACAATAGTTTGTCTATATTCCATTATATATGTATTGTATATCTCTTCAAAGTATCACGATTTAAACCAATTTTGTTTTGCTAGGTGTATTTATGAGTATTCTTTTGCTTAAAAAATGAAGGTAAAAGTAAAAATTTAGAAGCAAAAAGCAAATAAATAAAACAAATGTGGTTAGCACTTCTTTTAATATAGCTAAATTAATAGATCATGAAGATAATAGGAAAAAGATGACAGCATGCTTAGCCATCTTATTCGGCACTCCGATTGGATCACCTTGTTGATAGAGGGAAAGGCAGAAGGAAAACCGGGAAGAGGAAGACCAAGGATAGAATGTTTAGATATAGTTACGAAGAAGAGACCTTATCAAAGTGTATAAAACACCTCTCTCAAGGAAGAAAAAAGCTTTAAAATTTCCAAGTTGTCCACCAACCTATCGTTGAGGTGAGAAAGAAGAGGAAATTAATCTTATCTCATAATTCTCTCATAGGAATTGGACTCTTAACAAACTAGAGAAATTTTGATAAGAAAAGTGAAAATTTTGTGTCAGTCGAGGGAAATTTTCTTAAAAAAAACTTACGAACACTATTTATGGTGTCTTCCCACTTGCGACAGTCCTATTAGCGACAGGAACTGTTAACTGTCCTATGAGCGACCGATTCGATCTATTAACTGCCCTATGAATCACCGATTCGTTCATACTAAGATAATGTTCTATCTTCTTTAACTTGTTTTATGCTAATGTGATTTAGAATCTAACAAAATGTACTATGAAAAATTTCGCTCTACCTGAATTTAATACGTGAGAATGCTCTCATTATATTAACAATCTTTTATACGTTTTTCTAATATTATATTTTTGAATTAATTTCTATGAATACGTTGACTCTATCAAGGGGAAAACTAATTAAATATTTAGAGTAGCTCCGCCTTTGTCTATGATTCTAATATAATTAAAAATTTCATGTTAAAATGATACGGAGCATAAGTTTAGATTGAATATGTTTATGGCATAAGAAATAAATCAGAAAGAGGTATGGGCGCCCGATGAAAATTTTCTAGGGAGGGGCATTTCCATGGTTGCTGTATCACGTCTGGTATATCTGGTATTTAATATGCGTGGTTTGCTATATTACGTATACATTTTTATGAGCCAGGGGGCGGCCTCTGCCTTCCCATCGGGTGCCCATGGAGAAAAGGTGTTCACCATTTGAGGATATCAAAGAAATCTAAAAACACGGTGTATTCGAAGAAATTATTACGCAGGACTTTACAGTTCGTCTATTTATAAGGGAAGATAAGGTTCTCTCAGATTGCTTCACGACAAGCTTTTATGTATAAGTCAAAACAAGGGAGGAAGGCAAATTAAGCAATTAATTTACGTTTCAATAGCTTACAATAGGGGGACGGTAGTTTAAAGAGTTTGTTTACCTTTTGGATTGTTTTACCTTTAGGAATATACTTTTCATGGAAATATCCCTGTAGTCTCGTTAAGTTATTTGATATGTTTTATGTCAAATCTAACTCGAAAATTAAAATAAGTTTTATTTGCACTCACAGTAGAGGAGAAATATATTTGACGAACAGTATCACTGGCACGTTCATATTTCATACCAAGGTTGTTCGGGCGCTAATAACGCCAGAGGCAAACATATTTTACGACATGGAATCATATCATCTTCCATCATCTCAATGTAAATGAACCGGTCGCTCATAGGACAGATAACAGTTCCTGTCGCTAATAGGACTGTCGCTTCTGGAACTAATTCCTATTTATTACAGTAAAAACTCGTTCAGTCATCGTCTGTACATGCGTACTGCATGTTTAGATCAAAACACAATTAAAAACTTTTTCAAATGACTTTTGTTTACATAAAGCTACTGTACTGTAGTATTTAAAAAGCGATAACATACAAAGTTTCAGTTTGTAGTACATCTTTATTGTCTAATTTTTCAATTTATTGCACGTACGTACATTAAATTTATGTACGTATTTTAAGCTTGCTTCGGGCGGTTTTTTAAACATGTCTTAGTAATCCGAACTTTTTGATAATCCGGACAGCTCGAGCAAACAAATATTCGGATTAACGAGGTTAAACTATATTATATTTATTATTATTTATTATTAACAAAAATTAATTCTCTATAATAACCATGCCATCTATTAAGATGAAATTGATGCTGAAGTTTACACTAATTATACCATTGTTTGATTTTTAGATGCCATCATCACCAGAATAATGAAAAAAAGAAGAAATTTCTAGTTTTATGTCCTATATTGATGACTTTTAGGCTAAAGAAGGCACAATTAATGAAAATGAGTGATGATAAAATACTTGGTGGAATGAGAACGTGAGAGGGCACGGGAAGACCTGCAGCACAATAGTGTCAACACAAATTCGTGTGGGCGGGGGTCGAACCAGGGATCTCTCGTGACAGAGGTGAGCGCTCTACCACTGAGCTACCATGCCCATTTGCCAAAAACTATTGTCCTTCGATAGATTATATACGTGACCATAACCTTATATAGGTGTTAAGAATATGCATATCACTAATTTAAGACTTTACATAAAATGTTATTTGTTTGAGGCAAAATATTAATAGTTGACCCCATGTTAAGAATCTATTATATCCTGCTGCAAGTGTACAGTAGTGTTAAGAGTGTGGGTGAGCCCCCCAGGCTGGGTCACCAAATGTAAATAGATGGGGAGGTGTGTCTCTCTCCCTTCATTTGACAGCAGTCTTACTTCACATTGGGGAAAACCAGTGTTGGGTAAGTTACTTGTAAAAATGTAACGCGTTACAAGTTACTTTACTTTCTCTTAAAATGTAACGCGTTACTAACGCGTTACTTGCCTCAAAAAAGTAACTGTTACTTTACTTCGAAAGTAACGCGTTACTAATGCGTTACTTTTAGGTCGGAAACTTTGAATATGTTAAAAAAATCTTATTACTTCAGTTTTCCGTACTACCATTACTATTGCTATTATTATTATTATTATTATTATTATTATTATTATTATTATTATTATTATTATTATTATTATTATTATTATTATTATTATTATTATTATTATTATAACAACACTGTGTATAAACATGAAAGATAGGCGGTTTATATCTGAATACTAAAAAAGTAGTTGATTGTCAACCTCGGTAGTCGTGAAGTCTAGAAGTCAAGGATATGTTAACGAGCTTCTAAATTTGGATTGAGGGTCTAGGTTGAGTATTCGGGCTCGAGCCAAACATTGTTAAAAGTTATAGGATACTAGCCAAATATCTTCAAAACTGCTCGGCCCTGGTTTAGAATTGTCAACGACTCGAGCAGTTCGGCTCACAGCTCATTCACTATCGAACCAAACCGAGAAGTGAGCCGAGCCAACAGCTTACCCAACCGAGTCGGCTAGAGCCCATCCCTCAGTTGAGTCGAACCAAGCAGATGGCTCATCCCAACCAAGCCAGCTCGAGCCGATGGTTTACCCCAAGCGAGCCGGCTTGAGCCATCGGCTCAGTTACGCCGAGACGAGCTAAGCTTGTTATAAAAATCTCTTGTAGTCTCGTTATCGAGACGAGATGCGAGCAGTGTCCCCTCTCGTAAACAACACTAAAAGTATTCCATACTACTGCTTAGCTTACATTTCTCATGGTTTTCGCTTTCCAGTGTAATCAAGCCATGATTTCAAAACGAGTTAAAACGAGCGAGCCATTTATCAAACTCGACTCGACGCGAAAAACATGAAATCCGCTCGGAAATCGACTCGAGAATATTACTTTTGACTCGACTCGAAACTTGACTTGGATTCGAGTCGTGTTTTAGCTTGACTCTTGCCCATCCCTATGCGTTAGAAAAATGGTTGCTTATTATTATTCTGCTAAACTAATTATATAATAATAACAATGTTGCTATGTAAAATTAAAAAGACAGAATATAGAGAAACATTACACTACAACTGACAAAATAAGAACACATGAACTGGGGGGTGAATCAAAACTTGCCAAAAACTCTAAAATCGATACAAGCTTTTTAAAGCTAGTTGTTCCAAACCCTATAATCAACGGGACTTTAGGATATGCAAACTGATCTAAAAGAACTCTAATATTACATACCATCAACATTACATCAATAAAGTAGGTCTGCTCATCACAGGGGCGGATCCAAGGGGGGGGGCGATCGGGGCGATCGCCCCCCCAGAAGAGGAAACTTTCTTATTTTATATATATAAATAAAACCCATCCCAAAGTTTGGAGCCCTTCAAATTAGCAGTATGACAACCCCCCCCAGAAGTCGGTCCTGGATCCGCCCCTGGCTCATCAGAACACAGTTTATTCATATTAACCCCTTATTGTATGTCGTTAATTATGGCACCCTAGTTGTTGATAAATATTTCTCGCCGGGGCACCACTGTACTTTTAAATTCTGTTCACCACCATCTTCAGCTTTTAAGAAAAAGCATTCTTTCAAATGTTCGAACGATAAAATATCTTCGTTCTCCATCTTTATAAATTCAACACCAATCAAAGTAAAATAGACTACAAGTACCATTGCACTCGTAGTTCAGTCACTGGGTGTATTGATTTGGAGCTGTCAAAATCTAAGACAAAATCTTCCAGGTGCTTGCAATCAGTACACGTGATTTCCCTGAGGCTGTCCTCATCTTCCAAAAACAGCAAGTAACACTATATTTTGTTATAGAAATAAACAAATCAAATTGTATCTATGAAGTTATTTGCAAGCCTACCAACATAAAGTTTGTAAGTCGAAACGGGAAAATGCACATCGAGATTTCCCGTTCAGCCTTACATTAAGATGAAAGTGATAACAGGTCTTACATGCAAATTTCATTGCTAGAGGTCATAAGGCGAAACGGAAAAGGGCGAACAGTGCAGGAATCGTCGGTCACTGACATCGTTCATGCTCCATTGTTCCATTCTGAGAAATTCACTTACAGGAAAGAAACATTTGTTTCCGAAAAAAATACATATATTGTAGTTACTCATCCGAAATGTAACGCGAAAAAAGTAACGCAAACTAGGTACGTTACTTAAAAATTTGTAACGCGTTACCGTTACAGTTACTTTGGAAAAAATGTAACGCGTTACTAGGAAACGTTACTTAAAAAGTAACGCGTTACTTGCGTTACGTTACTTCCCAACACTGGGGAAAACTGTCTGTCATCGTGGGTTCCATGAACTATGAACTTTACTGATTTGCGGTAGAGACTGAAGAAAAAAAAACAATATTTGAGACTCTTTAATTTAATCACAATTTTGGTTGATAGAAAAATTCAAACTGTTCCTATGTAGATCTATGCTACAGTTATTAGTCTAAAGAAAGTTCCGATTTTGAGATCTACACAGGTCTCATAGTTCATGTGGCCTACCTTGATCATTTGTTCTCGAAACGACTCATGAACTACAAAGTTAGTAGTGGCTCATGTAACATGAGACTGAGTCTAGTTACACCAGCAGAATACACATTACCAAGGAATACTATTAGCAGTAAAGTTACCCTGAAAACGCCGAACAACATCCACCTGAAAAACAGAGATTACAAGGCATTTGTTATATTTTTGGTACTAACCACTCGGCATGTGACCATTGAGGTTACCAGCAAGGAATCCATAACAAAGCTAAAGTGATGTGAATTTTGATTAATTTTAATGTAACTTCTTGATAAAACAAACTTTACACATTTCTCCACTGAAACACTGTACACTAAAAAAAAATGATTTTAATTATTACGCAGTAGCTACTGTATTAGTATTAAACAGTTCAAGTCCGCGCGTGTTATATTGAAGTGGTCCTCATATGGAAAGTCCTAGATGATTCAGGGTCTTCATCATGGAATGTTGCCTCCTGTCCGCATGCACTCTTCGATATATGCATGACGTCCTACTTCCCAATCAGGACGGTTTCTGGATGCTTGGTCTCCAAGATCACGCCGGTTCCGTAGTTCTCCTCATTATTATAACTCTCTTAATATGCAGAGAGTAGTTGGAGTAGTTTTCACAGTAAAGGTGACATTGGCGCGTCACACATTACTGACTCCTTGGTTGCGTGGTTCAAAAGTCCCACTATTCAAAATGTATTGGTTAAAAAAAAAACTGTTCATGGCGTGTGACTCACGATGCACAGGTTAAAAAAAAGAAATAATTCTTCATACGAAATATGGTATAGCATCTCTTCAAGGCTTATGATAATGTTCCCGGGAGTGATGGAAACTTGCAGAACGTGTGTCCATGGTATATCTGTGCCACACAATTTGTCCACTAGCACACATTAGTAAACTTCACCGACAGAGTACATCTTCAACTTGATAGCTGAATGTGGTGCTTAATAACACCCCTAACTACTTCACGGTGATGTAGGAAACAAAAGTTGATTAATAAAATCACACTCCCGATGGGGTCATATATAACTGATATTTCCCCTCTTGTTCTATCTAACTATGTAGGTACATATTATCGAGTAGTTTTATCCACTAATATATGGAGCGACACGGTTAGCTCCAACTTACGACTCGAAGTGCCTCGTGACCTCTCTATCAACCGTAGATATTAGGCTCGCAGGAACTACAAAAAGATAGACTCACTTTTTGTCTATTGTCTGCCTTATGGGCCAACGGTTCCCTGATATACGGTAATTTTAGTTTTCCTCAGTAGGTCACCACTTTATACAAGGATATAATGTTTATATTAACACTTTGGTGAGTTTTAGTTAGTTCTCCTAATACTTTGAACTTTAACAAACAAAATGATATGTAACACCACACATGCCATGCACAGGAAGACATCAAAAACATAAAGAGAATAAAACATATTAAAAAATACACATTCCCCCATTCCATCGAGCACTCACGTGACAAGTGGTGCCATCTGTAAACAAACAATGTCTAGCGAGAGGTGTAAACACAATACAAAAGTTAACCTATTTACACTCACCCCTGCTTATTTAACATATATTCATAAAAATTAAACATTACATTAACAACAATACACAATTTACTTGATAAATGGACTATAATATACAACTGTCATTACCTTGTGTGGGGGCAACTGACATTTTTGTCTTCCTAGTGCATCGGCGGCTGATGCTGTCATCCATTTTTGCAGACGGAAGCTGCTCAACGGGTTCAAGAAACTGCCTGTAAATAGTACTTATCAAGCGTACTATAAGCGTACGTTATACTTTCGGAGATGGGACATACCGTAATAAATTAACATAATTTGTATTCGGTTGCATCCAAGAACCTTTAAATTTTAAATACATTCAAATTTTCCTAAAGCCAACTCACATTTTTAAAATCATATTTCTACGCCTGTAGCTGGCGGTAGGTTCGTCTTCAGCGGTGGCGAGGGAGGCGGGTAAGGTGCTAGAATACGTCATCAACTTCGTTTTTGACACAGTATTGTTTCCAAAAACCAGCACCAATGTGCGACTTGGATACAAAAGAACTGTTCACGTCTGCACGGCGCTAGGTTTGAGAGTAGCAAATCCGTCTCTCATCCACTAGGCGTGGACATACAATAATAGTTCACTACACAACTATATTAGAATAGTCCAATCTCTGGTCTCGAAAATTGTAGTTAGCTGGAAACAGTTATACTCTCTATGCTGCAGTACTTGAGTGTTTCGCTGGAGGCTACGAGTTCGGTGAACTGTTAGTTGAAAATTTTGAAACGTCTCCAGGAAAAAAAAAACGTAGTGCTTGAAACTCTTCCATCCGTTTCCCATGAAATAAAATATATATTCTATACAGATAATATGAGTAATGTTGGCTTTTATCCTTAAATTAGCATGACATAAATATTCAAATTACTTGATATAATATACACGTGATTAAAGATTTACATAAAATTTCCATTTTGATAGGCAAAAATTCTGATACGTCATTTGCATACCAAAATTTAAATGACGTACGCACTAGGTCTTTACAGTAGGCGCCACTGACTGTTAAGGTTAAAATAAGATTTATATTATTTTGTGTTCAGTATTGTTTTAGTGCATAATAGTTACAACTTTTATTTACTTGTGTTTACTTATAAATTTAATTAACAAAAATCTATTAAGTGGTCTTTTAACAATACTACGTGAACACATACTTTTCCATCTCCTGTCAAGTGGACCTTGTGGTGGACAAACACCGTGTGCGTGGTTTCCTTCCATTTTCTTCCTTCCATCGCTATCATTTATCTTCGCCTCGGACCATATACGTTAAACTAACAAAAGTAAGTACTTTTCTAACTACTACAGATGTTAAGATGGTTTATTCCATAGAGATCCAGAACACAGTATATATGAGGTGTGTCAGAGGAAGATTTGATAACTGTGTAAAACAGGTATTTTTTCTGTATGACTCCATTTCACGTAGTTTAAAAATAAATAAAGAAAGAAACGTGTATGTAAAAAAAAAAGAAGAAGAAGAGAGAGAGATGCGTCTAAAGGAATAAGATTTCCATTGAAATAAAGTATTTCTTTGCTATAGCTCTACTTACGCACTAACACGAAAAATGCAAGAAACTGAATAATTTTGATACATTTTGTCAATCGTTACGGATATTTTAACGTATTTTCGTGCTTCTTTTTACAAGGCTAAATATAAGTTAAGACTGTTTTATGTGTCTTAGCACCTGTGTTTGGATTTATGTTTTTGAGATTCGTATTTTACAGAGGGAATATGATTAACTACAAACATTTAAAAAACACGAACATAAAAAATTAAATTTATTTTCCTATTTTCTGATCTTTAGATGCATTTATTTTACATGTCTTAGGCTAGACCAGTGGTTCTCAACCTTTTTTGACTGACGACACACTTTACTGATCTTCCAAGACATCGCCATACACTTCTTTGATATTTTTATTATAAATAATAATATACTACAATACAATAGTGAAACCAATTATTTTTTATAATAACTCTTTATAGCACTGAGCATTATTATACCACTGGAGATGTTGACTGCGACTGGTACAGTTTGCCTCTCGATTTTAACTAATTACTATTAAATTCTTCATGATTTTTAAATTCTGAAGTTTCGTGACACACCTTAAGGGACTGCATGACACACCAGTGTGTCGCAATATATCGGTTGAGAACCACTGAGCTAGACTACAACCTATCTAGCGTCGATTGGCCTGCGTATAGAATACATTTTGTGAATATTAGGTCGACAAACTGTCTTTCCATTTTTTTAAAATTGCGTTTTGTGTTTATGATTACAGTAGTATGTTTAACTAAAATTGAAAATTATCGAATTTTGTGTACGTGAAAGGATTAAAAAGACCAATAAATAAATAAACAAATAAAAAAATAAAAAAAAGATGGAGATGGTTGTTCACTTAACATTTCAGTGTATTGTGGTATATTATTTTCAATTCTTTAAAATACATTTGAGGACTAAAAAGTGTGGCACCATTGATAAATCATTGTATCGTAGCATCTCCAACTTGGAAGACTGCGTTCCACAACTAACCAGTAATGTATGTAAAGTAGCAGGAAAGAAAGAGTAACCAAGAAAAAACAATAATAAAGAGGATTTTAAAATAAAAGAAGAGAGAGAGGTTTCACAAAGAGCGACCGGGGTGGAGTTGCCGAAAACGACAAGGTCTTTTGGGAGGTGGTTTTTTTAGTTCAGACTAGGTTATGCTTTCAGGGTAAACATGAAGTCTGTGAAGAGAACAGGGTTGCCAATACATTTGTCTTCCGGAAATAAAACATCTGTGGTAATATCTTCAATCAAAAATCTTATTTTTATCACAAGAGTTGAATCTGATGTACTGATAGCACAAGTTTCTTAATTGATCACAATATCTCAAATTAAATAAACATCTCTTGACGTACAAAAGAAGATAGAGCATTATTTAAGATAACGGCTTAAAGCGAAAGTATTTTACGAGTGTATAATAACCAAGAAATACTTGCTTGTATTAAAAAAAAAGTGCATCACAGAACAGCGGAAGAATAAATTGTACTTTTTTTATTAACAGGGTTATTCGATACTTCCTGTTACAATCTTGAGAGTTGTAATAAATAAATGAGATGTTTTAAACAAAACCTGACGGTAATGACTCAACAGAAAAGCTATAATATATAATAACACCTAAGATTGATTTTAGAAGAACTTATGTATACGCATTTTTTTCACCTGAACCCTAAAAGAATTGATTTTTCCCGTTCATTACGTTAATTAATACCTAAAATTGACAGGAAACATTCCTATTACAGTATTTAGTGCATCATATATATATTTGCTATACTATTATGCTGAGATGGTAATTTAATTTGGTACAGCACAAGTAAATTGTTCTTGAGCACTTTTACGAGAATAATATGTTTCAAATAAGTTTTATCATAAATGCATGATTTTCATAAGTACAAAATATCACCAATCATTATTTTTAACGATCTACCACTATCATTTGCATAGATCCGCCATGCAACAAGAAACTTACAAACTGCGCTAAATTAGTAACTCATGCAGTTTTATATGGCTTTGTGTTCAACAACACATTGATAAACAAAAAAAGAAAGAAAGAAAAAAATATGTGTTACATAGATACTCGATGAGCAGAAGAGTATTGTTCCCATTTTGTAAAACTCTTATCTATATACTCAGTAATCCATTTCAAAATCAAATGTGTTTCCTCATTATATTGTCATCTTAATTCCTCACTGCTACAATGTTACAGTTTATTGCTGAACAAGAAAGCAATTTTCAATTCGCTATTGAACCCGTCATATATTGTAACAAGGTTTGTTAGTAACTTGAAACTCATCTATTAGCAGGAATTGGTCAAATATTCGAGGATATATATACAGTAGAGCGTCGATTATCCGAAGTAATTGGGGGACATGGGTGTTCGGAAAACTGGTTTGTTTGGATAATCGAACTGTACTGTACTGTACTGTACTGTACTGCACTGTACTGGACTGTACTTCTACAGCCAGTACCAAACCGACAGAAATGTGCTGATTGTTGAAACACAGCGACTGGCGGCTTGGCCGGTCAGCAGCGCCTTATGAAGGCCCCATTAGAAACAATGTTCCGCCAGCGGTGGCTCAGTGCGGCAACTACTGTGGGAAACTTGGTTTGGGAGTGAGGGGGATGATGGACGGTAGGGTGGGAGAGTAACAGGTGCGAGCGAGTACACAGTTCGGTTAAGCGGTCGTTCGGTTGACCGACGTTCAAATAATCGACGCTCTACTGTACTCATATTTTTGATAACTTAGCAACTGTAACGAAGTTTTTATATATAATATCTCTCTATGAACATATAAACAAATAAATGTGAAGTTCTTTTATTTTCAATCTTTTCGATAAAAAAAAAGTATTATTAACCTAATACTCTCTAAAAGGTCCCATAGTTTGGTTTGAAAACTATGGGACCTATGTCCACTCCAATAATTTGCACTCAAATTCCCATTTCTTGAATTATGTAGTAGATATCTCAGAACAAATTGGAGAAGGGTAAGCTAAAATAACCACTGGAAATTCTTCTAATACCTTCATGTCTCTTCTGAAATTACTTTAGCAAGTACCGTAAAGAAACGAATATTTAGGTACAGCCTATATTAATTCGTAAGTAGTCAATTTCCTGAGATATGGCCTATAGCTTTCGATTTCTAGCGTTACAGAAAGGTGTAGCAGTATCTGATGTGAAGTACGGCATCATAACTATTACTTTCTCCCATATCCTTCAATTATAGCGTCATCAATTGTACTTGTATATTTATATATCCTTTTACAAAAATATACTTAGAACTGCCAATTGGGTTATTTAATAGAATATCGTTAATTTTCTATTATTTGCTTTCTAAATTTCCGTTATTCACCAACATTGAAGCACTTTAACAAGATATAGGAAGTTTTATCGTTCATTTTTACTCAAGCCATAAAAACATTCCGTTTACGTAAAACTATGCTCTTAAAAATATAGGAATTTCGGACAAATCCATACACCAAATTTTCATAGTTAATTCCCAGTGTGTTTCCTTAAAAAGTATACCTTGGCTTACACATCCTGTTCATGGTTCCTTCGTCACATCATTCGTGAATTCTAGTGATAACACGGTAAGAATTCGAGTGATAACGCAGGAAGAATTCAAGTGTTAACACAGGAAGAATCCAAGAGGTAACACAGGATTAATTCAAGTGATAACATGGGAAGAATTCAAGTGATAACACTGGACTAATTCAACTGATAACTTAGGAGGAATTCAAGTGTTAACACAATAAGAATTCAAGTGATAACACAGGAAAAATGCAAGTGATAATACAGGACGAATTCAAACGATAACGCACGAAGAATTCAATTGATAATACAGGAAGAACTCAAGTGATAACACATGACTAATTCAACTGATAACGTAGGACGAATTCAAATGATAACACTGGAAGAATTCAAGTGATAATACAAGACGAATTCAAGAGAGAACGCAGGAAGAATTCAAGTGACAACACAGGAAGAAATGCAACCAAGTTACAATACAGGAAGAATTTTGACGATAACCTAGAAAAAATTCAGATGATAAGTAAGAATACATTCTACTGTTAATGCAGAAAATATTCCGATAACTCAGGAAGAATTTTGGTGAAGATTCACGATAACTTAGGAATAATTCTGGCGGCAACACAGGAAAAAATCTGACGATAACACTTGAAAATTCATCTGTTTTCTTTTATTGTGTCATCTAAACCCACTATTGCTGTAGTTATATACTCTCTACTTACCATCTTCATACATTATATTGTAGTATACTCGGAACTTACAAACACTGGAACTTACTTTATTATACGAGTAAGTATTTCTAGTTTGGATTCTTAGTACTGGATAGAAGAAAGAAAATCTGAGAACGTTTCTAACTTCGAGTGACTGAATTAGTGACAATGTGCGTAAGTCACACTGAAATACAAATATGGGTTTAGTTAAAATATATTCTTGTTCGTTGCTGCTGTGGCATATATACTATTTGACATTCGGTTTCTCATATTTGTCCTCTGGAACGAATGTGTTGAAGCTACAGCCTTATTTATTATTCAAAGAGAGATGGTTGAGCCTCTCAAAGCCTCCCTGTTGAAACATCAAGCCGGAATGACGTACTATTTTTTCTTTTATTCTGGTAGGGTGGAGAGGATGTTGGTAGGATTCTCACGTACGCATCAACACCACAATAGGAAGATTCGGTTCTTGGTCACCGAGGAGAGAATGCTGCCCCCAAACACAAAGAATGAACATATAAAAGAACTACTACTGCAGTTTTAACAGAAATCCTCAAATTTTAAGTTATCTGAACAGAGCTTTGCACGGAGTTTACATAAAATTGATTTATAGACATCTCAAGCCCCTTATTCTGCATGCATGGAGAATAGTCTATTCTTTCAGACAGGAAAACAAAGATTTAAGTCTTCATTGTTAAGTTACCTATAGTTTGACTTCTAGAACTGCTTGTACAGTATACGAATTCAAAAAGGTCAGAAAGGATCATTTCTTACTTAGTGTTTCATACCAAATTTTAAATATGACGCAACAGTCAATTTTAAAGGATTTTAGATAAAGTATGAACTGTTACATTCACATAATGATTATGATATGGAAGTGGGAGCGGAAAAAATAACAGAAGTATACACGATATTGGAAAGAGAAGTCTTACGTCAAAATCAATTAGATTAAAGTACAGCAAATACCGTAATGGTGTTGACGATGAGCAGTTTTTTTTTTTTTTTTTTTTTGATTTCATTAACCTTATTTCTTGAAAAAAAAAATCATTAACAATGTTGAACAGCTGTGCTATTTTTGTCTTTTAATCCATTCATTTATACGAAGAATTATTTTCTCATTTTCTTTGAAATTACCTGTCATTTTAACGGGTTGGTTTTACTGAATTCTGTTTCAAAACTACAAAAATGTTAATTGCTGTACTTCGTGAAAATTAAACCTGAACAAAAATACCAGAGATGCAAAAAGTGCAGCCAAGTTCATCAGTCTCTAAAAAGTGTCGAGATGAGGATGAGCCAAGTTTCTTGGCCACTGCATCTGAAACGAACACTGGAACTTGGCGCCAGGTGTCTAATATATTCGAATACAGTAAGATGTCTGTTCCTAGTTTCACGGTCGGGACATTTCAACCCTAAAGCTGGTGGTGGCTCCCAAATCCACCATGCTCACAAGTGCCATCCCTAAGGCTCGTCAACATTATTTTCCTTATCACTTCGTGGAGGATTATAAGTTTTCCTTTTCTGGGCTCCAAACCACCAACCTTACTGCAGTATATACGTGCCTTAACCCAACAACTCGCTGACGAACTTGGCTGCACATTTTGCATCTCTGGTGTTTTTGTTCAGATTTCACTGCTTTCTGTAGTTCACCATATCAATATCGTATATTGGGATTATCAATTGTGGGATATTGTTGGATTAAAATTTAGGATTGTGCATTTTTAAAGGAGTCATAATGTGCCACATGCAACATTACTACCCAAGGGCTCTCCCACTGGAAATCGAACTCAGGACTATGTACAACAAAGGTGCACGTGCTAGCTCCTAAATATCTGTCAGAGAGCTATGTTCAAATGAGATACTACTTTTTTTTAGTAATTCATTTACTGAAGCTGCAAAAATACGATCGCTGACATCTGATTTTTCATTACTTAAATACGCAGAGTTTCAATAGGCCCCAAATCCCTTGATGCTGAATCCTCGATGCTACATCACCAGACATGACTGGTGTTTCAACATACTAAGTCGTTCTCGACCCTTCCACATTGCGAAATTTCGAAGTCCATCACATGACGCGCATGTTCCGGAGTTTTATACTGCCTGGGGTTTTCTTTCCAATGATATACATCTTTTAAATAACTTGTAAACTTAATTATATTTGCCACCAACATATTTCATATAAAAGTCGAACAATTGGATTCCTCATTTCCTTGGAAAACTTCATTAATTCTAAATATTACCACCTCTATACTCTCTTACATATCAATTTAATTTCAATAGCTATTTAATACCAATGAATGCGATAGAGGAAAAATATTCAACGAAAATGAAAGAAGGAAAAAAAATTAGCTTTTCTTCTCTGGATTCTCAACCATCAAATTTACGGCAGTATATACGCACCTTAGCCCACTCAACCACTCGGACAATTGACAATATTACCACTATGCACACGATGTGTTGAATAACGGAATCCTTTCCGGATTTCTGATTGTAATAACCTTTTTTTTTCTTCTTTTTTGCCTATTAAAAATTCCCCATAGCACATTCCTCAAATTTCATACTCCAGCCGTTATGAGGTACTTTTATGGAGAGTTTCACGTCTTTATCTCATTAAGAAATGCCTAATGACTACGGACGGATTTTCGCTCATTAAAAAAAATCCCATAGTGTTTCCTTAAATTTTGAACATTTTCCATACTCAAACCATTATAATGCACCTTTATGCAAAGTTTCACGTCTGTATCTCATTGGGAAGTACCTAATCAATGTGATGAGTGAGTGAGTGAAACGATTTCTTGCTTGGCTAAGGACAGTTTTTTGGCCATAAAATTCCCATTGCACATTCCTCACATTTCGGACCTTTTCCGTACTCAAGTCATTATAGGGTATCTTTATGCAAAGTTTCACATCTCTATCTCATTGGGAAGTACCTAATCAATGAATCAGTGAACCTGAAAACTGCAAATTTTAGGAATACAGTACTCAAATATGGTTGAAGCTAGGAAGGTGAGATTTGGTATATGAGCACATTTCTCGGATATCTGTGTAAATTCTAAACCTCATATTTTTACTTTTAATAGAATTTTCTTTACGGAGCCTCAAAGTCGGCGATTTTCTCCTAAAATTCTTGCTCCTGTATAACATGCTTCTGACAGTGCAGGCAAGTTTCTCATTGTCGACGAATTTTCTTCGCAGAGCTTGGTTGTCATGCACTGCCGTGCATTTTGATTTATTTTTTTATTTTTTTTATCTTTAATTTAAATTATATAATAAAAATGAAAATCACTATGTTTATGACTTGAACTCTTGAACTACTCGACCGATTTCGACCAAATTTCAACATAGATGAGGTTAGAACTAGGAATGAGTTTTATCCGACACTAAAATGACCGATATTAGTGTCGAATTCATATTTTTCAGGGTCGCTGAGATAAACAGTGTCAATTACAATTCCGTTTAAATCCCGATTCGCCGCTTTATGTCCAAAATGAAACGTATTCTCCCCGTGCGAAGAATGGGTATTCTGTTACAGTATTAATAATCAAATTTTATTTAATATTAAAATTTATTGTAAAGTGTTGATTCATTTAAAAAAAATTAACAGGAACATTTAACTAGACATTTAAGAAGAAATTAGTGAAATCAAACAATTCAAATTTCATTTTATTTTGAAGAGAAAGAGAGAGAAAAATAACTCCTCATATAAATCCATGGGCTAAGAAATGAAGATTTCGTAGATACTCATCGCCAATAAAAAGGACCCTTTAGTAATCATTGTAATATGTGATGAGTGTTTCTATACCAAAATACCATGTGTAACATACGTGGAAGCAGTGTTGAAATGAAAATGGAATCTTTGAGTTTTACGTCCCACGGTTATGCCGGTTAGGCTAAAGGAGACGGTGATGATGTGTAATGAATGAAATGGTGGAATGAAGAAAGTGGGAGGAAACGGGAGAACCCCAAGAAAACACACGCACACGGTGTGTGTCCACCACAAACTTCACTTGGCGGGGGCTGGAATCGAACCCGGGACTCCAGCACCTGAGGTGAACACTCTACCACTGAGCCACCGCGGCCCCCTGAAAGCAGTATTTAATTCAGACTTTTGTACAAGGGGGCAATAAAAATTTAAGGAGGGGGGCTCTGTTCTAGATTGCAATAGAGCAGCAGGAATCTGTTGCAACAAAATTTGCTACTTGTTATTTATTGTCTGCTCGGTTGCAATAACCAAAATATTGCCATTTTCCTCCAACTAACGTTGTAAAGCTTTAGTGTGAGTCTGTATCTAATTTCTAAGTTTTTATTTAACTTCGACTTTATACGAGAACGCGGTTTCTTAATTAGAACAATTAGGTTGGGCAAAGGAAGAAACTAATTTTCTTTAAAACAACAAAAATATTTCCTTTTAAGACTTATTTCCGAAAAAAATAAACTGAAAAAAGCAAATACAGTATTTCAATATATGTGTATAAATATTTTAGGGGCTGCGCACATATATTCTAGAGGAGCTCAGCCCCCCTTGAACATGCCTAAATTCAACACTGCGTGGAAGGGGTCATAGCACGGGGAAACTGGCTTCATGAAAAGGCAATGGTGCATGTATTGGGAGGGCGCTTACTAACTGTTGCAGAGGGAGGTTATTAGGTCATTTAAGGAATGTCAGTTGCTGTAGATAACAAATTAATTGGATAGCGTAAACCTGGGTTCGATTCCTGGTGAGAGCTCATGTGGTTCAGATCTCACGTTAAACTGTAGGTCCACGTCTCATATAGTCTCGTCTAGAAAAATGCTTTGATCAGGAGAATATATTAATTTTGTTTTCGTTATTATATATACTTTTCGGAAGGCGCACTTGCCACTTGCCCGGTCGTCCCGCAGGGAAATCCACCCCTGATTATAGTTCTAACTCTTCGTATACAAATTATAGCAGTTCTCCCAGTTCTCTGCTCTTTTCTGGGAACGATGTCCACATAAGCTATTCTTTTTTTCTTATAAAGTTTAACTTTTTCCCAGGGAGCACCCCCTACTGGAAGCTTAATTTTTCCATAAACGATTCGTTTCCAAGGTTGTAGAACACCTGGTGACTGCGGCCAGCGTAACAACTTTCTGTTTCCAAAGAGGAAGGCGTTTCATACCAGAACTAATGCGGAAAAAAAAAAAAAAACACCTCTGACAACCACCATCTTTTCTTCTTTTCCTCCTATGATTTGTATTGTATTCTCTTTTTGTGACAAATTCTGAAAGTTTCAGTCGTTCCTTTTCAACTCTTCAGGTAAGACACAAAAAGGTAGAAGAAAGTGGAAAAAATATGTTCAGGGGTTTTTAGAAATGAATAGGGGTCATGGCAGGTAGGATGGTGAAAAGTCAGTCGTAGTGTAATGGATGATATAACGATAACTGTACAAGGGAAGTGCAAACATTTAGTTAAGCTGAGGAATAAAGCTTCAGTCAGGAAATATAGCTGCCAAAAACATGATTTTGCATGCAATGAAATAAGTTTATCGGCTTTACAACGGGGATAATAATAAAGAAAAGAATAATAATAATAAAACCTACTGTAGGTACACTCATGTCCAAAATGATTTTCGCATATCTATAACTGTCTTCTTATAAGAATATAATTTGATAATGATTTTGCAGGGTATTTTCTACTTGTAATACTGATACTATGTGTATAATCGGGAAATGTATATTATTGGTAAATTTCATAGGAAAAGAATTATAAATACGAAAATTAGAATGAGTAAAACAATATGTTGCTAAATGGACAAGAAAGTTTTATTTTAGTTTTACTGTTCTTATTTACTGCTCTTTTGACATGAAATTTGTCACATACATGTCTTTGCCAATTATACACATTCTAACATTATAAGAAATATCGGACGAATTCGTTATCGAATTATATTCCTAGAACAACACATTTATAGACATGCGACAATAATTTTGGGCATGAGTGTACATTACCTTACATATTGCGCTTCCAGTTACATATATGATAGAAATAACTTGTAGGTTTAGATAATTATGTACAGTCAAGTTTAAAAATCTGAAACATCTATCCCTTTGAGTTTAACGTCCTGTTCAGCAGCGAGGCTATATGAGATGTGGAGCTACTGATTAACGCGGAATCCTAACCACATGAGCTCCCGCGGGGAATCGAACCTGGGTCTCCCACGCCAAAGGCGCGTATGCTAAACGCTTAGCTACTAGTATTGATGTTAGACTATTATTTCAAAAGGAAAAAATAAATAAAATGTTTCAGTTTAACGTCCCACGTTTAAGTCCTTTAGGTTAAGGGAGACAATGATTAAGGCAAGTGAATGATGATGGAAGAATTGATGGAATAATCGTATGCAGTCAGATGCAGGATTTTCTGAGGGAGGGGGGGTGTGTGCACTATAATTACCAAAATAACCAGTCTCATTGAAACTCTTTAAAGTGGCATGTGTTAATATACTTTACATAGAACGGAAGGGGGAATATTTTAAAGAGAGTCGCAAGTGATATGCAGGAAAAATTGTTCTCTCTTCCTGGCTTCTGTTTTCTTCTCTACTTGACAAATATTATATTGCTTTGCTTGGTGAATCTTTTTTCTTGAATCTTCAGAAAATTGACTTTAACTATTGCTTTTGCAAAAGTTTCGGAAAGTCTTGCTATTTTCAGTGCTAGCTTCTCATTTTAAATAGTGCATATTTACAACGAAGGGGGGACGGGGTGCACGAATATATAACTGACATTATAATTAATTGCATATGTAATGTATTTGCTTATTACATACTGCATGCAAGAAGAGAGAAAACACTTTTCATACATGAATTAGAAACTCCAACCGGAAGTAGGCTCAAATCTTGCAAACGGTGCGAGATATTGAGAAAAAATAATCGAAAAAATCTTCCCTTTATGATACCCTTTGCCATTTAAAAAAAAAAAAAAATCAAGATGTCTTTCACTTGTGTCTGTAAAGGGACATGTACAGTTGTTGCGAGGAATGAGAAGGAGATTTATGCTCACATGCGAATGATGCGCTGTGTAGAGAGCACAGGTTCAGCTAGTCTATATATTAAAATGCTAGGTTTATATGTTTGTCTCCAAAGAAAAATTCATATGTTTGTCTCCAATCCTTTCGACAATGAGATCTCGAAAACCATAAATCCTAGAAACGTGCCGTTTTCGCTGCTTGATTCCAAATTATTTTGTAGATTGCCAGTTCTTGTTCAAATTTTCCAAAAAAAAAAAAAAAGTTTATTTTTCTATTCCACATTTTACACGTCGTTTTGGCCCTATTAGTTTAATATTGCTACTAGGACGTTCAGGTTGATACTCTTGTGAAAGGCAATTAGTAGAGGAGCTATATATAGAGGGTTGATGGACATTTCAGGCGCTTTGCTTTAATCTGAATGAGAAGACCCATTGCAAGCTGGTAACTTCGAAGGCTTGTGGACCCACACTGACGCGTACTCGAATATGGAATTATAAGAAAAAAAATATATTTGCATTTGGATATCATGTATCACTTATCCAAGTTTGCCAGAAACTCACCCCAACATTCTATATATTAAAATACTGCATTTATATGTTTGTCTACAGCAATTCACTCTCTCTGAAAGTCTATCTGTCCTTTACTTGCGTCCGTAAAGGTATTTGCACGAAAATAGTTAGAAGTGGGAAGGAGATTTACGCTCATATTAGATCTGTGCACTGTGTAAATAGTGCAGGTTCACTACTCTTTAATAGAGATATACATGTAAAGTTTCGATGTTACAGCAGTATCTTTAGCAGGAAAGAACCACAATTATGCCAGATGATCATATTGATATAGTGTTCCTTCTCTTAACAAAAATATAGAGTGTAAAGTTTAGATACTACAGCACTATCTTCAGAAGCAAAGTACTATTATTGTGTGTGATGAATATACTGCTATAGCATTGATACTCTCAACAAGAAAAATACAGTGTAAAATTTTGATACTGGAGCAATATCTTTAGAAGCAGCATTCTATTATTATGTCTGATGAACATACTGTAGTGGTATCCATACTTTTAACAAAAATATACAATGTAAAGTTTCGATACCAGAACACTATCTTCAACAGCAGGGAAATTTGTTGCAACTGATGAACATGGTGTTATACTTTCGAAACGTTACGCTGTAAATTATCTTCGCTGGTCTTGTGGTTAGCGCGTGTCTATGGTTTATGGGATCTGCTTCGATTCTCACTAGTCAGTGAATAGACCTGAAATTTTTTCGCTTGGTATGTTTTGCCTTAAACCGTGGGTCCACGTTTTATACGGTGTTGTTGTTTAGGAAGGATGCTAAATTCTAATAAACCAACCAGCGTTACACTATCTAGTGTTTTTTGTTAAGTGTAAGTACAGTCTTGTTCAAAATATAATAACCACCCGCCTTGCTTTAAAGGCAACCGTACGTAGGAACTTTTAATACTTTAGTTCTAATTAAGATCTCAATTGGCAAAGAAAATGCACATTTGTTTCACTTAATTAAGACTGTGGGCAAAAAAAATACATTGCTTTGTAAAGAGAGATGGGTGGAAAAGTTTTTTTGAACAATGCTGTACCTTGTTCAGGGTTAACATAAAATTAAGAAATGCTTTCCAAAATGAAGTGATTTTATTTATTTATTTTATTATATCTAATAAGTGGTCGGTGTGAAATATAGAAGTAGGAGGGCAGAGAATAGAAGAGGTGACTAGTTTTATATACCTCAGTAGTATTATTAGTGATGATATAAAGTGTGAACGTGAAATCAAAGCAAGGATAAGAATGGCGAAAGAAGCCATTAGGAGTAAGAAAAGTGTATTTTGTAGGACCTTGAGTAAAGAATTGAGAAAAAGACTCACAAAATGCTTCTTATCGAGTATTGTACAGTATGAAGCAAAACATGGACATTACGCAAAAGTGATGATAAATAACTGTAAGCTTTTGATATGTGGATGTGGGGAAGAATGGCGAGAATTAGGTGGGTCGAATGAAAAACGAACTGGAGGGTGGTAAAAATGGTGGGGGAGAAAAGAACAATTTTGGATATTATTAAGAAGAGGAAGAGAAATTGGTTGGACATTGCCTAAGAAAGAACTGTATCATGAGGGACGTGCTAGAGGATATGGTGGCAGGAAAGAGAGGGGGAGGCAAAGGAGAGTACAATTAATGGACAATATCAAAACAGAAAAGTCGAACGTAAAGACGAAGAGGTTAACGAAAGATTGTGGAGCGTGGAAGCTTCTCAGTTGCGGCAAGTGACCTTCCAACAATGGAAGAATACCTATGATGATGTTATCTAATAAAATCTCCATAAACTATGTGCTTTTGCAATTCCTCTGTCAAACCAAAACTAATTTGTACTCAGAATGTGCTGTCTAAAATTGCAAATTATAATTCCGTTGTCAATTAACGAACATTTGGGACTTCCGTAGCTCAGTAATAAAGAGCTTATATCTGGTACATGGTGTCCCTGGTTTGATCCTAGCTCGTGCCAAGTGAGCTTTGTAGTGCACAAACATCGTGTGGGTGTTTCTTCTTGGGGCTTCTCCTGTTTCCTTCTACTTACTTCATTTCCATCATTTCGTTCATTATCTTCACTGTCTTTGTTAGCCTCGGAGCATAATTGTGGGACGTTAAAACTCAATAATAATAATAATAATAATAATAATAATAATAATAATAATAATAATAATAATAATAATAATAATAATAATAATAATAATAATATAATGAAACACTGCTAATTATTTTATAGTTAAAATACCTTTTCTGCACTGAGACTATGGGAATCGTGAACCAATTACTTAACTTGGAATTCAATCAATATATACTTCTACTGGAAATCAAACTCGAATTCCTCCTCACTCAAAGCAATAATATTAACTATTTATTATTACACATTGTAATTTGACTCTTTCTCAAGCATCTAATTACTAACCAAAACATTAAAAATAGAGGTGAAAGCAGTGTTTCCTGCTCTCGGATTAATCAGATGGAAAGTTAGAAATCTTTCCTTAACTTCTGGTCTCCGATTGAGTATGATGGCGTCGACTCTTGAGCAGATGGCAGGAGTCCAAATAAAGACAAGATAAACAACAATATTGCGTTTAGTGTGGCTAATGTTTTCTGTCACTGTGCTTATTGGAAGCTTGTCTATCTACTACAGTTTTGTACACTCAAAGACTTCTTTTCTTTTGAAATCAAGTGGACGCTGCGGAGGTGTCAATGCCATTAGCAATTAGCAAAAAATTCCAAGTGCTATAATTTCCTTCTGCTCTTTCTTACTTAAAAGAAAAACAAGGCAGAGAAGAACATTGTAAAGAGAAGTTTTCGTTCCTTACATTAGTGCCCTATATTGAAATCTTGACTGACAGGATCTGTAGCAAGTCACGTGAACTGATCTTATGTTAATGAGAATCGTGACCATAGAAAGTGCACAAAAACATCACACTGAGCACAGTTTGCAACTGCGAACGAATTTCACCAAAACAAGAGTATACATTTAAAAAGCCGCCATAGTATAGTTTTTAGTAAGGCTTCTAAATACCAACCGGACTACTCGGTTGTATCCCCGGTGGAATACTATTTATTTTTCTGTTCTACTCTTCTCTAACTGCTGCTAAAAAGTAAGAGGTAGGGTTGTTCAATATACTGAAGGATTGACTGATACTTTAAAATGTGAAACATGAATACTAAAAATATTGCTCATTTACATATCGATTTTTAGACTCTTTCGATATTTCAATATTGTTTGATATATCGATCGTTTCGATATTTTATGGATGTCGGAATTTGATATCCAAATTCAATCCGTCCTTTTCCTGTACAATTGTTTCTAAGAGGATATATATTGATTCAATATATTGAACGATTAATTGATATTTTCAAATACAAAATATGAATATTAAAAATATTACTCATTTATAAATCGAATTTTAAAAACTTTTTCGATATCTGATATTTGAATATTGTTTGATATATCGATCGTTTCGATATTTTATGGATGCCGGATTTCGATATCCAAATTCGAATATCGCATAGCCCACTGCCAATTCAACACTGAAAAAATCTGTAAAACCAACGAAGATGGAATTCGGGATCTCTCGTGCTAAAGATACAAAAACTAGTGGAGGGCATAAAACACGGTTTTTCGGTTTTCGGTTTTTCTCCAAAACTGGTTTCTGTTTTCTTCAAAACCGGTTCGGTTTTAGCGA
Source organism: Thermobia domestica (assembly GCF_964235325.1). Classification (NCBI taxonomy): domain Eukaryota; kingdom Metazoa; phylum Arthropoda; class Insecta; order Zygentoma; family Lepismatidae; genus Thermobia; species Thermobia domestica. The sequence goes on along the minus strand of NC_137466.1, from coordinate 49,483,746 downwards.
AACCGCTTATCGGTTTTCTCCAAAACGGTTCGGTTTTTCACCGGGCCCGGTTTCGATTTTCTTCAAAATCGGTTCCAGTTTTTTCCAAAATTTGTTCTATTTCTGATCAGAATAGTGTTTCGTTGTTCTCCGGAAACCGATTCCGTTTCCACAGAAATAGTTTTATGTATTTTCCAAAAGTTTTCACCGAAACCAGTTTCGGTGAAAATCGAACCGGTTTTGAAGAAAACCGAAACCGGTTTTAATAAAAAAACGAACCGGTTTTGGAGAAAACCGAAACAGGTTTCGATGAAAACCGAATCGGGCTTTGGAGAAAACCGAAACCGATTTCGGAGAAAACCGAAATGTCGGTTTTTCGGGTTTCTTTTTTTCTAAATACCGGTTTCCGGTTTTTAAATATAAACTGGTTTTCCTCATTCCTAACAAAAACTAATCACTAATATATTCTTTTCTGATGTGATTAGTTAGTGCTTGGAAGGCTATCATGAGTTATGCAATAAGTGAGCAAGAAATGTTCTTTACATTTTTCTTTTATAAGGATATCTGCATAATTTAAAGAGACTGAGTATAAAAGATATATTATTTTGTCCTTTAAAAAATTAGAAAGAGAGCTAGAAACACTGAAGTGACCATATGATGAGAGAAATTGGGCCATACTGAGTTTAATCAAAATAAGTTTAAGTTATTTATTTATTGAAAGAGAACACAGCAGGTATTATACCCAATTACAGTGTTCATCTTTCATGAAATAATATATTTACAATTTCCCCTTTAAACCTTGTCAGGCAATCAGCATAAATATCTATATTATTTGTCATTTTTTAAGAGTCTGTTGTAGGTTGCACTAATCCTCCATGTTTGCGACTTATTTAGGATATTCGTCCTTGCTTTTGCACAATAAAAGAAGTTTTAGTTTTCTGGACGTGTTTTTCTACCTGGTACGTTTATTTGAAAGCTCGAAAGCAATTCGTTGGAGTCTAGCTTATTAAGTATCTTGTATAAAAAGATCATGTCAGATAACGTTCTTCTTTGTTTGAGGGTTAGAGTTTCAAAATTCCTATTTAATGAATTAGAGTTCTCAGTTCTTGGGAAAGTGCTTGTTTACTTATATACAAGATATTTAAGAAATTTGGACTGGATTTTTTCTATTTTTAGTGAGTTAATTTTTGTATCTAGGTTCCATACAAGCGTCACGTATTCGAGTTCGGATCGAACGTAAGTTTGATACAATTTTTGAAGCGTGACAGGTTTACGAAACTCCCTACTAATTCTTAGAATAAACCCAAGATTTCTGTTCGCTTCATTTATTATGTTATCAATATGAGGTTCAAATGTAAATTTCATATCATACATTACTCCTAAATCATTGACAGTACCTACAACGGGTAATTGCGTCTCATTAATTGAATATTTAAATTACACTGGTTGTAATACTCATGATTTTACATTTACTAATATTTACATTCAATAAATTACTTTGATACCATTTCACTACTGAAGTTATATCTTGTTGAAGTTGATTACAGTCATTTATGGAATTTATACATCTAAAAAGTTTGAGATCATCGGCATACAACAATTTGTGGGAATACGTTATTCATCTAGAAAAATCATTTATAACAAATAGTAGAGGACCCAAATTTGACCTTTGTGGAACACCAAATAGTTGCAAAGTATTCGGCTGACTTGTATCCCTTATATACAACAAACTGCCTTCGGTCTCTCAAATACGACTCGAACAGCCCAATTAATTCTGAGGAGAAGTTAAATTGACGAAGGTTTTCTATTAATACCTTGTGATTTACTCTATCAAATGCTTTCGCAAAATCGGTGTTGATAATATCTACTTGACCACCTTGATCTAGGGTTATTGCTATAAAACTGTTAAGAATACTGAGATTTGTGACTGTCGATCTACCCTGAATGAAAATATGCTGGTATTCTGAAATTGATAGTTTTATGTTGCTTTCAATCCGTTTATAAAGAATATATTCAAACACTTTAGCAAAAGTACTCAATATTGATACAGGCCTATAATTTTGAATATCTTTACCATTGGAATGGCACAGGCTTTTGTTATTTTCCATTTACTGGGGAATTTAAAGTAGAAATAATTAGGCTGAATAAAATATAGAGTGGAAGTAGAAAGTGGACTTAGGAATGGGACAGGCTTTTGTTATTTTCCATTTACTGGGGAATTTAAAGTAGAAATAATTAGGTTGAATAAAATATAGAATGGAAGTAGAAAGTGTTCTTCACATCCTTTTATTATATAATCTGGAATACCATCAAGTCCTATCGTTCCTTTCTCCTTCAGTTTTCTTATTGCTTTTTTTTTTTTTTTTTTTAATTTCAGTCATCTCAATTTTTAGAATCGTTAATTTGTCTAGTTTCTAATATGAGCTGTTACTATTACTACTGCTATCCATGATATCTTCGTTATTATAGACTGACTGAAAATATGTAGCATATGAATTTTCAATTTCTTCATTACTAACTAATTCTTGGCTATTATATGCCAGCGTGTTACAATTAAGGTGTTATGATCGTACATCAGCGAATCTATTTGACTACTGTAATAATTAACTTTTCCCTTTTTAAAATTTCATTTTTTAAAGGAGCAATATCATTTTGCACTGCTGTCACTGCTTTGCATCTCTAAAACTTACTAAAATCAAAGAATTCTCGATGTATTGAACTCGTAAGATTGGAGTGTAACGTCTCTTTTCAGTTCGGTACAGGCCCGTATCCAAGAGGGATCTAGGGAAGGGGCCTAAATTTTTGCTGCCCCCCCCTAAAATTTTCAAGGTAGGCTTGCAAATGAACTATAATATGGTTGGATCGGGCCCCCCTAACTTCTACCGGAGCCCCCCCTAAATTTTTGGGCTGATTACCGACCTGGCTCGGGACCTTATGTGATATCATGTACTGCTTACAGTGAGAACCGAACCGCTACATAGATATGTATGCTAGGCAAATATTCCCTTACACACAATCTACTTACATTATATATAAAGGTAACCAAGAAAGTTCTGTCGCTTTTTAACCCATCACCTTCGAACATTGATATGTCACCTAAAACGTAGGGCCTACCTGGAAGATCAAAAATAGTCCCCATCAGCATCGACGACCTTCTGCCAACGTTCTGAAAGCCATGGATTCCACCAAGGTAGAACTTGGTGGGCCGTGAAGTGAAGAAGATACCAAGTGTATTTTGCACCTCTACCAGGGATTTGAACTGGCGTTCTCTAAGGTGATTGTTTAAGGAATTGAACAGGTGATAATTGGACGGTGCAATGTACGGGATGTATGGCAGATGCAATAGTGTTTCTCATCCAAGACGAGAATGGTGTTCCAGGTCATCTAGCCACGTGGGGATTAGCGTTGTCCTGTAGCAGGAGGATCCTTTTGCGATTCAGAAGTGTTGGCTTCAGAGTTTTGAGTTTTCCTTGAACACAGCTCAACTGTTGACAGTACACAGTTGCATTGATGCTCTGACCAGCTGGTAGCACTTCTCGATGCACGATACTGCAAACAGTCCACCAAACACACAGGAAGACCTTTTTCTCTTGCAGTGCTGGTTTCGGCTGTTTTGGAACCGATTCATGGGATACTAACCAGTGATGACGGCGCCGTGGAGCTTCGTACAGGACCCACTTTTCATCACATGCCAACAGCCTGTACAGAAATGGCTCCTTCCTCAGATGAGGCAACAAAGAAACACAGGTGTCTGCTCGTGTTATCTTCTGGCCCGGAGTCAAATCATGTGCGACCCATCGGCCCAACTTGTAGTGCTCCCCAAGTTGATGTAGGTGCTGCCGAATGGTTTCTCCACTCACACTGAATTGTAGTCGCAGTTCCTCACATGTGGAGCCACAGTTCGCCTCAAATGCTGCCTGAAGATATTCATTTTGTATATATGTTGGTCTTCCGGCACGTGGTGTGTCTTCGAGTATTTTGTCACCACGTTTAAACTTGTTAAACCACCGCTGCACTGTCCGAGTAGTCACGACACCCTCACCAAGTGCCTGGCACATCTTCCGCACCGTTGCAGCGGCGTTTGACTGCAATTTGAACTCGTACAGCATACACACCCTTATGACGCTCTGTGGAGGTCCCATGTTTACTCTGTCATTAGGAAATTCAGGGTGAAACTGAACTGCCACAACAGGTAGTATGTTGTACCCAATATAATCACACCAACAACTGACCTTCGCCTTATTTTCATTCGCATTTAACTCACGGTGTGAGAGCTAATTGAACACATACCTCCACAAAAAGCGACAGAACTTTCTTGGTTACCTTTATAAATACGAGGGTTATTTTTTAAACCTCCCTTAGGCCATCATAGGAGAACCACTTGAGATGACGAAACAGAGGTAAGACAAAGCTGTTCGTTGGACATCACTCTGTCCTCACACCAATAGAAAGACTTTGGCATTCAATCATTATGGAGTAATCAGCGTGAAAACATATCGACTGCAATCGAAGCGCCCGCTAAGTGTGAACTACGTGACATAGTTCGACCTCTTCAAGTAGCTAATGAGATAATATGGCATAGGGCGAGTAAAATGATATTCCCGATTACAATTATTATTATTATATTTTTTGCTTTAATAACACGTATGTAAACAGAGATTACACACACCGATTCATAAACTCAATTTTTTTCTAACATATTCTAAATGTACAATATGCTATCCACGAGTTACACTAAATACATCTATTCTATAATCAAGTTCCTTGCCAAACTATTCCTAGCATGTCGGGCCCGATATCGGCCACAGCTGCTATGATGCACTCACGCAATTCAACCACAGTTGTAGGAAGTGGCGATACAAATGCTCCAAATTTTCCACAGAAATGCCGTTGAACTTGCACAATGGACTTTGTCACTTGAAAATCAAGCACACAGAACGCTCTGTGATCTATAGAAGCCATATTGCTCACTTCAACAAAAGTACAGTGAAACCTGTCTATGTTGGCCACCATCGGTTCCATCGAAAGGTGGTCAACTTTGACAGGTGGCCAACTTACAGAAAATAAGTGTGATTTGTGTATTTTTAGAATAGGGTTTCTAGTATTACTTGATTGTAAAATTTTAATAATCAGTGGCACGACAGCTACTTATAAATAATGTATATAGAGTAATCATAAAAATATACATTACTAGAAAATATTACTATAGTATGTTTAATATATGTGCATACCTTTCTCTTCCTGAAAACTAGTAGTGTTGCCACGAGACGAGACTTTAGGCTGTCTCGTCTCGTCTCATGTAAACTGTGTCTCGTCTCGTGTTTCGTCTCGAAAAAATGTGCTCGTCCCGTCTCGTGTCTCGTCTCGAGAGGTTCTGTCCCGTCTCGTCTCGTCTCGTCTCGTTTTGTCTCGTCTTGTCTCGTAAAAATATAGCAGCATACCATGAGAACGAAAGTAAAATGTAGCAGACTGCACCATGCTAATCAAGATACAACTAAGTTACAGGTATTACCCAGAACACACAAGAAATGTCACGGTAGCTACACCGTGAAGCCTGGCTCTGGTGTATGTGGTAGTCGGTTCGATCTCGGTTAGTGCCATGTGAGCTTTGTGGTGGACAAACGTCCAATGTGTGTGGGAGCCGCGGTAGGTCAGTGGTAGAGCGTTCACCTCTGGTGCTTGGAGTCTCGGGTTCGATCCCAGCCCCCGCCAAGTGAATTTTGTGGTGGACAAACACCGTGTGCGTGGGTTTTATCGGGGTTATCCCGTTTCCTCCCACTTTCTTCATTCCACCATTTCATTCATTATTCATCATCACCGTCTTCTTTAGCCTAACCGGCATAACCGTGGGACGTAAAACTCAAAGATTTCATTTCATTTCATTTCATTTTTCGTATGTGTATGTTTTCTCGAAGTTGTCTAGTATCCTACCACTTTCTTCATTCCACTAATTTTCCCATCAACATCCATTTGGGGTGGGCCAAAGTTGCCTAAAGGTCTTAAAAATAAATTCAAATAAGCTCACGAGGCAAGGAAAAATAGTTTGCAAGATAATATATCTCTGCTGTTAGTTGTCTGAGGCTTCTCGACCCTGGCTTTTTTTTTAACATTCTGAAACATTGTAATTTGTTTCACCAGTTTCAATACACGAATACAGTAAATTGCTCATAGGTACGTCGAAGATGAAGACACTAATGTCAAATAATGTTTACACGACAAGCAAAGTTCGATGTAAAGGTGTCACCATCCCCGACATTATCGTATACTACACTGGTATACAAAATTTTACTTATTATTATTTCTTGATGAATTTTTATGTATTTTGACCCCCTGAACACGAATCTGGCACTTATTTTTATGTAGTGTCAATATTTTCAATGATATAAGCATGTTTTATTTTTCTCCTATACTGATTTATGCAGAGTAATTTGCGTCCTTTTACTTCGATACTCGCTAGGTGGTATCGCATTTGTTATTAAAGATAATTGTTCAGAGTACGAAACAGAGAATATAGATTCTAAAGATACATAGCAGAATTGTAAATTGATTAAATAGAGTTATTCAAGTGTGAAGCTGATTTTGGAGAAAACAAAATATAAGGAACATCAATGGGATGTGTTGGGGATTTCAAAATTATTGGTTTTCTTCTTGGGTTGCAAAGTGGTTATACTAAATATTCCTGCTTTCTATGTCTGTGGGACAGTCGGACAACTAACCAGCATTATGATCAAACCACGTGGCCTGAAAGAACGGAGCTTATTCCAGGAACACATAATGTGATAAATGAAGCATTAGTGCCCAGGGAGAAGATTCTCATGCCAACATTACATATTAAGCTGGGATTGGCAAAACAATTTGTGAAAGCTCTGGGTCGCAATTCACCTGCCCTACAATGTATTAAACAAATGTTTCCAGCTTTATCACAGGCAAAAGTTCTGGCTGACATTTACACAGGGCCTCAGATTCATGTCATGCTTAATAGTGCTCCACTTAAACAAAAAATGACGGAGTTGGAAAGAAACGCTTGGGGGGGCCTTTCATAAATTGGTGACGGGATTTCTTGTGCATAACCGAAGTGAAGCGTTTGAACACCAAGTTAAGACACTCATTGATCAATATCGAGCATTGGGATGTAGAATGTCTTTAAAATTACACATGCTACATTCGTACTTGGATTTCTTTAGGGAGAATTAAGGAGATGTTAGCGAAGAGCAGGGGGACGTTTCCATAAGGGCATTGAGGTAATGGAAAGCAGATACCAAGAAAGGTGGGACTGTGCAATGATGGATGATTATATTTGGGGGTTAGTCCATGACGAAGTAAACGTTTCCCACAAAAGAAAAAGAACCACTAACTTTCACTTTTGACTACGGAATTCCAGTACTTGATGAACACTTTCCTCCAATCTCAGTACTTTTGTATATAATTTTTATAAGAAATGTAATATTCATATATTTTAGTACTTATGTATTGTTATGTAGATTTTTGTTACCCAGAAAGTTGATGTCCAAAATGTGTTATGTTTGTAATTCCATGTTCCTATAAGACACAATTGTATAATATATTACTGTTTGAGTAAAATCTAATATGCTTATAGCACTACAAATTTTGACATTACGGGAAAGTAACTGTCATACTCGTGTTCAGCGGATGCAAATCATTAAGAAACCAATGAAAAATCAACAGAAGCACTACTATAATGTTTGTGTTATGCTTGTAGTTCAATGTTCTCGTAATATACAATTGTATAATATGTTACTGCTTTAATAAAATCTGATATGCTTATATTATCACAAATTTTGACATTACGGGAAAATAACTGCCATACTCGTGTTCAGCGGGTGCAAATCATTAAGAAACCGACGAAAGACCAACATAAGCACAACCTTGATCAAAATTTGTATACCAGTGCAGCCCACTTGCTTTATAGTGTCTGTATATATATATAAAGAGAGAGAGAGAGAGAGAGAGATGGAAAGATATATCTATATATATAAAAGAGAACGTACAATCCTTTGTCCGCTCATCACGCTAATACGGCTGAACCAATTTCTTTCATTTTTGGGGGGTTATTAGGATTTGGACCCTAGATGGTTTTTATCATATCACTTTAATTTTTAATTACCAGTGTCTTGAGATAATTGACCATTCAAGTGTCCATAACGTACAAATCCTTTGTTATTAGTTCATCATAGGTAAAAATAAACGTATTTATATGCAACCCGCATGACCGTGTCACTCGGCGGGTTAACATAAATGACAGGCGATATACAGCGGAAAATAGCTTGAATCTTCTGTTTAAAATTTTTTAATTGATTTGCTTATTTTTACAGACACTTTTACAATATGCCAGCACCGGGATGACCGCAGCGAAGCGGGGCGGGTTAACATAAATGACAGGCGATATAATGTTAAGATTTACTGCAATCTTCTATGGTTTTTATCATATCACTTGAAAGCGAAAAAGTAAAAATTATCTAAGTAACAAAGTTTATTGCGTTCCGGGGTGACCGCAGCGAAGCGGGGTGAACGCTGCTAGTAGATAAATAGAGAGATAGATATATGTGTACACTTTGATTTCATATATTCCAGCCTTTAGGTTTCCATACCAATCCAAAAATTACTTTCCATTTTAGCATATTTAGATTTGTTGCAATTATTCTTTTTTTTTTTTTTTAAAAAAAAAAAAAGCTCGGAACCAAATAATTTTATTGAGTAATGGAAAGTATTTGATTGAAATGTTATATGTTACTGCACAGTAAGCCCTACTTAAAGTGCCACAGTAATGGTAGCTGAAAGACACATCGGACCAAAGAATGCTTGGGGCCAGTCTTCACCTCCATGGTACAAATCTGTTCCCATTACCGCGGGGTGTGTGCCACTATATATGGTGGTTGCCCCGTTTGTGTAACAAAGTCATGACAGTACACCCAGATTAGCTAGTGGTCTAAAAAAGTAGTTGATTTTTGGGTGGCCATTTTGGATTAAAGTTTCTTATATTGTCGTCAGTGGTGCCCACCCCCCTCATGTCCGTGACGCACCCCCCCTCAATTGTCTATTTGTAGGTGTTCTTCCATGAAAAAAAATCTTTTCGATTAATTTTTACACACCCTCAAGCATATTTATATAGATTTTTAACCCCCCCAAATATTTCAATGACGCAGTTTGCGTCATAGCCCCCCCCTTGTGGGCACCCCTGTTGTCGTGATCTATTCGCAATCATACAACGTACATCTTCATACCAAGCCGAGCGGTCTGCGGCGATAGACCATCGGCTTGAAGGCCCCGGGTTGAGTCCCGGAAGGGTCATGTGTATGGATTTTAACAGCATTTGTTTTTTCGTATTGTGTCAGGGGGCGAAATCGTACGGGATAAAAGGATTTCAGTCTGAAAAAATTGGATAGAATATCCTCCCCAGGATACTTTCATGGGAGTAAGAAATTAGTAAAAATATAGAATATACATTTTATAGCAGGTTTAAAATTATGGGTATCCTATTTCTTTTCTGTTAATTATGTTCTTCAATGTTCGAATTTTGATCATTCTCATGATATTTTCTGCTTTCAACGGAGTCCCATGAATATTATACCAAATGTTCTTTACACTCTGTAAGAAACCATTTCTGAAGATAATTTAGGTCCTAATGAATATTATTCACTAGGAAAGGGAAGTATTCCCCTCCTCTGAACATGGAAGCAGAGGGCAATTTCGCAGAGGTCAGATCAAACATTTCCTCGTAACAAAACGAAGGTCCCCCTGTAAAACCTCTTCACTTAAAGTGTTATTGTTAGTATCATAAATTTGCCGAAAGCAACCAATTTGAAGGGTTCGTCGATAATATCTTTGCTTTTTTTTGTCCTTCGACCGCCTTGAAAACAAAGAGGTGAATTTTACAACATGACTGCTGTATAATAAGCGAGCGATTGGTAAAATGGTAAAAGTGTGTTTTTATGTGTATGTGTGTGTGTGTGTGTGTGTGTGTGTGTGTGTGTGTGTGTGTGTGTGTGTGTGTGTGTGTGTGTGTGTGAGAGAGAGAGAGAGAGAGAGAGAGAGAAGACAAAATTTTAGTTGCAAGATGACAAATTTCAATTGCCGTTTTCGGTTCATATAGCAAAAAGAATACCGCCACCAGAGAATAAAGACAAGTGTAGTGTGTTCTGTTCTCTTCCTCAGCCAGAACTTTCAACTACAGCCTGTAATGAGTGTAGACCTTATCCAGTTTTCAAATTGAATAGATGGTCGTGGTAGTTCGGTTTCTTGACCTTGTAAAAATCTTCCCTGTCTTTGATTTTGTTTGTCATCATTCCAGCCAGAAATGAAAAAAACGAGAATTCCTCAGTTTACAGCAAGGGGAATTGGGGACAAGACATTAAGGATGATATTCCTGGAAGCTCATGTATCACGATTGTTTCATTCAATAGACAGAGGACACTTTTCTATGAAGGCTTTCAACATGTTTTCACACAAACATGTCTTCTCCTTTTGCAATCTATATGACTATTGGCAATTTGAATCTTGGCCATTTCCGCCAGCGTTTTCATTTTCGAGACACGAGACGAGACGAGACATTTCAAGAGACATCCCGTCTCGTCTCGTTTTCGAGACGGGATAAGTAGCCTGTCTCGTCTAAAAGGTTCTGTCTCGTCTCGTGGCAACACTAAAAACTAGTCTGGTACATTGGATTATTCGGATTGAAAACACAATAACACAAACAACCATGAAATAGAAGCATATGTACGCAGTTTATTGAAATTGATATTATAACACACTGAGTTATTCAGATTGAAAACAAGAAAAGCTGTTATAAATTGAGAAATTCATGTGCAATTTATATGACTTCTTTTTAGTTGTTACTGAATTGTGGTTCATTCTAGACGTATTTGTTTTATTATTTTTGGCAGAAATGCACATTCTAATATTGTAGTTAACTACCTCTGTTAATGAGCTAGAAGTGTTTCCCTCGGAGCAAAAGATGTTTTGAGAAAATCTTCAGGGAATTCATACCTCAAAAATTCCGCTGTCTTTTGACAAGCCGACAGGTGCAAATAGTTGACAAACTCAAAGATTTCATTTCATTTTTTCACACTTTTGCCAAGACTGTCCATCAGCATAGATTTCGGTCCTTGACTACTTAACTCTTGTCGTGTACGTCGGTAAGCCCTTCTTTAAACTCTCTACGCAGTTATGCTCCTAGTTATCACCTTTTATATTCCTGCCATAATGCTTAATTCATTTGACGACGAACTACAACTGTACTTCACCCTTCTGCCTGGAGAAACCGAATTATATCAAGTAGTTCATACTTACAACGCTTCGATTGTACTCCATATGTTTCCACGCTGGTTACTTCATAATCACTGAATGACAGAATCTGTTTATTGGTGTGATGAATGGACGATGTTCAGCGAATATCTTTGTCTTACCTCCATTTCGTCATCTCACATAGTTCTCCTTTGGTGGCTTAACGGAGGTTCAAAAATATAGCCCTCGTGTAATACTGTTTTAGAGAAGGTATCTCTTATTTTAGAGAAATGGTTTTGCCATCCTATTTTTTTAAAACGGAAGTGTTGTAGTTGAATTTATCTATATGTAATGTTAACCGGCTCAGCTCAGCTCGGTTCAACTGGGCCAACAGCTCGAGCCGGCTCGATTAGAATGAACCATTAGCCGGCTCGGCTCAGGCTCAGTTCGGCTCAGGTGAGCCATTGGCTCGGTTCGGCTTGGCTCAGTTGAGCTATTAGTTCGAGCCGCCTCGGTTGGAATGAGCCATCGACTCGGTTCGTCTCAGCTAAGGTGAACCATCGGCTCGAGCCGGCTCAGTTCAGCTCGACTCAGGTGAGCCATCGGCTCAGTTCAGCTATTGGTTCGAGCCGCCTCGGTTGGAATGAGCCATTGGCTTGGTTCGGTTCAGCTCAAGTGAATCATCTTCTCCAGCCGGCTCGGTTCGGCCCAACTGAGCGGAGGGCTCGAGCCGGATTGTTTGGGTGAATTGTTGGCTAAGCTCACTTCTCGGTTCGGCTCGGTGGTGGCTTAGCCGTGAGCCGAGCCGTTGACAGCACTAGTGTATATGTACACTCATGTCCAAAATTATTGTCGCATGTCTATAAATATGTTTTTGTAGGAATATAATTTAGTAATGAATTCGCCTGCTGTTTCTTATAATGTTAGTATGTGTATAATCGGCAAAGACATGTATGTGACAAATTTCATGTCAAAAGAGCAGTAAATAAGAACAATAAAACTAAAATAAAACTTTCTTTTCCATTTAGCAACATTTTGCTTTACTCATTTTAATTTAGGTATTTATAATTCTTTTCCTATGAAATTTACGACAAATATACATTTCCCGATTATACACATAGTATCAGTATTAAAAGTACCCTGCAAAATCATTATCAAATTATATTGTTACAAGAAGATAGTTATACATATGCGACAATCGTTTTGGACATGAGTGTACATTTTGTAACATTATAATATGATCCTATCGCATTTTATAACTGCCCGCACTTTAACTATAACGTAACAACTAAGGAGGCACTTGGCTAAGTAGTAGAGCGTTCACCTCTGGTGCATCGGGTCCCTGGTTCGATTCCAGCTAGCGCCAAGAGGCTTTATGGTGGACAAACACCATGTTTATAGATTTTCTCAGAATCCTCTCGTTTCCTCCTACTTTCTTCATTCCCTCCATTGCATTGATTTCTCTTAGCCTCACCAGCAGAATTGTGAGACGTACAACTGAAAGATTTCATTTCATTTTCATATAACGAAACTACACCGATTTTTATGTGTCTTTCTGTTAATGTTAGAAAAGTACACTTATTTTCAATGTACTCGAACACATAACATACATTTCGTACTCATCATTTTCGGTGTTATCTATCTATCGTTAGAAGGTAATTGATAAGGTATTAGAAATAAAAGGAGAATTCATAGTCCAGTGGCTATAGCGTGAATTCATGTTAGAACTGGACTCACGTTCGCGTGGTCATGAATTCGATTCCCATCCGATGCTCACCAATTTTCGGCGTTCACTCATCGTCGTGAGACAAACTGGAGAGTCGTGTGAATAAAACACATGACGGCCACTATTTCCAGAAATCTCCTGTTGGAAACAAAGAGACCCAACACACTAACCATGTGTCCGCCGCTAGGCTAGATGTAGTCCAGCCAGTCGCTAACAGATTGGAGCGGTTCAAGCCCGCAAAAGTCTGTCACGTCAGTTGGTTATTTGAATTAAAAGGTAGAAACTCAGGTAGAAATACTGACATTAGGAACCAATGCACTTACCTTACATCATCCAGTTCAAGATGTGCTAAGTACACAGTCATAATCCCACGTGGGCTGAAGTCTCAGTTGAGCATAGTGAGATCTTTAAAGTCAGCGTAATTTAGATGTGTTTAGTGAAAGAAAATATTTTCTAAGAATTAGTCCTATAAGAATTTCTTGGAGAACCAATTAAAGAGCTTAGCAATATTTGAAACAGGTGGTTGACCAACTAACCTTTCCCATGAGTCTATCCTAAACCATTAAAGTCACTTTTGTTATCTTTTAGAAGTTCAACCACTGGGCGTTCACAATATACCGCAATGGGGTGTCCATATCTGCGTTGGAAGATAATTTGCAATTCATACAAGATTTTTCAGCACTCCATGCATCTTCTTTGTCTTATTGCTGAGAAGCAATCTGGACAGAAATAAAATCTGGAAGGTTGTGTTACCATAAGGCGCTCCTTAGTATACGTATGCCCTTTAATTCTTGTAAGTATCTTGCTTATGATTATCACGAAGACACTTTAAGATATGTTACATTGAGTATTGCTCCTGTTTATAAGATAATCATTGCAAGGAAGAAGTAGGAAGGAGTGTAAGTTATGATGAATGCTGAGATTAGTTAGTATGTGGGAGGTGCTTCCTTTGCTTGTGCTCGGGTTCTTTACCCTCGTTGTTTCAAGTGGATTAATCAACATATTTGTATGTGAGAGTGTTACAGACCAGGAGGGAGCATAGTAAAGCTGACCCTGCTACAACTATAGTATAGTAAATATTCGGGAAGAGTGCGACATTGATGAAAGCTCAAATACTGTGGGTGTATTTTGCATAAAAGCAATCTTAAAAGCATACTTTGTAGGCCCTATGGAGATTAATGGACAGCATCATTGGAAATTTCTTAGATAAAGTTGAAAAATGCATTGACCCAGCGTAATGTATATGTTAGTTAATCAATATTTAGCCATTAATTGCCATTGGCAACGAGGTCAGAACTACATTTTAAAGTTCGAGACGAGAAACATGAGTCTCTTGGACAACACTGTTATTCACCCAAGCCTTAGTTCTCAAAAACGGTTTTAGTATTACATCATTCATAGTAAATATATATACAGTGCGTTCCATGAATAACACTAAGGCCCATCTCCTGAAGAAACCAAGGCAGATAGAAACATGAAACCTTTTGTAACCTTCAAGGGACATAAAAGACTAGATTATACTGATATCGAGAACCCCAATGAGGTGTGCTCAAGAGGGTTACAGGGGGGTAACTACAGAATTGTAAATAGCAACCCCCACCGTGTGGTATCTCGTTTGAAAGGAAATCACGTGTAGAGACCAATTTTGGAAACCATGTCGCTAGCCTGTCTCTATCCAACATGGCGGCCATCCGTAAGTACGGTCGAAGTACGTTTCATGCATAACACTAAGGCCCGTCTCCTGAAGAAACCAAGGCAGATAGAAACATGAAACCTTTTGTAACCTTCAAGGGACATAAAAGACTAGATTATACTGATATCGAGAACCCCCATGAGGTGTGCTCAAGAGGGTTACAGGGGGGTAACTACAGAATTGTAAATAGCAACCCCCACCGTGTGGTATCTCGTTTGAAAGGAAATCACGTGTAGAGACCAATTTTGGCTGATAAGGAAAATATGCTGATGATGAAAATCCCCCAAGAGAAGGGGCTAACAGAGTTGCGGGGGATAAGTAAAAAATTGTAAATAGCAACCCCCACCGTGTGGTATCTCGTTTGAAAGGAAATCACGTGTAGAGACCAATTTTGGCTGATAAGGAAAATATGCTGATAAGGAAAATCCCCAAGAGAAGGGGCTAACAGAGTTGCGGGGGATAAGTACAAAATTTTAAATAGCAACTCCCACCGTGTGGTATCTCGTTTGGAAGGAAATTACGTGTAGAGACCAATTTTGGAAACTACATGTCGCTACACTGAGAGAAAAAAATGTAGGTGGCATACTTAAAATCGTAGGTTACATTCGTAATTCCTGTAGTTTCTGGACTTAACGTACAACCGTATATAACATCCTTCAGCAAACGTATAGCTGAAAAAGTATGTATTATACGTACTGTCTGCATAAGTGAAATGACGTCATTCGTGTGACGTCATCTGCAGTAACAAGTATATACGGAGATGATATCTAGCTTTGTGACGTCAGGATCGTATGTAGCATGTGGGTTAATAATGACGACACACACTGACTATCAGGACGGAGCATAATTTCAAGAAGTATGCAATATACGTTCTGTACGTATGTTTCTTGCGTTCAACCCCGAGACAGCATCTATATCGTACTTGTGCCCCGTACGTACGACTAGATACAATATACGTATTGTACGTATATATTACACAGATTTTCCTTATGTCGCACACAGCTTGTCCAGATACAGCATACAGAATATCCGTATGTACCATACAGAGTGCACATATGTAGCTTACAGACTGTCTGCATGCAGCATATAGATTATACGTATGTCGTGTACAGGTTGGCCATATGTAATGTATGGATTGGATGTATATAGCTAATAGGTTGTCCATATAAAATATACGGATTTTACTTGTATCGCATACGTATTGCCTTCTTGTTAAATATGGATTGGATATATGCAGGATCTAGATTGTACGTATAGTGCACCATTATTAAAGTGCTGCAACATACTGCAAAGTGCATGATACATTCTTACTGTAATGTTGTCAAATATTGTTTTACTCTGTATGAAAACAAAAATAGCTTAAAACATGGTTGATCTCCTTTGTGCCAATAATAATAAAATTAACAATACTACACTTTTCAAATCTTAGTTTGGAGCAGTGAAACTGTCCAAAGAAATGTATTTATCTGCAGGGTGTCCTATAAGTTTGGGCTTCCTGCTAATTCGTTGGAAAGCTACTGCAAAACCAAGTGTTGAAAAGTGACACAAGCATTAATTTTAAAATTATGGGCACAAAGGAGGTTAACCATATGTTAAACTATTTTCGTTTTCATACAGAGTAAATCAATATGTGATATATTACTGTAAGAATTTATCATATGGTTTGCAGTTACTTAGTCAGCACTTCAATAATAATGCAAAATGCACAGCCGTATACAATCCTATATTCAAACTCAAACAAGATTTACGTACAATCATTTATTAAGCTGTTATCATCCATTGCTTTACGATATAAAGATTATTTTACCTCATTCTTTTCCTTAATAGTATCATCTTCTAAAGTGCAGTTGTTACCACAAGAGGCCTGAATAGAATTTTCCAGAAATAACTTCTCTGTACATTTTAATTAACAGGTATGTTTTTTTTTTTTCATGTCGCAATAATTAAAAGTATGGTGTCAGCCAAAAACGTATTCGCTCACAAGATGATTCCTACTCAGTACTCGCCATTAAAAATGCAACACCAAGAAGGAGACATGGTAGCTGCGCCAAAGTTCCCAGGCCGATACCTAATAGTAAGTGCAGAATACTCTTAAACGTCCGCTGTATTCGCTGTGTGACAACTTGGTGACAGCGGAGGCGTTGTGCAGCCGTCGACTAAACATATTTATCCTTCCCTGTTCTGGACATTCTGCAAATTTGGATTTTCCTGGATGCATCCTTCTTAGTTTTAAGCAACGAGCAGTTTAACAGTCTCATACATTGCTTAAAGAAAGAGCAATGATTCTCAGAATTACTCGGAAGATATATATACAATAATTTAAAACTGTTATCTCAAACTTTGCAATTCAGAGCACGAAAAGAACTATAGCTAAAGGAACACTGATTTTAGCCAGATAGTAACTATTAAACTCAATCACACTCAGTACCATTAGTTGCTTGGTGTTATCCGTAAGTCAGAGATCATGGTATCTCATTTCGTGTAGATTTTTGCATTTGTTTAATGCTAAAAATGTATTTTATCGCTAATTGAACCCAGTATCATATATATACCGACAGGACGTACCTTAGTCACAAGGTGACATGACTGAAACACTAAACTATTCGATTCACACCTGCGACCTTGTTAACACTAGAGAAAGTTACAAAGTGATTAAGTAAATACGGAACATAGTTCATACAAAGTAGCGATGTATGAAGTCTCCGTTTCATACGACTTGGATAAAGGATACATCTGAAATAGCAACAAAGAAATATATAATGATTTCTCTGGATAATTTGGATTAGTCCAGAATTCAAACACATATACGTTGGTAAGTCCAACTTTTTTTTAAACTTTTTTCTTTGGATTCCCAATAAAGTTGACTACTGAAAAGCTGAGTTATAGATTCTATATTAAAACAACACCTTCGCTAGACATGTTCAGTATACACATTGTCTTACATATAGAACAATACATTAGTTATTAATACATGTCTGAAATAATAGTACTTCGTATAGAATTTTACTTCATCCAATCGTGATAGCACAAAGATAAAAAATATTGCGAGGGATAATGTTCTTATTACAGAGAAAAAGAGTTGAAATGACTTAACATTAACAAACATTTTCTTTAACCAGAGATAATATTTTATTCTAATTTATGGAAGAAAGAAATAATTTGTAGTACAGTATCTTTATTAGGGTTATACAGTATATTCGTACAAAAGGATGTAAGTACAATTATGTCTGTCTTCAAAAAGGACGTACTTTTAGCCACAACCTACACTTGCTTCTTTTGACTGTCTTTCAAGCAGAATCCTGATTTGATGCACGAAATACCTGCAACAAAAATCACAAAATATTTAAAATGTTACTTTCAGTGTGCTTAATTTGGTTGTACTTAACAATACAATGTATCTTAACATTTTTGAGATTAAATGGACAAAATCTGTTCCGTCAGGTATGGACTTTTGGGTTGCACGTAGAAAACCTATGAAGTGTTTATTGATGCTGAACAACAACTCAAAATGTATTACTATTCAAAAGTAAGTGGGTACCCCAACGGTGTTCGGGGTACCATGGGGCACCTAATGTATGTATTTTTTTTAGATATATGGAAATGTATGTCTCTAAAATGTAAAGAACTGACATCTGTTTACCGAAAACCTCAACTCGGTAAGCCTTATGGATATCGAGATATGGGAAAATAAAGAACGACACCATAGAAGTGTGGGGTTTGCGTACTAGATGGTGCAGTTTCGGGAACGTAATTACGAGGGCTTACAACAACCTCAAAAGTACTTTCAATTAAATACACTACACACACGCCCTAATGGGGGTTTTCGGGTACCATGATATTCGCAGAACTCTCATTTCTAAACATTCTAAAATCTGTCTTAATAACGTTTGAAAGAACGTTAGAGGTGTGTGTTTACCGAAACCGCAAGTCGGTACGCCTAACAGTTACCGAAATATGGTGAAATAAAAAGCGACACCGTAGGTACGTGGAGCTTGCATATTAGACAGTACAATTTAGAAAATTAATTAAAATATGACTATCAAGATATTGTCAAATAAAGGGAGGATCCATACAGTTATGGGGTTTTCGTGTTAGGTGGTAAAATTTCCGAAACCGGTTATGGGAAGTTAATAAGCATCAGTAGCAATTTCATCTTAAAGTAATTAGGTATTTCCATGGAGTTTAAGAACATCATGGGGTCTACCAAGATTAAATTTTAAAAGCTTTGGAAAATATATTTTGACATTTGTAAAAAGTATTAGAAATATGTATTTACCTAAAAGTTCCAGCTAGTACATTTAGCAGCTAGAGATACACCACACCATACAATAAAAGCGTATTAGATCTTGAAATTTCAGAAAACAATTATTGATCCTAACAAAAGTTAAATAAGATGGTACTTCTATGGGTTAAGTGAGTACCTCAGACTCGTCAGTACAATTTCGATCGAAAGGTTAATTCAGCTCTAAACTTTCTTTGGACAATTCCAAGCGTTTATCGGGCTCTGAAATAAAGTGAACATTTTTTGTCAATATCTAATATAGCAAGCGAGATATAAGGAATTGTGTATTTTATGACGTCGTAAAAATAGAGACCCGCATGGATTTGTACTTTTGAGTGTTTGCTGTAAGAAGAAGAAATTTCAGAAAACAACCGTATATACCTTAATAGACAATTAAATGGGCGGGGGCACGGTGGCTTAGTGGTAGAGTGCTTACCTCTGGTGTATTGGGTTTTTGGTTCGATCCGCAGCCAAGTCAGTTTGTAGTGGACATCGTATTCCTGGGTTTTCTCGGGGTACTCTCTTTCCTCCCACCTTTGCATTCCATCAATTCTGTCAACAACATTCACTTGCTTTAATCAAAATCTCCCTGAGACTAAAATGCATAATCGTGGGTCGCTACACTGAAATATTTCCTTTTATTTAATTTAAAATTAAATGGGGAGTTAAGTACGATCGTATCTCTATGGGTTAAGTGAATACTCCAATAGTTTCTGCAAAAAAAAGATTAGTTAAACACCCTACCACTAAGCTACTGTATCCCCGCCCATTGAATTGTCTATTAAGGTATATACAGTAGTTTTCTGAATTTTTCTCTTATAGGAAAGACCCAAAAGTACAAATATATAAAGATCTCTATATTTACGTCATAAAATATATAATACCTTATATCTTGGTTACTATCTTAGATATTGACAGCGAATTTTCATTCTTTTGCACAGCTCGATGAACCCTTGGAATTGCCTGAAGAAAACCTAGGGCTGAGCTAATCTTTCGATCGAAATTGTACTGAGGTACTCATTTAACCCATAGAAGTACCATCTTATTTAATTTTGTTGCGACCAATAATTGTTTCCGAAATTTCAAGATTTCATACACTTTTATTTCACAGTGTTTCTCCAGATGTTAGATGTACTAGCTGGAAGTTTTGGGTAAACACATATTTCAAATACTGTTTACAAATGTCAGATTATATTTTCAATAGCTTTTAAAATTTAATTTTGGTAGACTGCATGATGTTCTAACACCCCATGAAGATATCTAATTACTTTAAGATGAAATTGCTAGCTACTGGTATTTATTAACTTTCCATGACTGATTTCGGAAATTTTAGCATCTAACACGAAAACCCCTTAACTGTGTTGGTCCTCCCTTTATTTGACAACATCTTGATAGCCGTAAGTCATATTTTAATTCATTTTCCGAATTGTAGCGTCAAGTATGCAAGCCCCACATATTTATAGTATCGCTCTTTATTTTCCCATATCTCGGTATCCATAAGGCTTACCGAGTTGCAGTTTTCAGTTAAAAAAAAAAATCAGTTCTTTACATTTTAGAGACATGTATTTCCATTAATCTAAAATGCAGAAATTAGGTACCGCATTGGAACCCCATTGGAGTACTCACTTACTTTTGCATAGCAGGGTAAAAACGCCAGTGGTTCTCACTTTAAGGTTGAAAACATACTATTTTGTCTTTTCTCTGAGCATTGTGAATCTGTCGGAGCTATACCGTAGTTGGAAAGACTCACTGATCCTTCCTATAATAACCATGTAGTCAGAATTCAAAAAGGAGTAGAAGGAAAAACAATATTTTAAAATCCTTGCACCAGTAGTCCTCACCTTAAAATCAAAATGTTCCAGTATAGTCAGGATTTTCTATCAGTGTTCGTCACTCAAATAACTTGACATAATTTATTCAAAAACGCACTGTGTATCAGTTTAGGGTTAAGAATACAATATAAAGTAGTAAGCTTAATAACTTTGCATCACTTTTAGCACTCAAGAAGGAAAATAAAAAAGTTTTTACATACTTCTTAAAGCAATTTCAGAAAGAAAAATGTTAACTGAATTCAAAAGTTAACTGTATATCACTTTCACGTTAAGAGTACAATATTAAATACTATGTTTAATAACTATACGTCCTCTAAGCACTCAAGAATGAAAATAAACGTTTGTACATACATTTGAAAAATAATCTGAGAAACAAAATAAGTTAACTGAATTCAAAATTTAATTATACATCACCTAAAGCTTAAGAATACACTATAAAATACTGAGATTAATAACAATGCACTACTGAAGAATGAAAACAAAAATGTTTTAGCTACCTATATTGTATTTACATGTTATTTCTCATTAACTTTTTTTTTTTTGATAACTCATGATCAAGTCTAGGGATGCACAAGAGAAAAGATTTGAAATTGTCTCCTCTCGAAAACGTGCCGCGAAAGTTATGTCTCGTCTCGAAAACTGGATCCATTTCTATTGGAAGAGCTCTATCTCATCTCGAATTTCGTGACAGAAATTATGTCTCGTCTTGTGCTCATCCCTAATCAGATCCATAGCCAAAAACTTCATTTCGAAGGGAGGGCTTTCCGATATCCGAATTTAGATAGATAATCGATATCGACAAACTATCGAAACTTGTTCGAATTATCGAAAAAAACAGCAATATCGAAATATAAACAATATCAAAAATCGAAAATATAGAAATATGAAAGAGATCAAAAATATGGATATATCGATCAAAAATTTCGATATCGATGTTTTGATGTTTGAAAATATCAATCGTTCGATCTAAATATCACACAGCCCTAGGCTCCAACTGTTGTCACCTTTAAAATTAATTGCTGACTAATCATCTGTAAGTACCGTAAGACGGGATTATTTTGCACTTCAGGATTAACTTTGCACAAAATACGCCAAAAGTTTCACGGTCCTCTGTCGGTAAAATTATGGACTAAAGAGAAAGTTTCAACTGCCACCGTAAGATAGAACATCTAACTGGATTTTGACTATAATGTTGGCGGTTAACATCAGTTCTAATTAAGTGAAGGGTTTGTTGTTATAGAGGTATGGAAAGCAGTAACTGTAAAGGCCGACAAAATTTGAAAGATATCACCTACAAGAATTTTTGTCAAAGTCAAGTCAGTTTCGTAGAATACTCTGTGTATAATGGGACTTTGAGACAATAGTTGAAATTGAAGTGTGAAACGTTTGAAAGTCATACAAAAATAAAACTGGGAGAAGGCGGTTTCAGCCTCTAATCGGGGCTACTTTGCACTGATCAAACGTAACCCCTCAGATAGGAAATTATTACTACTGGTACCTCCTGCCGTCTAACTTTAGAAAAATTTCCTATTCAGGTAGATGTCGGAATGGATTTCTTGTTGGGAAATAAATTACGAACAGCGGCGGATTCAGAAAAATAGTTTGAGAGGGACTTCACACAGAAAGATTTCCTTTATTTAGAAATGACTAGATTTTTTGAAGGGCTTGAAGCGTAGACGCATAGGAATGACTAACATTAGATTTTTTTAAAAAGAAATTCTGCAATTTGGATGGGCTTCAGTGTGAAAGCCCCAAATCCCGTAAATCTTCCACTGATTACGGTTGGGATGATATTCTTGGATATAAAGAGCAACCAAGGCAAATCAGATCTCGGAGATTTTTGCTGTTCTTGAGTTGCCATTTTTGTGGGACATACTAAACTATCAGAATGTGGTTCCTATGTCCGTACCAGAAAATACATAATTTTCTTTACAAATATCGATAATTCGTACTTACTGACACCAGTACCGTAAGTCCAACCTCAATATTTGTAGACTTCATGCAGTATTGTGTAGGAAGTGAAATGTATAAATAGAGGAGAGAAAACATTGCACAGAAACATTATGTTCATATGTTGAAAATACTTTTTTTTTTTTTTTTGTATGTGTTGCAAAGTATCTTCAGCTATCAGGTTACTTTGCAACAAAGTTTATATGAAATGAAATCTTTGAGTTTTACGTCCCACGATTATGCCGGGTATGCTAAAGGAGACGATGGTGAGAATGAATGGAATAGTAGAATGAAAAATGTGTGAAAAAACGGGAAAACCTCGAGAAAAACCACACAGTGTTTCTCCAACACAAAGCCCATTTAACACGTGCTGGGATCGATCCAGGAACTTCACGCAGGAGAGGTGAACACTCCCCAAAATACAACCTCAGAATATATTTCATATAGAGTAGAAATAACAATATGTTGTAAAAAAAAAAAAAAAAAAAATGGCCGGTCTGAAAGGCATGTAAGCTAAAAAAAAAATACAATTGCTACTCGATTTGTTTACTAGCAGGCAAGTAGCATACAAATTTATGATGCTGAAGGCGTTATTTTTCACAGCTATGGAGAAAAGAGAAACAAAAAATAACAGGAAATCTTTGTTTTACGTTCTACGAATATGCTATGTAGGCTGACGGTCACAAATGAGTAATGAAAATTGATGATCTTGGAATACGATTTGGTGGAATAATGAGGGAGAAAAATAATCATTGATTAAATATTAAATTGAAAAGAAATAAGAGCCTGACGCTCAAATACTTATCTATCTGGCACCCATCTTAATCCCCATAAAATATCATGAAGTGCTTGATTGATTCTAAACCCAATATTAGTAATAGTAATTTAACAATAAACACAGAATATATAATTTACGCACCTTGAAATGTAGAAAGTAATGATTGTAATCCCCAGCTTTCCAATAGACCTTTGATTTCTCCAAATGAAGATTCGGATATCTTGTTTCTTCTCAAACAATAATGGGTTACAATAATCAGTTGCAGTCCAAAGCCAAGTCACTAAGTTAAGCATGAAAATAAAAGAATTCATTAGCTAGATGCATACCAACTCCTACGCATGTAAATCCGATACTACAGTTATAGTGACATCAAACATACATTAAATAAGATATACAGGGTGTCTCAAAAGTCCCTTGACATAGGGTAACTCTGTTATTATCAGAGTTACAACAAAATGTAGGAGGAGAAAGCATCTCCAAATATGATGTTTTCAATCTAAAGTGAAGGAATTTTTAAAATCGGATGACTCATTTGCGCTGGACACTCTTTATGCGCCCAATGTGAAATGAAAATGCAACGTTGCCATTTACCTGGACCCAAAACATAAGTGAGTGAAGTTACTGTCTTTTACGCTAACATGTCGATGGCCAGCCCCCGTTTCAAACAATAACTTCATTCAGATCAGGTAAATGACAACGTTGCATTTTCATTTAAAATTGGGTGCATAAAGAGTATACAGCACAAACATCTCGTCCGATTTTTTAAAAAGTGTTCACTTTAGATTGAAAATGTCATATTTCGAGATGTTTTTACCTCTTACATTTTGTTGTAACTCTGATATTAACAGAGTTACCCTATGTCAGGGAACTTTTGAGACATCCTGTATACATCATAAGAAGTTCCTTTCTAAACTCTATACGGATGTGGTTTCATTGAATGTGAGTTGGGTGATACACATTAGGCCTTTTGGGAGTACGTCACACGGACGACCGTAATTTTGTGTTGAAAATTTTTATTATGAACTGGTGAGATATGTGATACATATGGCCACGGGCTAAAATTTTCTTAGCGGTTCAAACTCGCGGGCCCTTTTTCCTTCCCCATTTTGAATCGGTACATGAAAATGGGATTTTCTTTATGCTTGCCTGCGCCGATTTTGAAAATTCCTTCACTAATCGATTTCTCTCGACGAGTACTACAAGAATCAGTTAAAATCTCGAGGGCCCTTTTTTCTTCTCCATTTTGAACCGGTACATGAAAATGGGATTTTCTTCATGTTTGCCTGCGCCGATTTTGAAAATTCCTTCACTAATCGATTTCTCTCGACAAGTACTACAAGAATCAGTTAAAATCTCGCGGGCCCTTTCTTCTTCCCCATTTTGAACCGGTACATGAAAATGGGATTTTCTTCATGTTTGCCTGCGCCGACTTTGAAAATTCCTTCACTAATCGATTTCTCTCGACGAGTACTACAAGAATCAGTTAAAAATCTCGCGGGCCCTTTTTTCTTCCCCATTTTGAACCGGCACATGAAAAAGTGATTTTCTTCATGTTTGCCTGCGCCGATTTTGAAAATTCCTTCACTAATCGATTTCTCTCGACGAGTACTACAAGAATCAGTTAAAATCTCGCGGGCCCTTTTTTCTTCCCCATTTTGAACCGGTACATGAAAATGGGATTTTCTTCATGTTTGCCTGCGCCGATTTTGAAAATTCCTTCACTAATCGATTTCTCTCGACGAGTACTACAAGAATCAGTTAAAAATCTCGCGGGCCCTTTTTTCTTCCCCATTTTGAACCGGCACATGAAAAAGTGATTTTCTTCATGTTTGCCTGCGCCGATTTTGAAAATTCCTTCACTAATCGATTTCTCTCGACGAGTACTACAAGAATCAGTTAAAATCTCGCGGGCCCTTTTTCTTCCCCATTTTGAACCGGTACATGAAAATGGGATTTTCTTTATGTTTGCTTGCGCCAATTTTGAAAATTCCTTCACTAATCGACTTATCTCGACGAGTACTACAAGAATCAGTTAAAATCTCGCGGGCCCTTTTTTCTTCCCCATTTTGAACCGGTACATGAAAATGCGATTTTCTTCATGCTTGCCTGCGCCGATTTTGGGAATTTCTTCACTAGTCGATTTCTCTCGTTGAGTACTACAAAACTCAGTTAAAATGTCGCGGTCCTTTTTTCTTTCCCCATTTTGAACCGGTACATGAAAATATGATTTTCTCCATGTTTGCCTGCGCCGATTTTGAAAATTCTTTCAGTAATCGATTTCTGTCGTCGGTTACTACAAGAATCAGTTAAAATCTTGCGGGCCCTTTTTGCTTCCCCAACCCAATATTTTTGTATATTTTGAATGTATTCAAGTATGGCACAAAAGTATTTAATTAATTCCCTTAGTAGGTTTCTCAACTTAATATTTTTCAACTTAAATTTTATTTATTTTAGTTATTTATTTTCTTGTGACAATATTTAATTGCAATCGTTCATTGGGGAGAAGGGTGGCCATTCTCAAATATATAAATATAGTATTCTTAAAATTTGTGTTCTCGTATTATTAGTTTCTTCCACTAGACATGGAAATTGCAAATTAATACCTGGTAAACCTGGAAAATTCAGGGAAATTGAGTTCCATATTTATGTATGAACCCTGCTATTTACATTTTTTTTTTTCGATTAGGGAGAACTGTACAAAAGAGTGTTTTGGGAATGGCATAACAGTAGGTTTCTGGGGGTGTTGTTCGAAATTAAATGAAATCTTTAAGTTTTACGTCCCACTATTATGCTGGCTAGGCTAAAGATGACGGGATGTTGTTTGGTGGGGGTCAATGTTGCCAATTTTGGGAAAAGTCGCTAAAAACGGGACAGGTTCTGGCAACCCTAGACTTTTAGATCTATCTTTGTTCTTATCAGTGCCTTGATATCAGAGTTCCCCCTCTCTCTCTCTTTGTTACAGAGCGGGTACTTATAAAAAGGAAAGACACGTTGAAGTTTGTTCAACACACAACCAACACACAACCTCTGCTGCCTTTCGAGCAGTACTGCAAACTATAGAGTATGTTTAATATAGGGAATTTCAGTTGAATTTTTGCCTCTTTGTTATTATTAATTATTAATACTTTTAAAAGGAGTAAAGGTACTGGGTTTGTTTTTACTTCTTTCATTTACATAAAACGGGACGACTACTACTTTTTTACATCTACTGACGGGACGGCTGGGACACGCCCCTAAAACGGGACTGCTCCGGTCAAAACGGGACGTATGGTCGCCCTACGATAGCGACAAAAAATAATTTTTCCGGTTGGAGACTTTTTTGGGTGATTTTTAAATGACGATTTGGCTGCAAACAAAATTTTCATCTGTAGAGAAGCATTATTAGTTCAAAACAGTTTTTACGTTCTTTTTTTCTGTTTGTTTGTTTTAATCAGCGCCAAGTGATGAAGAATTTGGAAATACAGCGTACCAACTGCCCCACAATCCTGCATTGTTATGTTACCCTTGCCCTCTAACGAATAACAACTACAAATTAATGTCCTTTAGTTCGAAGAGTTTCCGTTGAGAGGCACACGTAATACATCATTACCGATAGAAACAAGATTAGCTATAGATGCGTGAATAAAGGCGAAATGGGTGTTTGTTATATTTGTCCTTTGGGGACTTTTAATTATTCTGCACTTTTTCTTTTACAAAAAATTGCTTAACGTAAGTACTGTAGTATTAATTATTTCGGAACTATTTTGACTCCACAATATGAACAAAAGTACCCGAAACAATCTGAAATGATCCCTGAATTAAAGGATTGGTTGCGCCCTGTTTACAAAGATGTTAGTAGAACCAGCGGCGCAAAACTGTCTTCAACATTGGGGGGGGGGGGTACCATTACCATACTTTTTTTTATTGCGTTGTCCAAAATACTTATGAAGTTGAAAAACAATGTTGTGGAGGATCAGAGTTGTCTTCAGCGTTGGGAGGCTGCAGATTTGAGGCTTATTCTGGGGGACGTCTATTTTATCTCACGTTCCTTTGTAGGAATCGGACAAAAATCATCAAATTTCTTCCAGAAAACACATTTCAAATCGAATTATTGGGGAGAAGTCCCCCTCAGCTCCAAGATTGGAGGGGATATGTATCCGTCATCCCCCCGGGATTTGCGCCAGTAAGTAGAACATATTGTTTAGTTTACATCTACAACTTTAAAAAAAATGCTTATAGGCAATGAATTTCTCGATTATTTTTTATAGCGACTTTTCACCCAAAATTGGAGTCGTCACCTCTCGTTTCGCAAACTTATTGTCAACATTTTGGCAACACTGGTTGCGGGGAGAGCTACAATGGATGAGTCAAGTTATTTTGTCGCTTCCGCTGTGAACCTAAGTACAAGATTCCAAAAATTAAAATATTTTTTGGTTCCAAACAATGTCTGCTGGGTGAAAGCATAGACTGGAATGTGTTTCTCTTCATTTGCATAAAAATGTGTTGCCTTTCCTACCTTATCTTTAATCCCATAGTAGCTTCTTTCCGAAAGTTAAAAAAATGCAATTCTTCCTTTCTTAATAGTATTTATAACTCAAAGTATTACGTAAGCATTGTATATTACTTATGTAGCTCACAGAGCCGCAGCTATGGGCGAGCAAGCAAAGCATGTGCACCAGGCGCGTGGTTGGAGGGGCGCCTAAAAGAGAGGTTATATATTAGTACTTTTCCTGGCGGTATTTAATACTTTTCATCAGAGTGCGAAATCGTGAAATCAAAGTGAGATGAGACTGGAGGAGTGAAGAGAAAGAAAGAAAGAAAGAGAGAGAGAGAGAGAGAGAGAGAGAGAGAGAGAGAAGAAAACGCTCGCACTTTTACACTTCAAAGTAAATTAAGTCTTATTTATTTTTTCTGTCCCCCTCCTCCCCCTCCCCTAAGTTCTACTGTCAAAGTAAATAGCTAAAAACACTCCCAGGCCAGAACCGCATCTACGTTGGAAATTTGATCGAGATCGGTCGGATGGTTCAAGAGATGAGATTAAGAAAAAATGAAACGAAATGAAACCTTTGAGTTTTACGTCCCACAGTTATGCCGGTTAGGCTAAAGGAGACGGTGATGATGAGCAATGAATGAAATGGTGGAATGAAGAAAGTGTGAGGAAACGGGAGAACCCCGAGGAAACCCATGCATACGGTGTTTGTCCACCACAAAGTTCACTTGGCGGGGGCTGGGATCGAACCCGGGACCCCAAGCACCAGAGGTGAACGCTCTACCATTGAGCCACCGCGGCCCTAAGAGATTGAGAGTCATAAACTTAGTCACTTTCAATTTTGTAATATATATATACTGTATATATATTACAGTATATATTACTGTATATATATTACTTCACTGACTGATAACTAAAATGCTTGGATTGTATATATAAAAGTCGCCCCCTGCCCGTAAACAGCTTCATTCGAACTCGGAATCGAACAATTGCATCTGTAAAGCAGTGCTGAGTTGATTTTAACGTTCCTTTCAGCAACAAGGCTGTATGAGACGTGGACCTACAGATTAACGTGAAATCCGAACCACATACGGTCCGGCCGGAAATCGAACCCGGGTGTCCCACGCCAAAGGCGTGTACACTAACCACTTAGCCACGAGGGAGCTCATCTGTAAGGCAGTGTAAGCAAAAAAAAAAAAAAAAAACGCACACTGGATGTTTGCGCAACTGAGGATCAAAACATTCTCAATGGAGTATGAGAAAGGTTATAGTTAAGGAGCCGTACTTCCCATTTAGGGAAGGACGAGAAACGCCATACTTTCAGAAATTATTCATTGACTATCTAGGATGTTAAAAAGTAGGTAATAAACTGAGTTCTTGCCCTTGTACTTAGAGTGTTTAGGTAGTGCAACAGTAAGATGTATCCTCATGCACGGGAGATGAGAAGTAGCTGTTCTTAACTATTACCACGAGAAATAATAAACGTCAATCAAAGTGTGCTTTTGCTTATTCATTACTTCGTTAATACTTAATTCCTTCTAGAAATAGTGAAACAATACTATGAAGAAACACTAATTAAACTATTAACTATTACGTTGCCACTATTAACTCTTACCACACCACGAAAGTAATATACCGTTTTTACCAGCCATAGAATTGGAACCTAGTACTATACTGCATTAGTCACGTCGTAACGAAAGCTGAAATTCCAACACCTGGCACTCGTAGCTGTTCAAGCTGTGTTGTAGCTACAGTATATCACGCGGCCTGCGTTGGTACTCCTCAACATAAATACGTCACAGCCCATAGCCAGGAAACACCACAGACAGAAGCCAGGGACACAAGCAGTGCCTGATACTTCACGAATTCAAACCCGCCAAGACTCAACTCAACATGACCTTCAATTACGTTTTAGAAACCAAACCAATGCTAAGGCACAAACTCACCAACTTCCTATTTGAAAACACAAGAAAAAAAATTCTAACTTTTTGGTTCCAAAGTGATGACATGACAATAATACTAAAAAGGTTTTAATTCTCAGTAACCCAAACATTAATTAACTAGGGAAAATAACAAGCAAAAATAAATAAATAAATAATTAAATTAAATTAAATTTAAAAAATAAAAACCTGACAAGTAAGCTCTCCCTGACGAGTCTTTCTTTTTTTAAAATTTCAGTGAGGCTGTAAAATATGTCAATATCTTCGTAAAATATATATATTTCAATGTAAACAAGTTCTTTAAACAAAATAAAGCTCTGTAGTAGAGCGCTTACCTCTGACCCGTTAGGTCCCTGGTTCGATTCCTGCTCCCGACAAATAGGCTTTTGGTGAACACTGTGCGTGTGATGATTATTAAGACTTTCCAGTTTCCTTACATTTTCTTAATTCCACCATTATCATGTATCTCATCGTCACCTTTTCACTTACATTGATGTACAATCATGGGGCGTTAAACTAAAAGAAAAAAAAACTTGCAAGTATCCTAGTAAAAATGAGTTTTCTAGACTACACAAGTGGCCCCGCGTAGCGTAGTCGCTAATGCTCTCGCCTTTGGTGCGAACGGTCCCGGGTTTGATCCCGGTGGGGGAACTCGGTCGAAAAAGTATCAAAATATTTTAAGTCCAGCCATCCTGAATTAGGTTTCTTTGGGTTTTCCTCATTCACAGCAGGCAAATGCAGGAGCGGTACCTAATATATAGATCCCAGGCCGTTTTCTTCCTCCCCCAATCCTTTCTTCCCTTCCTTTCCCCGGATAGTGTGCTCACCGAGGGAAGTCATCCCTCATAAGTGACGGGCTAACAAGGCCATTGATGCCGAAAGCCCAGAAATCTAAATCCTAAATCTTCTCTAAACAAGGAAATTTTCGCGCTGAAAACGGTTTCTTAGCAATTATGTTAAGCAGTGCTGTAGAAAATCTGCACCAAGTAATAAATCGTCACACATAAAACGGAATAAATAAACACATAACATTCATTTTGCTACCTTGAAACGTAAAATGTTTCAAAACATTAATATTCAAAGATTTCTCAAAATTCAGATACACCCATTC
Source organism: Thermobia domestica (assembly GCF_964235325.1). NCBI lineage: Eukaryota > Metazoa > Arthropoda > Insecta > Zygentoma > Lepismatidae > Thermobia > Thermobia domestica. The sequence continues at coordinate 49,452,746 of NC_137466.1, read as the reverse complement.
CATTCTCCTCAATCATTAACGAGTTACAATAGTAAGAATTGTAGTCATAAACTACATTACTTACTTAGTACTATATTAAAGCAAGTTACACTAAAAGAATATATAGTTAATGGAATATTTAACTAAAGTAATAGTTAACTATTGTACTTACCCAGGCTTTTGTTTCCTTCCTCTCTTCTGTTCCGTTTGTAAACAACCTCGTTTCGCAAGCAAAAGACGGTAGTTCAATGACGTCAGCCATGGAGAAAGAAAGAGTGTCTATAGGCGGTCTGGATCTCTCACACAGATGGACGTATATAACATATAGCTGAAGTATTTAACATACGTATACGTATGTAAAATACAGAAGATTGTTAGATGTCAGACATCCTGCAGCCACGTGATGTAACATCTAAGCGGGTAAAAGGCAGTACCTGTGTAGTATATGGATAAAGTACGCTCCGTACAGATTTCCTTAGTAAACATAACGAATCCTTGTATTTGTACAATATACCGCTGTCCGGATAATGGATTTTTCTCAGTGTAGCCTGTCCCTATACAACATGGCGGCCATCTGTAAAGTAGGGTCGAAGTACGTTCCACGCATAACACTAAGGCCCGTCTCCTGAAGAAACCAAGGCAGATAGAAGCATGAAACCTTTTGTAACCTTGAAGGGACACAAAAGACAACATTATGCTGATAAGGAAAATCCACCATGAGGGAGGCCTAAGAGCATTACGAGGGGCAACTTCGAGTACTTGGACCGTACTTACGAATGGCCGCCTGATGAATAGAGACACGATAGCGACAAGCAGTTTCTAGAACTAGTCTCTACATGTCATTAGCTTTCAAACGAGATAGCACACGATGGGAGTTGCTATTTAAAATTTTATAGTTACCCCCTAACTCCGTTAAGTACCCCTTTTGGGGGATTCTCCTTATCAGCATAATGTTGTCTATGTCCCTTGAAGGATACAAAAGGTTTCATGTTTCTATCTGCCTTGGTTTCTTCAGGAGATAGGCCTTAGTATTATGCGTGGAACGTACTTCGACCCTACTTTACGGATGACCGCCATGTTGGATAGGGACACTCTAGCGACATGTAATTTCCAAAAGTGGTCTCTACACTTGATTACCTTTCAAACGAGACACTACACGATGGGGGTTGCCATTTAAAATTTTGTAGTTACCCCCCGTAACTCCCTTCAGCGCACTTCATGAAGGATTTTCTATATCAGCATAATGTAGTCTTTTATGTCCCTTGCAGGTTACAAAAGATTTCATGTTTCTATCTGCCTTGGTTTCTTCAGGAGACGGGCCTTAGTGTTATATCACATTCTTCATGGACCTCACGTGACGCGGAAGGATTTTGATAACTTTCAGATACAATTTTTAAAAGTAGTTCATAAGTTTCGTACATAAATTTAGAAAACGAGACGATACATTTTCGAGATGATATCAGAATCGAGGCAAATTTCTAGCGAATTTACTTCGTTTCGTCTTATCTCCTTATTTCTCGTATCTTCTTGTCTCGTGAGCAATACTATTTACCATCCAGGAATTCTAAACTTTTTCTACTGGCGTACTTCCAAAGTATATTAATTTATTAATATTACCATAAGTGGTGCGTACCACCACTAATGGTAAGCGTACCACAGGTTGAGAAACTTTAATTTATCCAACAGTTTCGATTTCATATTTCGAATCACAACTTCACTTAATTTTGTAGGAGTTATATTAGCTTTGTGAGTTTGTTGGCAAAATCTAAATTAGAAGAAAGTGGTGCAACATCTTAAGTCTATAAAATGGTAGCCTTTGGGTGTGGGGTAATTGCGCTCCATCCTCCCCGTGGACCGACCAGTGGCTCTCACACACATATATTGAACACTCCCAGGGGTTGTGGACTAGAAACCCAGTTTTAGAGGCGCTGCGCTCATGTTCCAGATTAATTGTATGAGTGATAAAACTATTATTGTTTAACGGATAAATTGAACTTCTATTTCGTACTGCCTTCTTAATTTGAAATTAACTGTAATCAAACTTTATTGGTATGGAATTAGCTATATTGCTACGGGTGAAAATAGATGGACTTTTCTTCTCACTTAGATAACATTATTAGAATGAAGATATGGAGAGTAATCGAAAGGAAAAAGCAAGAACTCAACTAGAGGTAGAGAATTTGGTATGTGTGATTCCAAGTTCGATTCGCGTTGGAGAAATGTTTATTGATCTAGCATTATACGTAGGGCTCCTAGATGTCCCGGTTTGGCTGAAACAGTACTGGATTTACACAATCTTCCCCTACCGCCAAATGTTCAGCTTCCTTCCCTCCGCTTCAACCATATCGGGTTTTTCTCCATATCATTCGTGCGATATTAAAAAAAATAATATTTTTACCTTCGAGTGACGAAAGTATGGTGATCATGAAAAAAAATAATCAAACTCGGGATTTCAACGGATTTATACGTTTCGCGACCCATAGAAATCGAAAAAAAAAGTTTATTTGTCGACATCTGTCCGTCGGTTAGTCCGTTCGTCCTGATGTACACTTACCTAGAGGCCATATTGTTCAACTATCTCTACCAAATTTTAAATTTAAAAGTTTTATGTGATTCTCCAGGGAGTTTTCGAATTTTCTTTCTACCCATAAAAATAAGGGTAGCTCATTTAAGGATAAAAATTTTTTAAATGCTGTTTTCTCAGAAACGACACTAATGATTTTGTTTATATATATTCAACAATTTCATTATGCGGTATGTCATTTCTCTGAAAAAAAAAAAAAAAAAACTGATAAGGAATAGTTTATTGTTGAGGGTGAGTTTTTTGACGATTTTCTCAAAAATTACATACGAGATTTTGTTCAAATTTCATAAATAAATATTTCATTAATAACCATAATATGTAAATTATTCCTTACGAAAAAAAAAAATGACAAGGGACTGTTTGTTTACTCTTGGGGATAAGCTTTTACAGGCTTCTTTCTCAAAAACGACTCAAGCGATTTTAGTCATATTTCATTGCATAAATATTTCATTATTATTCCTATATTGTTGCATAAATATCTTCCATAGTTTATCCGCAAGGGATAGTTTACTGCGGTGGTCCGTAGTTTTTTTTTTTTTTTTTTTAATTAGAAATCATCGATACTCAACTAAAATTTAGTTAACCTGTTATTTCAACAACAAGTAAATACATAACTATGATTAAACTATAATATTCATAGGGTGTGAGGGGTTTTTTAGTCTCAAAATCCTAAATTATGAGCCCTAATTATGAGGCAATGGCGGAACCATACTTGAATTACGAAGTAGAAGAAGGTGGTTCAAGAAAGCCAAAAATAGTGAAGTCAAGTTTCGATTCATTGTCCACGCTTCACTCACTTCAGCCTTTAAACGTATCTCATCTGATCGAAAAGAGCTCTTTGTGAGCTATTCTAAAAAGAATCGAAGTTTTTTTATTTATTAATATTAGTATTTTTTTTTTTTTTTTTTTTTTTTAACAACGTAAGAAATTTTGTATATCTATACCTAAACTTCAAAGAGATGTGTAACGGGAAAGAATGTGCTAAGGGACATTTTTCAACGAACTCCCCACAGAAGATTTAGGATTTAGGATTTAGATTTCCTGGCTTTCGGCATCTAAGGCGATTTAGCCCTTCATGTTTTTGAGGGATGATATCCCTCGGCGAGCACACTATCCGAGGAAAGGGAAGGAAGAAAGAGGCCTGAGACCAATACCTAGGTAAGTTAGGTACCTCACGCAGAAAATTTTTCTCCTTATGGGTTGTAGCATAGTTATCACTAAGACTCAGATTTCTATAACTTAGTTTTTCAACCTGGCATTTTTTGAGCATATCTAATAACATAAATTTTTATCTGACCCTTGTGAACTCGAAACTATGGCTTTTATTTTTCATGTAAGTCATTTGCCTGTTGTGAATGAGGAAAACCCAGGAAAACCTCATTCAGCGTGACTGGCCTGAAAAAGCGTTTTACACTTTTTCGACCGAGTGGCCCCACCGGGAATCGAACCCGGGACCGCTCGCACCAAACGCGAGAGCGTTAGCGACTCCACAGAAGACTGATTAGAGAATGCCCTTTCTTTTTTTGTAGAAAGATATATTATTGTAATGCGCTGAAGGACACGGACGAATACTGGAAGTAAATGATTCTGAAAGAATCGTTGGAATTAGAATGTGAGATGAAATGACAGAACTGCAAGGAGACCAACGGAAATAATAATCTCCACCAGAGATTCACATGGCCTGGACTAGAATTAGGGACTTCGCGCTCCAGAAACGAGTACTCTACTGCTAAGCCACGGTGCCCTCAAGAGACTATCCTAATATATATATATATATATATATATATATATATATATATATATATATATTAGGAAGGCCTGTTTTACACTTGAGAATAATGCATTGAAATATTAATTCTTTATTATTAGTATTACTATTTTAATTACTATTCGTAGTAGTAGTAGTACTAGTAGTAGTAGTAGTAGTAGTAGTAGTAGTGATACTACAATAACAACAGTAGTAGTAGTGGTGCGAGCGGTTCCGGTTCTGATTCCAGGTGGCGTCACTCGGTCAAAGAAAGTTTTTTTTTTTTTTTTTTCAGACTAGTCATCCTGACTGAAATTTCCTCATTCAAAGCAAGCAAATGCTAAGATGGTGAGTAACATAATGATCCCAGACCACTACCTTCCTTTCCCAGTCCTTTTTTCCTGCCCAGTTTCCCGGTTAGCGTGATTGCCGAGGGACGTCATCCCTCATATGTGAGAGACTAACATGGTCATAGATGCCGAAAGCCTAGAAATCTAATCGTAAATCCTAATCCTAGTAACCAGGGGGCACCAACTGGGGGCCTACCGGGTCCTCATCCCCCAAAACTTCCTAACTCAACATACATTTGTGCACTTTCTCAATGAAACTGTCCTTGTTTAACAGAGAAATGATAGATGTAGCATGAAAATTTGATCTTACACTTCATCTGTACTGTTTCTCTTATAAAAGCAATTTAGTTCTTTCAGAAAATGTTTTTGGAAATGTTTTATAATTACTTATTGTCTTGGGGGCACGGTGGTTCAGTGGTAGAGCGTTCACCTTCGGTGCTTTGGGTCCCTGATTCGATCCCAGGTCGCGCCGTGTGGACTTTGTGGTGGACAAACACCGTGCTCGTGGGTTTTCTGGGGGTTCTCCCGTTTCCTCCCACTTTCTTCATTCCACCACTTCACTCATCTCTCATCATCACCGTCTCCTTTAGCCTACCCGGCATATCCGTGGGACGTAAATCTTAAAGATTTCATTTCATTTCATTACTTATTGTCTTTTCGGGTGCAGAATAATACTACATAGTGCCTTGTAGTATTGGACTCGCCGCCCCCAACAAATATTTCTGGGTGCGCGCCTACTAGTAACTAACAGTAAGAACATGTTGTCCAATATTAGAAATGATTTGACATTCTTTCTCATAGTATAGATACACGATCAATCCCTACTATATTACAACTTTGCATTTCCAGGTAAGTTCAGGTTGTACGTACATCGTACCATTGTATTATTATGTTAATATAGTATTTTAAATAAACACGAATTTTAATATTGGTATATAACAATAAACACGTGTGGAATCTAATTTACACTTGTGCTGCGTCTTGGAAACTTACGGATTACTTGAGGACATTGAATTCCTCAGAAAACGTATTTCGTGTTTCTCTGACGAATGTATTTTGTGTGGTTTGTTAGCAGGGTTTGTGGTGTTCAGGTGCATTGTGTCTTCTGCCTCGTTAATCAAAGTGCTAAATATTCCAGCTTCAACTGCAGGTGTCTTGTTTCTTGGTGTTTTCACCCTGCTTCTCAAATTGTGTTTTCGTAGAATAGCAATTTTCAAATCAGTTTTACACTTAAAACCAAGGACATAGAAGGACATTCATTTTTTGACCTTATTGCTTTTACTAGTACCTAAGGTTAAAACGGGAGAGAAAAATGTAAGTGGATTTGTATTATTAGAATCCTTTAAATGTTAGATCGCAAATGCACACGGATTCTCTCTTGTATTGTAAATTAAAAAAAAAAAAAAAAAAAGTTTCTCGAAACTTGTCCGTATGACTCACAAAGTAGTTGGAGGACGAGTATATTTAAAGAATTTCCCGCAATTATACAATAGAAAAGTTCTTATGTAATGTACCGCATTATTCCTAGAAGATTTGAACAATTTAATTCATCTTTTACAAAATTTCTGATTGAAACGAGCGTACACATTTATATATTTGTCTTGAGACAACTTTCGTAAAATTGTTGGACTTAATGAAACTTAGTACATTATGTGCTTTTTCTTCTTAAACTTATCCTTTCTACGCCCAGCAGGGATTTGAACGAAATCGTAGACTCTCACGTTGGGGACTCTGGTGACCCTCCCTAACTATCACAGAGTCATGATTAGCACATTGTTGGAAAGCTTATGAAACACGGAATCAACGAGGTAACATTAGTACAGACCATTGTCTTATGGAATCGTCCTGAAAACAAATGTGAGTTACGTAAAAAAAAAAAAAAAAAAAAAAAAAAAAATACCAACTTTGTCTCCTCCTCCTCCCCATATAAGCAACAAGTACACATACAGGGTATTACCATGTAGTGGACTACTTCATTGTTTCACATATCAATTTCTATGAGTGCACCTCAAGGCGGGGAACGGTTCTACAGAAAATTTTGATGAAAAAAAGAAAAAGAAAAGAAAGAAAAGAAAGAAGAAAACAAGAATTTGCCCTCCTCCCCCTCCGCCATAGTACCTCCACATATATAAAATGCATATTTCAGGAACATATTGATACCAAAATTATCCTCTTAATTACGGACTGGGCTATTGAGCTTTGACGCAGCAGTTACGTCAATGAGCGTTTCAAAGTTAATAAACCAGAACCGATGGTGTAATACTGTAATTTAGCTATAGCATGGTGGGGAACGGTCTATACTGTTAGAATTAACACTGCATGATGCTCTGCGCTCCCGGAATCTGCAGCGAATTTGAAGCCGCGGTCATGATTGGGAATTCAAGTTAATAGTAGGTTTTGTTGTCGTTCATAACTTCAGTGTTGTATAAAGATGGAAAACACAACGACTCAAACTCGAGCCTTAGCTACATTCCTTGGGACTGATAAATGAAACGCCTACCTATTTACAAATTTACTCATATAATATAATGCAGTGAAACCTGTAATAACGGATATCAATTATTTGTCCGTAAATGAGAGGCGTCTGTTACAGACAGACTACGCAAATTTTAGATTACTCATGCCTTACATAGTAATTGTATGCTGTAATTAGTCATATATGTAAATTATAGGTTAGTATCCGAACTAATGGAGTAAAGAGGGGGAAACTTTGTAAAGGGTCAAAAGTTTCGCTATAGGATATGTTTATTTGGGGGTGTATTGCAAACTACGATGACGTTTGTTTAACACGTTTCTTCTCAGATTATACCTCTATAGAAGCGCCTTTGATCGCTACTGTCTATATTAAAAAGTAATCCGATACTAATATGTAACACTATTATTATTAAATGTTGACGATTCTTTTTTATGAATTTACTGCTTTTATAGTTATTATTCTGGAATTTATTTTGTTTGTTATTTATTTTCTAGCTTTTTCAGGGTCTCTATGTTCATTTTCACTTAAATTTTCTTATCCTGCTCAAGATGAACAAGACCACTGGTAACAAGGTTTATGAACAATAGAAAATCAATTGAACCATGGTGGAATAATCACCGAGAAACTAGTTCTTCCATAGAAAGCAATGGATTAAAGCTACACCTAAATATATGTAACGTTTATGCCTTTATTTTCTTCAGTGTTGCATATCTTCTAGGAATAACACCTTAACAAAGGTATTTTCTTCGTGACTCACTCGAAAGCACAGAACTCAGCAAGCAATAGGGAAGGCAGGCGAGTAGCAGAATGGGTTAGGCCATCAACTAAAATATCTTGGGGAAACGTATCCTTGTTTGTTGACATTGTCACTTGAGGAAAACATATGTAAGGTATTCGAGTGTGCAGTACTTCCCTTATGGATAGGGATCCCAACTTTCTCGCCTTAGGTGGGATTGACGAAGAATTCTACGCCTTGTCGCGGAGGAATTTTTTGTTCACAGGGACACCTTTCACCTCTGTAATAACGTATAATAATGAATATACGTTACATCGGTTACAAAAATAAATAAATAACTAAAGTGTAAGTAAAAATAAATAAATAACCATAACAACCACAATTTTTATCGCAATTGAAAAAAGTCTCTCAGTGAAAATATCGATTTGAAATTTCAGCTGAGGTGACGATGACGGACCCTTTAATGGTTATTAAGTAAGAAAACAATTGATATTTCCTGTCAGTTTCGTGTATGTTCATGAAGTTTCTTTTCATCTTTGAACTGGTAATCCTTTAAAAACAAAATGTTATTTAAAAAATGATAGTTTTAGCAGGACTAAATTTAAAAAAAAAATCTATCCCAGACATTTTTTTAGCGGAATATGCTATAAGTAACAGTAATTTTTTGTGTTTCTGATTATGATGATGATAATTTTTGTTTGTGATGATGATAATTTTTGTGTTTGTGATGATAATAATGATACTTGTGTTTGTCATGATGATAATGATAATTTTTGTATTTATGGTGATGATAAAGTTAATTTTTGTGTTTGTGATTTTTCCTATCTTTTTGAGTGCCCAATTCCTATGACAGAAATTACTTGATGAGATTTAATTTAGCTATATTAAAAGAAGTGCCAATCACATTAATTTTGTTCATGTGGTTCTTTTTTACTTTTTTTCTTCATTATTTTTTTTTAAAACAAAAATACACATTAATACACTCAGCCAACAATGGGTGCAGATTATACTACGTACTTTGAACACACATACACACACTATTGTTATTTATTGGCTTATTTCTGAAGAACAAAGAAAAATTTAAACAATTAAGTATGATGCTCAATCAATCAGCGCTAGAATTTCCCTGGATTTTTGTTTTATCGAAAATATCCCTTTTATTCATTTTGCTAAATTTATCTACGAAATTTCCCTTAATTAGGGAAATTTCCATCCAACTACGAACACTGCAACTGTGCAGTGAAATCGATTAATTAAAATAAACTCCTTTACTTATGCAAAACAATAAGGGCAACGTTTGTAAATACATGAATTCACAAATACTGTATTGTGAAATTGTATTTTTAATAATAAATTGCATTTATTACTGCTACGTCCTACAAACACTGAATGAATCTTTTGCCAACACAGAGAGAGAGAAAAAAATCATTATTTACATACAATCACGTGTAACACATTGTAAGATAATAATCATATAAAGGAAAACAATTTAGATTTTAAAAAATCGCCATGCACTCCAAGTTCATAAAAGTTCCTTTTTTTTCTGTATCCGTCTTAAGACTTTGTTAATTGTCACGTATGAAAACAATGGCAGCTTTCTGTTTTTTATTTTTAATGTTTGTGTTCTCAGAGCGGTAGCTTCACCTCAAATATAATGGGTATTGTGCAAACGAGTCTTGATTAACTTCTTTTGCTACCACAACGGTTAACCATGCTATTATAGTCATTTCGTGTTTATTAAGATGCTAAAAGTACGTCATGAGTTAGCATTTCTTTTTCTTTTTGCAAAATTTAGCTTATATGTGTAAACGTTAAGTATTACACACCGTTAGTTAGAAGGAGTTTTTCATATTAGCAATAACACACTATATACACTGATGTACAACAAAGAATAGGTTGCGAACATCTTCAGACACGCCCTAATAATAAATACATTAGATATATAAATTCCTGAGAGTACTATTTTGTTTAATGTTTTTCTGTTATGTAATCCTCTTTAATAACATAAATATGTTATTAATTTATTAAAGAACAAAACATAATTAATAACTAAGCACCGAATATTCAGGCTGGTAAAATAATTAATAGAAAATAGACAGGTAAATAAGCAGTAAGATGAGCACTAAAATCGAACACTAAATTTATGTACTGTATATATTTTAGTATAAGTCCGGACTGACTAACACCATTGTTGAAGCCAAATTGTTTAAGAGGCTGACATACTAAAAATAAAATAAAATTCACCATTTTTGTTTTGCTTGGTTCTCATAAGTGAAAGGAAATAATGAAACGCAACTTAACACAATCATAGATAATGTCATTCTATTAGTGTTGTAAATAGAAAAAATGGTTCGTATTTTTTCAGAAATGTACGTTTTTTTAGGAAAAAAAACATTGCCTCTCGTTTTTTTCTAAATTTCGTTTTTTTTTTCACAAATAGTCATTTGTAATGCATCTTACGTCTATTTAAGTATGAAATATTTTTATGTAGGTGTAATCACCGTAAAATGCAACATAAATTAAACGCTAGATACTGATACGCTACAAATATTTTACAATTTACATAAATACCATATCTATTAACAATTCGGGTTTCAGCAGTTTTCATCAATATCAACTAAGAAATAAGAGTAGAAATGAAATTTTGTTTTTTCGTGAAAGCAGGCCTTTAATAAGTACGAAAATAATGTCACGAACAGTATAAAATTCCAATAACTTGTCTAAAGGTAAAAACTAATACTAATTTGCCTAATAGTATTTTTCTAAATGTCATATATAAATAATTTATCGACTAGATATATATGATATGCAGAGCCGGCTCTACTATATATGCAACACGTGCATTTGTGTGGAGCGGCAAGCTTGGATGGTCCGGCAAAATCTGTCATATGTATATTATTAAATTAAATATTTCTTGTTGGAAACAGACTTCATGATGATGGTAGTTACATTTACAAGCTGACCTTCTATTTGAATACTACATTCACAAATTATGTTTAGGTTGCATTAGTTTAAGGCCACATGGACAATGCTAAAGCAAATGGTCGAATAAATCCGAGCACAAATTGCTTGCTTGTTGTCAAATGCAAGAATTCAATTCTCGAATAGTAGTGAATATCTGTTCCATTTAGTAAGTTATCACAGTTTTGATAAACTAGTCTTGTTTTTGTCAGAAACAAGTTCCTTATCATTGAAGATAGAAACAAGTTTTTTTTTAATGTTAGAAGATGTAGAAGAAAAATCAAGAAATAAAGATAACTTAAAAGAGCTAGTTGCACTGGAATTGCAAACTGATACGTTGAGATTGAAGCTCGATAGTGAATTCTATAAAAAGGCTTACCATCTTTCCTCTGCAGGTGTGCTTGCTTTATCTTTCACTAACATAATAGATTAATATTTAAAGAAAAAAAAACAGACAACGGGATTGCATTTTTAGTAAGTATTTAAGCCTTTCTGAGTGCAACTGCACTTAACCTCACCTTTGTTGTTCATGCTGGAGTAGCATACTTAAAATTATGACTTTTAAGATTTGTTCTTTCTAGAGAAAGGGGGAGGCGGCAAATTATGCCATTGCACGAGGCGACAAATTGACTAGGACCGGCCCTGATGATATGTATATAAAAGACATGAATATAGGATGACTCAATTTAAAGTAATGCAGGGTGTTTCAAAATTAATATTAGGGTTTTGAAACTTTGTAGTATCTATTACAATTAACTTACAATTATAAATATTATATCAAACGAAAGAGCAGCTCAAACAGTTTTGTACGCACGCATGCATATGCATTGTTTCTTCTGTCTGCCGTTAGAAAGAGCAATTAGCAAAGATGGAGACTAGAGAGCAGAAAGCTTTTTGTGTTTTAATAAAGACTGAATATGTACAGTACAACCGTCTGTGTGAAGAATATTAAGGAGACGCTTGCAACTACGTCTTTATCGTTTGCAGTTGCTACAGGTCTAAAGCCTACAGACTACGGTTTACGTGCCAATTTCGCAAGTGAAATATTCCTGCATAACAATGAAGATTTTCTGGATCGTGTCGTCTTCAGTGATAAATTCCTTTCACCTAACCTTTCACCTAAGAGCTAATGTGAACACTCATAATGTTTACATCTGACCGTCAGCAAATCCTCAGGAGATGGTACAGTTGAAACGAGACTCCCCTAAATTGAATGTGTTTTGTCATATGGCGGAAAGTTTATGTGTAATATGCCATTACAGTCTAATGAAATTATGTTTTTAATAGGAGGGTGCCCGAAATTTTTTGCATCGACTGTACCTGAAGTTTAACAAAAAATTTCTGGCTGTTCATATAATTCGTAATTTTATTTGTTATTCTATTTCAAATTAACATGGAAACACTGTAAAAAAAGAAAAAATTCATTAGGAGTTATAGTTTTGGGAATCAATACCTTTATTTATATTTTAAATTAGTTATAAGTTTTGCATATGTACATGTAAATGGATTATTACAATTCTTACGGTGTCAGTGCTATCCGAAAATATAGATCCACTATTGGACGGAACTTTCCAGATCAAATAACCAATCTAAAATTCGACAGAATTTTCAGGACCACCCTTCACCTCTCTTTTAGATACCTAGGTCCTTCTAAAATCTAGTTTAATCCAGATTTTACCAAATTTTATTCGCTTCAAAGCCCCACCGCCAAAATGCTTAGTTTTGATTGGCTGATAAACCCACGCTATGATATTAGGGCGCAATTATTCCATTCCAAGCCGGAAAATCTTGTTGACAACAGCCAGATTTCGATCGTCGAGCTTAAAAGGTTGCAACGGAGTGAGAAAACTGCAAACAAGGTAATATTTGGGAGTTTTTTAACCTAAAATCGTTGGAAGTCTCTAGGAGCCAAAAAAACTATTAAATTTCAGTAAAAACCGGACTGAAGAAATAAAAAATAGATGACGCCATGTTGTGCAGATATTGTTAGTTATGGACAGGCTTTGTAAAGTGCATCAGTTTGCGAGTTTTCTTAGGAATCTATAAACAGTTTCGGAGGAGTGGTGTTTTCTCCCTTAAAATATTCTTATCCTTAAAATTATTCCTTTTCTAGTTACGTAAGGCCTGCCTCACTACCGTTTGTGTTCGTGTATGTAGTGGATGTGATTTCTTTTTGTATTTATTTATTAGTAACATGGCGGTATTTAATTTTGTGGTAGTCAGTCCAGTAATCACAATGCACGTGTAAATTTCAGTAAGGGCTCCTATCTGACTCCCAAATTGGGAGTACGGCTTCCAGCGGGATGAGTTGAACATTCAGTTTGTTCCGGGTTCCTGCCCCTTCAGGGCAGGGGTCCTATTGCTAGCTAATACTCCAATATGTCCCCTCAGGGCATCGATTAAATAGGTCAAGTAAAGAATATGATTTAGTAAATATAAGGGCCAGTTGGCCCTGTTCATTTCTTTCCTTTCGTTACCTTTCATAGAGCCGATTTAACACGGTAAAACCTGAATGATTTCTGTGTATATTTATTAGTATAACATGTATTAATGTAGTGTGTAGTATGAATGTGGCATGATGTGTCTTGTAGTTCGAGTAGTATGTGTATATTTGTAATGTAGTATCAGTGATAGTGATAATTAAGTGATGAAAGAGTGTGTTGGACAGTGTAGTATTTACTATGCGATAAATTTTATTACTCCGTCATTAAGTGAACGTAATATAGTATAATAATTCCGTGTACAAGGTCACATTCAGTTGTTCAAGGGTTCATTATATCGTCGCTAGCCCTAGTGTCAAAAGTCAGTACTAACCGCCATTCTTCCGTCGAGGTGCTTAGTGATTTAGTTTTCATGAAATTGACCTTTCTTTCCGAAATAAAACCTAGAAGGTATAATTCACAGCCCATATGAATGTACAGTTAGGTCAAGTGACCCAAAATTAATATATTCTGAAAATTTCAACATTCTGCATAGTCTAGAAATCTAAATATTTAAATAAATAAACAATACGTAAATTTTTAACAGCAGTCGGGCGATATGATGCTAGTTCTTCGCTTTGAAAATATATTAAATGTCCATTTTTCTTCGTGGCTGTAGAATTTCATTGTTGATGCAGAATTTTATAAACATTAGACATTATCGCAGATAATTCTATTTTCAGTGAACATACATAGGATTTTTTTTTCTTTCGTTCTTAATAAAGCTACCAAGTATTACATAGTATTGTGTGTGTGGTAAAAGAGTCTTGGGTTCGAGTGAGGTTGTTGTGCGGTGATCGGAATGGGAAAATGTTTGTAGTGATTATAGATTTTAAAGTATTATGATGAAATGTGTAAATAGGCTGGGCGTAGATAGAGGAAACAGGGTGTTTGTAGAATATAGCGTCGTGGCAAATGAATATTAATGTGAATATGAATATTAATAAGTATATGAATATTGTAGTAAATGGATATAGAATATAGGACACCCATATAGTTAAATATATAGTAGCCCAGTGAATACTTCGCCGCGTGTTGATATATAGATATTGAATAGATACGTGTAACTACAAACATCTCAGGTTCTGACCCCTGCACCATAATATCACGCGGACCGGAGGGCGATATATAGTCGGACTACGGTAATACTTTGTAGTTTATGTGTCATAATAGTAATCAACCATAGTAATACAATCTGATAGAAGGGGTAGCATCATATAATCGTTGACTAGACATATTGAATAATAAATTATGAAAAGACAATAGTAGTTAGACAACAGGGCTGTAGTGAATCATATCTTCTGGTCGGTTTTAAAAATAGAATGTACCACTCCGTGAGATTTTTTTTTTCTCTTCACGTTACCTACTCAGGCTAGCTTACAATGTTCATGGAGGCGACAGCTCTGACTGGGTACAGAATCAAAACAATTAGTTATTGAAATTTAGTTTCGCGTACCCGGATGTCGACCCCTAGTCCCTTTAAGTATTTTCATTTCTTTTCTTAGTTTAATTAGACGAGGGAAATTAACGACATCCCAGACTGTGGCGTGTCTGCGCAGGGTAGCTATCGGTGAGGTTTGGCAATAGAAATCACCGATCCAAAATTCAGTTTATTTAAATTTTTTTTTATTTTGGCAAATCACTAATTAGGGATATCTTAACTATTATTCTAATTTCATTACTATCCTGGAATCTTCTAGTTTCCAAGAGGT
Source organism: Thermobia domestica (assembly GCF_964235325.1). Classification (NCBI taxonomy): domain Eukaryota; kingdom Metazoa; phylum Arthropoda; class Insecta; order Zygentoma; family Lepismatidae; genus Thermobia; species Thermobia domestica. The sequence goes on along the minus strand of NC_137466.1, from coordinate 49,437,721 downwards.
CGGATGATTTTTTTTTCTCCCTTTTGAAATCCTAAATTAACGCCGTCTCTAACCTTCCGGAGGATTTCGGGGTCTGCAAGGGTGTTGACCGGATACGGTGAGTGGTGGGATTTCCCTAAAGCCTTTGTCTTTCCGAAAATCCCATTGTGGACACAGACTTGTCTCATCTTCGCAGACAGTTTTATCGGGTATTTATTTGGTAAGCCGAACCCTTTTTGGCATGTTAAGAATATTTTGGCTATGGATTTTGTTGAGAGCGAAATTCGACTTCTAACTTTGTAGCGTTAGTTATTTCTCACTTAAGTCTTTGGCGCCCCTATTCTTCGTCTTCCTTCTTCTCTATCTCTCTCTCTGTCTTCATTTCTTCAAGTTTTTTTAATTTTTTCAACCTCCCCCCCCCCCAAGATTTCGAACTTGTTACTTACGATTTATTTAACGTACAACTCTGATCTGAAATTACCAGCTGAGACGTTGCAAGACACGATTCATGAATGGAGTAGATAATGATTGGGTCCTCCATCACATTTTGACCTATCGCTGAAATGAACAAAGACTTAGTATTTGACGACACTTCGATTACGTTCTTTCACCGTCGTTCCTCTTAAGTTTTTTTTTTAATCCGTTGGTCACTTTCCTTTCTGTTTTGGTTTTCAATTACTTTGTAGTTAACCTGGGCCCAGAAATTGTATTTTAGGTTGTCTAGTTATATCTTTAGAAATGCTCTGTGTTACGTGCCTGCCTCACAAAGTTTTTTTTTCCTTCATGATTTAAATCCGAATTGATTATATAAAAGTTAAAAATTTATAGACGCGCGGTATCAGATAAAAATTTAATTTGTTTCCAAATGTAATGTTGGAAGTCATTTGTTTTCTTGGACAATGTTTGCAACCTTGTAAAAATTTTATTGTTGGGGTGATTAATTTAAATGTGTGCGCATTTATTATAAATATATATATATAGAGAGAGAAATAAATACTTCGAAATGTATGTGTAATTAGTATGTGAATATGATGTTAAAGTAAAAGTATGATATTAAATGTATTATGAATATATGTAAGAGCGCTCGTGTCAGTCCCCCTAAAAAACGTGTATTGGTTGCTATAGTTTACCAGAAGTCTTCCGACGAATTTAAGAATGTAGATTTTGTTAAGAATACCGCCGTGCACTTAAATAATTTTCCTTTTCTTTTGAATAAATGTAATTAATAACCTCTGTACTTATATAATGGCATGCATTGAAAAAATATCGGCAGGTCTAAACGTAACCCCATCATAACAAATATTATCCCTGAGCAATTAACCTAAAACCATTGTGGAAAGTGTACCTTGAATCCGTCTCACCTTCATGTGTATCCTGTGACTTGACCAGTTTTTTTTTTATCCTCAATTTGAACCATCATACTCCGTACACCTGTGGAAGATCAATTTTTTTTTTAATCCGAACCATGTATAAACATATACGAAAGTGATCCTAATGAAAGGTCTCGTGAAGTGTCCCAGTGTCGGATAAATAACTTGAAATTATTCGAATAATAAATTTGGAAATAGACCGTCTAAGAGGAGAAACTTCCTCTAGTGAAAGTTATTTTCTCGAAATCCCTAGATGGGTATAGACGTAGCAGTGTGCGATTGCAGATATAAACTGTTACCAGTTACAAACCAAATATAGACGACGAATGGTTTTGTAAACCAATAGATATATATATATACATATAGAGATATATATAAATGACCACAAATTAAGTTAAATGGAGCGAAACGTTTTGGACACTACGACTAGTGCGTGAGTTGTGATTTGGACGCTCGAAATTATTAATATTTTAATATCTCGACGTGAGGTAGAGACTCATATAAGTTCTAATACACCAAAAAGTTTTTTTTTCTTCTTTCCTCTTTGTCCAATTTTTTTTAAGTGAAATAAGTTTTTTTCTTTTGCGTATGTCGCAAATCATCATTTTGCTTTAGCATGCCTAAGATATGATATGTGTAATTATTTTTTTTTCTTTCTTTTTCATTTGTCAATATGATTGAATATATAAAAATTTACTAAAATATAACTCTTTGTATTCTATTAATATATAACCAAGAATTTGTGCGTTTAATATTTTCTTCATAATTATTTGTTTTGTCCTTTTTTTTTTCTCACTATGAATGTAATAAACTATTTGTACCTTTGTAGTTAGTTGGTTTCCTTTAAACATATATACACTGTCCTGAGTGAGTGAGCGTGTGAATGCATGATAGATTTAATATAAGTAATTTTAGTGATATCATTTGTCATATTAACATCTGTAATATATGTGTCATGTTTTAATATATATGTGTTAAGGTAAATAACCTAGGTCATGAAGGACCGTCACTAATGGTTTAAATCGGCTCTAGGAGTGAAACAAAAAATAGCAGGATAAGCCTAAATACGACATCTTTCTTCCAGGAAGTTGAGACTTTTATTGATGCGATACATAAATTTATATTGAGTTGATAAGTTTGATATTTTTTTTTTCCTCGGCTAATTCATATGTGTGGTCGATCCTAGAGGACAGAGTTCAGATGCTGGATAGTTATCAGTCACCGGTCGGAATAACTTTACAAAGAATTAAATTTCACTTTTCTCATTTCCAGGTCTAGGTCTGGGCAACCCCACGATCGTGGTGCCTGGAGCTAGGTCTGGGTGGTATGAGGGAACATGTGTCTATTCCGAAGCATTCCAAAATTGATTAGTTGTTAATAACATTTAGAATGATTCATCTTTCAACGACTCTCCCGACCTTTTACTATATTTCCGGAATTATCCAGTAATCTGTTTCTCATTAAAATACCCTATTTCTTTTCTTTCTTCTTTACCTACCTCCTTCTTTTACCCTTCTACTTTCTTCTCTTTCTTTCCTATTTCTAAATGAAAGAAAACGGAGTCATGATTGAGAGTAGTCGCTATTGGCACGGTCAATAAGTTGTTTCGATGAGTTTTCTTCGGGAGTCCGATATGGAATAATTAACAATAACAAAAGGTTTATTGGAAGTTACTCTATTGGAAAATAATCTGGATTTCAATCAGTAAGTGATCTTTCGTAATCGTCCTCGTTAAAGAAAATTAATTTTAGCGACTCCTCTCTCCTCTCCAACTATTACATTAGCTCGTTTATCTTTGTTTTCTTTCAATTTTGGCTAACCGTGACAGGATCTGTTGCCCTAGAAACGACGGTTTCTATGGCAACGGACAAGAAGTTTTCTTTCATATGGGCCTTTCTCGCCTATCGACTAGATGTGTGCCGTGTGACGAATGAATCTCACATTGAACACTTGTAGCAAAGACTGTTTGAGGTGCTCTTTTACTTCATGCATTGCTTATAATTGTACGTAAAATGTAATAAGTACTACGAAGACTTAAAATCCCAAAATTTATTTTGAAACACCCTGCATTTCTCACCAACAGTGTTGGAACTAAGATGTAAAAAGGAGAGAAAATTTTCCTTATAAAGTTATTGTTTACAACGATATTATTATTAGCCGAGACTATAACTCCAACAACAACACGAGTTAGTAATCAAAAAGTGTAATCAAATCAACGGGTGTGTCACTGGTTTATCATAATCCGCTCCTATGTGGACACTAATTAAGATATCAGGATATTATTCTTGCAAAATATGATTGGACTATAGCTTATCATATTAATTTCTTTTTCTTCTGGTGTCGAATTTCCTTCTCAAATTTCACCCCAGTCAAAAATTCGAGAATTTTCTAATTTCGAATTTCCTTTACTTCTTTTTTCCTTGTAGCTTCCTTCGTTGTAGAAAGACATCCTTAAGACTTGCCAGGTAGATACCTCAGATGGATACCTAACTGTTGACATCAATTGGACGGGCCTGCGCGTAGTGTTGCCAATTAGGGAAATTAAAATTCTCCTATATTTGGGCAAAAAATTAGAAATTTTTGTTTATAAATCTGTACCTATACGTCCGAGGGCAAGTCAACTTACGCCAATCGAACATTTGTCCTTACTTAACAAACGCAAGTACAGATCGTTACAATGGAGTAATTAGGGGGCGCATATAAAATTTGTATTTAGGTTCTAACCCTTGATTTTTCTAGTTTTTCCCTACTTTTCTGTTTACCGTAATATATGTTTGGTAATTAGAAGCTTTGTTCCTTAAATATCGCCATAATACTTGTAGGATATATTAGTGGTGTACCAATGTTTAATTTAAGATAGTTTGCGTCTGTCTGGTAGCAGTGTTGCCAGCTACAGAAAATTTTAATTCCAGATTTTAGGGGGAAATTTTGGAAAAATTATATGTTTTGTCTCTATTATTTCCCTCTTGTTGGCTATATCGGAACAAACGTACCAGTATCTGGAAGTCCCGTCTTTGCTGTACACAACGCACTATAGAAAGTTTCAATAGGATAATTAGGGGAAGTACAGTTGAGGTTTACAGTAGACCTTGTTCTCTAATTGGAAAGATAACTGTGATTTTTTTAAAGGTAGAATGAGATTTTTTTATTGACATGCTTACTTTATTAGATATCGTCACAATACTTGTAGGGTATATTAGAGGGATACCAAAGCTTATTTTAAGATAGTTTGTGTCTGATAGTAGTGTTGCCAGGTACAGAAAATTTTGATTTCAGATTTTGGAGGCAAATTTTGAAAAAAAAATCTCTTTTATTTCTATTATTTTCTTTTTGTTGGCTACATTCGAACAAACGTACCAGTGTCTAACAGCCTCATCCTTAGCCTGCACAGCGCACCATAAGAAGTTTCACTAGAATAATTAGGGGAAGTACAGTTGAGGTTTATAATAAACCATGTTCTGGAAATGGTAAGAAAATGGTGAATTTCTGAGGTAGAATGAGATTTTTTTTTTAATTTCATGCTTACTTTGTTATATATCGCCATGATACTTGTAGGATATATTCTTGGAGTACGACGATTTATTTTCAGATAGTTTTCGTGTGTCTGATGGCAGCGTTTCCAGCCAAAACAATTAATTCCCGCTATTAGGTGAAAAATTCGGAAAATTTCCCTTTTCCCCTCTATTATTACTTTCTTACTGGCTACATTGAAACAAACGTGCCACTACCTGAAAGCTTCCTCTTTTCCCTACAGAACGCACTATAAAAAGTTTCAATAGGATAATTAGAGAAGCTGTACCCCCGGCATATTTGGTTTTTGCTTCTGAGAGGTAAAAAGTGTAAAAATTTCATGTGTATGACAGAATTTTTTCTTTCCCCTCTTTGAATGGAGGCCAGTGACTTCAGGATTCCACTGTACCTTGTCAACACACCCAAGATTTGTTTAGGTGACTTGAACCCATATAGCAGCAGTGGTGCAGGATACAAAAATTTTTGAAATTCGGTTAGGGAATTTTTGGTAAATTTTCACCCCTGCATTTCCCTCAATAATTTCCCACCCATTGGCAACACTGCAATGCAACACACCAAAAAATAGCCACATCCATTTTCTAAAAACAAGGCCTTAACTATATCAATCGAATGTATAGTTTTTGAGCAATAAGTCACTAACTGGAAATGTAGGAAAACGCCAAAAATGACCTGGGGCCGAAAGGAATAATCACACAATTTTGCTCGTATAGGTACAAAGAAACAAACGATTTGTAAGCTACGAGGGCTTCGACTCAAGTTCTGTTGATTATTTCAATAATCTGCAACATAAATCAATAAATAATAGTTGCCAGAAAAGAAACAGACATTTGAAAAAAAACATGAAAAAGAACGATGTTTTTTATTGAAAAAAACTTCACAGAAAAAAAACGTTTTTTTACAACACTACATTCTATAACAGAAAATATAAACCTGAAGAATTTTCAGTGTTGCCAGAATAACACTTCCCTCAAAATCTAAGTTAAGTAGCGAGCGACTAGAGGAACAAACTCAACTGCATTAATTACGTATCATGTTGTTTTGGAATCCTGTGAACTATTTTTTAAGTAATAGTTGTATTTAATTTGTAATAAACAAAATAGTTGTAGCACACAGTTATTAAAATTAAATAATAATGTTATTTAAAAAGTAGCTCACAGGATACCAAAACAACGCGATACGTAATCAAATGCAGTATAGTTGCCTTAACTTAGATTTTTGGGGAAATGTTATTCTGGTAACACTGTAATTTCTATAAATGGCAACTCTGAAAATTCATCAGGTTCATATTTTCTGTTGTACAATAACATTATCTATGATTGTGGTAAGTTGCATTTCGTTATCTACTTTCACATATGAAGAACAAGCAAAAGAAAAATGGTAAATTTTATATTATTTTCAGTGACAGGCTCTTAAGCTAGAAACTGGAAATGTAAACAGTGCATAGCAATTATGACATAAGGTATCACTAAGAAAGCATTTTTGGAATTTCCATGTGTAAAGGGATAACGGAGGTTGCAGTTATTGTAATTGATGTCCATATCTCGGAATCTCTTAAGATTAGAGATATGAAATTTGGTATTTAGACTTTTCACTTAAAATATTAAAACACGCGTTTTATTTTTTAATCTTTTTACTTAAAAATGATCTAGAAGGGAAAAAAGGGGTTTACATTATTATAGTAAGATATTTATAACTCGGAATCCCTTAAGGCTATAGACAGAAAATTTCATATTTTGACTTTCTAATTAAAATAATTCAATACGTGTCTTAGAGTTTTTTTTTTTTTTTTAATGTTTGACTTAGAATGAAAGAAAAAGGGCTGAGCGTAGTTAACTAAGATACCCACATGAGGTGTTCGAAGTTCTTGCGAGATTTCAAGTTCAGACGATTTCTATCTGAAATAGGCGCAGAAGGAAGAAACGCAAAATATTGCCTACATTAACATGTAAGGTCATTTACTAGTAATTGATATATATTACAATGACATACAAAACTGAAATCAAGTCATAAATAATGTTTAGAGAATCTAGAAACAAAGCCGTCACTGCAGAGAGTAACTTTACAGCGATACATTCCTATTATAATTAATCTGTACCCATTTTACCAACACTGATCAGAGGCGCAATAATTAAGCATATAGCTTAGATGTAATTAAAAGAAAGAACGCTGTTATTGACAGGACATGTTGTCATGGGAAAAGACTATGACAAAAACTATCAGTTTGTTATTGACAAGATTATTAGTTGTTATGGGAAAGATCATTACTGAGTTATACACACGAAATTGGAAGATATGTACAAAAGCTATGGTTGCTGTTGACATTTCATGTACGTATAAAACAGAAGAATAAATCGACGATATCTGGACACAATTCATGTTTATGGTTAGTAATTAGTAGTTGATATATTTATTATAATAACGTAGTGATTTAAAGGTACATAAACGAATCAGGGCTAAAGCGAAGTGTTTTTATAATATATTTCGTTTTATCTGGTGCCGAAGACACGGGACTATACTATACTATTTAGTTCCGAAGAATAGTAAGAACTGAGTTTATGTGTATACGTATTTTATGAGTTTCACTACTTTGAGAAGTGGGAAGAGAATCCAAAGAATTAGCAATATGCAGGATTCCGAGATTGAAGAAGTACCCAGTATTTCAAATGAAACCATATCTGGAAATGCCGTAACTGTGTCTGAACATTCCTATTCTAATCTTATTGATATGTTTAGTCAACTACTAGATGAAAAGCTAGAACAGAAATTTGATCAACAACAAAAATTGTACGATGAAAAGCTAGATGAAAAGCTAGATAAAAAGTTAGAACAGAAATTTGATCAACAACAAAAACTGAACGATGAAAAGCTAGAACAGATACTAGTGCAGCATAAATCTCTTGCAGATAAAGTACAAGGTGTGCAAGAGAATTTTGACCGCTTGCAACACAATTTGAAAGAAAATTTGCAAGTATTAGCTGATGAAGTTACCATCAAAATTACAAATGATATGACACGAGAAGTTGATACCAGGTTTCAACAATTTAGTAACAAATGGCAAGATAGACAGGATCAACTAACTCTAGAAACCGAATCGATAAAGAAAGTCGTTGAAACCATGGAATCGACGACAGCCCAACAAAAAAAGTCAGATAGCGAATATTACTGCCCAGGTCAATTCACATAGCATACTGATATCCAACATACAAGAGGAAATCAGATCGTTACAAGAGAGGGAATGTGACTACAATAATCCTATGTATAAGGAGGCTTTGGGTACTCCCAATCAACAGGAAACATTGCATCATCAACAGGAAACATTGCATCTTCAACAGGAAGCATTGCATCACTGCCCGAGAACTCCATTAATAGAAACTGACGGGATATCTTCTTCTAAGAGTTCTATTGATGATGGTTTAATTGTGGAAAACCACAGAAGGCGATTCCAAAGTCCAGATCGCAAAAGGAGAAAGGAGATAAATAAGTGCGAAAGGGTTCCAGACCATTATCAACGCCAACAAAAACATAACTATAGCAAAATAAATGTTAAGGTCAGTGAAATTAAGGCCATGACTAAATTCAGCGGTAAGTGTGACGAAACCGCAAGCTCGTTTTTAGAAAAATTTGAAGCAGAGTGTGAAATTATGGGTGTAGATCAATCTAAATTTATGAAGTTGTTACCACATCTGTTACTTCCTCCTTGTTCCTTGTGGTTTAAGGCTATTCGCGACCATATAAAATCCTACGAAGAATTTAAACGGGCCTTGTTGGCTAATTACGAAAATGATTTCTTGTTAGCTAACCGTGATGCGATGGTGCGAACTCGACACTATTCACCTCGGGTCGATAAATCTCTTACGGATTTTACAATCAATGCATATAATGAACTTAAACTCGTCAATCCGTTTCAGCCCGAATCCAGAATAATCGCTTCCGTACGCATTTTATTGCCGTATAAATTACAACAAATTCTGTTGTCAGCTCAATGCGTAAACTTCAATCATCTCATAATTTTAGTTCAAAACTTTGAGAATCAATTCCCGAATCCTAATGGGAGTAATCGTAATCCATCGAATCCGATTGCCGTCAGAAACTTGAATATAACTAATGAAAATACCGAAAATCTTCGCAGCGATGAGAGATCACGTGACAATACTGGCATTGGAGTTAGTGAGAGATCTGTTATACGTACTGGAACTGGAGCCAATGGAAGATTCAATTCTAGCGGTAGAAATGGAACGAATTATAATAATCCGAGGAACAGTTGGACGAACGGGAGAAACTTTCGTGGAAGACGCAATTACAGTAACAATGTCATGCATACCGGTGTAACTCAAAACAGATGCAATTGGAGATCTCGAGATGGCAGGAACTGTCGGAATAGGACCGAAGTAATAAATGAAACAGGAAATGGATCAAGAGAAAATAACCAAGATTGTGGTGTTCAATGTACTTTAATTGACTCGTTTATTAATCATAATTTAAACTAAAACCCGCTGTTAACTAAATTAAACTTGGATAACAATTCTTAATTTATTCTCTCAGATGTTATGAGTTGTGTTATGAATACTTCATTTGGACTTTATATTTGAGCAACATGTTATGATGTGATTAATTTATCTTATCTTTGTATTAACTTTGAATGTTATGTTTACCTTTATTTTACTTTACATGTTCAAAAGAGATTTGATTGTGTTAACTTGAAATCCATGACAGTGAACTTAAATTGAAGCTTTTAAATGTAATTATTACCTTCTGATCTTGCTGTTGACGTGTGATATGATGGCAATCTTAATTGTAAATAATGTTGTTTGTATATGAATGTTATCGCTCAATGTAAAAGAGGAACAATTAACTAGTAACTCTGTGTAAGTCATCAGTTACTTATAATTTTGAATAGACCCACAAATAATATTTTTTAATGAATCGACGCTTTATGATATGTGATTAGTAATAAAAGAAAAATGTTGTTATAAATGAATTGATATATATATGGAGAAAGAAGAGAAGAGAAAACTACTTATATTGATGTAATAATAATAATTAATAGGAGAGTTGATTTAGTAATAATTAGTACGAGGGCTATTCAAAAAGTGAATGTTTTGAAAATATACAGGGTTCTTTCCTTCACTATAATACTGTTACGGAATTCCCGTTCTGGGCGACATTCATACAGCGATACATTCCTATTATAATTAATCTGTACCCATTTTACCAACACTGATCAGAGGCGCAATAATTAAGCATATAGCTTAGATGTAATTAAAAGAAAGAACGCTGTTATTGACAGGACATGTTGTCATGGGAAAAGACTATGACAAAAACTATCAGTTTGTTATTGACAAGATTATTAGTTGTTATGGGAAAGATCATTACTGAGTTATACACACGAAATTGGAAGATATGTACAAAAGCTATGGTTGCTGTTGACATTTCATGTACGTATAAAACAGAAGAATAAATCGACGATATCTGGACACAATTCATGTTTATGGTTAGTAATTAGTAGTTGATATATTTATTATAATAACGTAGTGATTTAAAGGTACATAAACGAATCAGGGCTAAAGCGAAGTGTTTTTATAATATATTTCGTTTTAACTTCTTTTAAAGAAAGACGCATGGAAATATTTGAACATTCCATGTATATGAGTACTATACTAATCCATGTCTTTAACAGTACTTTATCACTACCTACAGCAGTGGAAACAAGTCATTGGTCATTTTCGAACTACAATAAATAGTGTAATAGCCCCTTGCGTTCAAGGTATCATTTTTCTATGTGCGTGCTGTAATACCAGGTTTTAATTTACTGTTAAAATACTGACTGTCTAGACCTTAATATAGGGTATAGTTATTGTGCACGCGCGTCGAGAGCATTTATATTACTGATTAAAAAGAAACATTTGCTTTGTGGAACATTTAGACTGAAAAGGGAAATTTTGATGTTCTGGAGGGATTTAATGCGGTTCAGGTTGGCAACACTGACTGAAAATCAAAGATACAGTTTTTCCTTTTTTCTGATCTCGAAATACAATCTCGAATTTGCTAATGTTTATCACCAAAGCAAATACATGTGTCGTAATAGAGTGCTCCCTTAGGCCTGCCATCTATGGAGACATTTTTTTTCTTTTCTGTTAGTAAGGCGCTGTCACCTAAGGAGAAATAGTAGAAGGAACTCGTACCTTGCTTCCACTAAACAATTTCACCATCTCCAGGATTAATGCGATCCTTAATAAAGGATACATTTTCATGACATCCCCATGGATCACTGGTATTTTGCAACGAAATATTTTATAGCATTCCCATGGATGTCACTGGTATTTTGCAACGGAGTATTTTATGACATCCCATGAATGTCACTGGTATTTTGCAACGGAGTATTTTATGACATCCCATCAATGTCACTGGTATTTTGCAACGGAGTATTTATGGCATTCCCATGGATGTAACTGGTACTTTGTAACGGAATATTTTAAGATATCCTCATGGATGTCACTGGTATTTTGCAACGGAGTATTTTATGACATCCCATGAATGTCACTGGTATTTTGCAACGGAGTATTTTATGACATCCCATCAATGTCACTGGTATTTTGCAACGGAGTATTTATGACATTCCCATGGATGTCACTGGTATTTTGCAACGGAGTATTTTATGACATCCACATGGATGTCACTGATACTTTGCAAGGAGTATTTTATGACATCCCATGAATGTCACTGGTATTTTGCAACGGAGTATTTTATGACATCCCATCAATGTCAGTGGTATTTTGCAACGGAGTATTTATGACATTCCCATGGATGTAACTGGTACTTTGTAACGGAGTATTTTATGATATCCTCATGGATGTCACTGGTATTTTGCAACGGAGTATTTTATGACATCCCATGAATGTCACTGGTATTTTGCAACGGAGTATTTTATGACATCCCATCAATGTCACTGGTATTTTGCATCGGAGTATTTATGACATTCCCATGGATGTAACTGGTACTTTGTAACTGAGTATTTTATGATATCCTCATGGATGTCACTAGTATTTTGCAACGGAGTATTTTATGACATCCTATCAATGTCACTGGTATTTTGCAACGGAGTATTTATGACATTCCCATGGATGTAACTGGTATTTTGTAACGGAGTATTTTATGATATCCCCATGGATGTCACTGGTATTTTGCAACGGAGTATTTTATGACATCCCATGAATGTCACTGTTATTTTGCAACGGAGTATTTTATGACATCCCATGAATGTCACTGTTATTTTGCAACGGAGTATTTTATGACATCCACATGGATGTCACTTTTATTTTGTAACGGAGTATTTTGTGACATCCGCATGGATATTACTGGTACGCCAGTGGTTAAAAATTAACTATATTTTAATTCCATACGTTTTTGCAATGTATCATCTTGTTTATTTTTAAGCTTCTACTTTTTTGAGCCGAAAGCATAAATACGCTCTGTTATAAGATCATTGACGGGGGCCGCGGTGACTCAGTGGTAGAGCGTTCACCTCTGGTGCTTGGGGTCCCGGGCTCTATCCCAGCCCCCGCCAAATGAACCTTGTGTTGGACAAACACCGTGTGCGTGGGTTTCCTTGGGATTTTCCCACTTCCTTCATTCCACCATTTCATTTATTACTCATCATCACAGTCTCCTTTAGCCTAACCGGCATAACCATGGGATGTAAAACTCAAAGATTTCATTTCATTTTTTTCAAGATCATTGACATGAAATACGAGAGTGTAATCATTGTAGGATGTATGCCGTTTCCATTGGTGCACACGATGAAAGAAACAAGAATGAAGATAAATGGAGGCTGGAATGAAATCTTTATTTTAACGTTCTACAATTATGTCCTTTAGGCTAAAGAAGAGGATATTGTAGAGGATATCGAACCAGAGGTTAGAGCATTACCACTGAACCTTCGTGCTTCCTACAGAGACATGATATGAGTTACTATCAGTCATTCCTTGCTGCGACATTGTTTATACGTATTTTAGTAGCAATAAACAAATCTTTCTTGAAACAAAAGAACTATGCAGTTATCTCAATGAAGTTATAATTTTGAATAAAAACAACAATATAGACAATATAGGCAAAATATATTTTACAGAAATTCAAGCAAGGACCCCCAAATGAACTTTACCACGTTCATTTTTATGATTAATAACAATAAAAAAATTCATTTTGGCTAACATCTGGTCTCTATTATTATAATAACATGCATAAAGTCGTTCTCCCTTCAGAATGACACAAAACTATATATTTAGGGAATAATATTTTACTACATCATTTTTAAGGTGGGTCATAATTGAAATAAGATTTTGTGGAGTTTCAAAAGTCTCTCCTTGTGTGTATGTACGTTGTAATGTCTACAGGACTTGGTTTATATCCTCTGCGTCGAGAATTCATTTTGGAAAATCACTTGTTGAGATGAGACATCTGGAATTCCTTCATCACAGCAGCTGGTGTCTTGCGTTATCATTGTTAATCTTGAACCGAGTCAAATTGTATCATGACAACTTGAATGCAACAGCGTGAAATCTTCAAAATGTCTTTTATTATTTTTATTTTATTTTACACGTATTATTAAAAAGAATAATTTCTTTGTTCTCTTCGGCTCATAGTCTACCACATTGGAACTTCTTGGTAGGTGCTGCAGAGTTAAATTCTTTAACTTAGATTTTTATACTTCACCATTCTCTTAATTGATATTATTCTGTTATATGAGATTTCAGGCTCAATATAAAACATGTATTCCGTTCACCCCTGATGTAAAAAATGTTATTGCTTACTACTATCCGTTCCACCTTACTTCTGAACGATCATAAACAAACCCACGTGTGATTATAGCACGCTGAGTGGCTACTGAGTGGCTGACGCATCACTAGAAGTATACTTTTATTATAAAACAAACAAATGAGAAATAAAAGCAAAATAGAAATTATGTAATAATACTAAAATGAAGTTCACTTAATAGAATAATGTAAGTATTGCAAGTGAACATGTTATAGGGTCTATAATAAACTTCCACGTGGTGTCATTTCAGTTGTGTAGATAGCTATGTGTTCTACCACAGAATAAATAACTTGTTATTTTCTCTGTGGTTCTACTTTGATGTTTGGAAGATGGGTGAATCGTACCTTAGTGAGTGCTGTACTAAAACAAAACCAAGAGAGGTTTTTTTTTTTTTTTTTTTTTTTTTTTACATTCCAGTGAAAATCATTTGTACTAATTATACTGATCGATATAACCATAGGTTGCTCAGAAAATGTTAGGAATGAAAGAAAATGACTATTTTACAAAACACTGTTCGTTTGCTGTTGCATATTCTCTGTATAGCCCATGCTCGTCGATAGTATGCGCAAAATTTGCCCCTCCATTTGTAAGCGTGGAAGTGTAGCATCATTAGCTAATCAGGTTTTTAAATAGCGGAAATAGTTTTGTTTACTGCCGCTTAGAAGTAAGAGGGAACGAAGAATATTTTCGTACTACAAAACTGGATGTATACGAAAAAAAAAAAAATAATAACACTTTGTTTTAGATCTTGTGCAGTTTAATGTTGAACTAACTAATTTCATGGAAGCTGAATGTTCAATGCCGCACTCACAAAAGCTTTCCATCGATTTTTGGCCTTATCCAACAGGGTCTAGTTTCTACGTTGTATTTCTATTTCTGCCCAGATCCATCTGAACATTGTCCTCCCATTTGCTCCTAGATCTTCTTAATTATCTTCTCCTGATTGGGTTTTAAGTTAAAATTTTGAAAGTATTTCTACTTTCTTCCATTCTGGCTACATGGTCTGCCCACCTGAGCCTCTTAGATTTGATGACCAAAACAATGTTAAGTAAACCGTAAAAATTATGGAGTTCCTCGTTATGAAGTATCCGCCATTACCCATTTTCATCCTCTTGGGTCCAAATATTCGTCTTAGGATTTTGTTCTTGTTTAATGCTGAAAATTTTTAATATTAAAAACAAATCATCACAAGGAAGAAAAACAACTATAAGTTATCGAAAATTAAACTTGATTCAAAAGATATTGGAGCACATGCTCATTTAATTTAGACTATTTTTCTAGCAGTATTGTTTCAAATTATCTGAACCGTATACAGTGTTACCAACCTGGAGACATCTGCCCTAAATTTGGGGTCGATAAGCCTACTTTAAGAGGAAATTTAGGGCTACCGATTTTTAGGACATTTTTAGAGCAGAACTTCTATTCCATTTCTTCTCATATCAAAATTCCTTTTAATCTCTGCATATCCTTGCGATTATCGGTTTAATTTACCTAAGAGCACATTAATCACATAATCCTTCCCTCATTTTGTTTAATATTCCTTGTTCAAATGTAGTTTAATATAACTCTTTGATCAATTGTAAATCTCATTTCAAAGACAGAATAGGTAGCTAGTTTGCAGAGTTGATGACTTTAAAATTTACGGGTTTTTAATGAAATTTCGCGGATTTCATTAACAATATAAAGGATATTCCCAGAATCAAAATGCGAGAGAAATTCGGAAATTTTCAGGAAATGAACATCATACAACCTATACAGGGTTCCCTGTTGGGATCAAAGAAGACTTTTGAGGTATCTACGTCCACGAAAGTTACAGGTACCTTAAAAATAACACATGCTTTTATCTCGAGTGATTTGGGAAGTATTGGAATATGGTAATAGCTATAAAGATAAAAGTTAAAAAAAAAAAAAAAAAAAAAAACTAAAATATAGTAGAAATTGGTGAGAAATAGGTCTACTCTGCACGTAACTCCTTCTCGTACTCTAATTAGCTTAGTTTTATAATTCGTACGGCAATCTATTTAGAATAATACAAGCTTTGAAATGATACCATTCACTCATATGCTTCATAGATACAAACTTTGGCCAAGTCCCAGAAAATTAACAAGGAAATGTGCTATTTAGTAATCTGGGCGCCCCTGTTGGGGTCCCAAGGTCAGGTACCTGTACGAAAGTTACTTAATATATATATATATACACATGTCCTAGGCTATATCTTTTCCGAGTTTTATTAGGGTTCGGTAGAAGGTTCTGTAGATGTAAATACCGTTGCAACAACACCTTTCTGGGACCAAATGGTGGGTCACTGATTTTAATAAGGTTAAATTAATACGTTTAACCTTGAACAGTAAGAGATTTAATTATTTTTCTGTTATTTGTTTTTAGCATCTTAATATCATCCAATTAGCAACTTCACGTAGTCTAATATGAACAATGTGAAGTTGAACATGTTTAAAAGGAGATCATAATACAATTATCTGTACGAATGCTATCATCAAACGATTCTCACTGATGAGGTTTTTAAAAGGAAGCAAAATTCACTATGTTTCATTGCTATATAAATCTTGTCTGTGGAAGTGATTATTTGCATTGTTAGCACACGTCAGGCAGGTTTCTCTGTGTACGCCGCCCTTCTGGAAACGCGATTTTGCTTGATATGAGCACCCGCCGACACGCCAAAGAAACAGGTTTTTAAAATAACATTGTACACGGGATCATATCTCTTTCCGACTGATCTACGGAGATCTAAAGAGAGGGATGAGTCTGGCTCCATGGTTCTTTGCCTTTGTAATGTATTTATAAATGTAAGACGCCCTGACTCCAACCACAAAAAGAAAAGAAAAAGTGCATTGGAATCTACACTAAGTCCAGTTGTGATGTAAAAGCGTGTACTTGTAGGTAAATACTTATTACAATACAATGTAGGTTGCACCATCATGAAGTACGTTGATATGCAGAAGTGTAAGTAAGGACAATCAATTTTGTAGGCAGTGGTATCATCATTTCATTTAATGTTATTATATATTAATAAAACTATTAGAAGTCCCTGTTTTTCACACGGAGAAAATAAGGTTTGATGAATACTACATTTATATACCGTCACGTGTGTGGCTGTTCATGGCACACTTCGTGCATTATCGGCAAATTTCTGCCGCCCCATTGACTGAAGATGGCGGCGTAGTGCGAACCAGTGTTCGTATGTTTGATTAACAAAATTTCCCTCAAGTGGCTTAAAATATCCCCATTCCTTATAAAATTTTCCCTAATTTGTTGAATGTCCAATTCCTATGATAGAAATTATGTGATAAGATTAATTTAGAATTAAAGGAAGTGCCACCCCATTTGTTTTATTTATTTGCTTTTTGCTTCTATTTCCTTTACTTTTCCTTCATTTTTTTTTTTTTTTTTTTTTTTTTGTAAAATATACACAGCCAGCCATGGGTGCAAATTATGCCATTTAAAAAAAACACACAAACTGTTGTTACTATATTGGTTTATTTCTGAAGCACAAATACAAATTTAAGCATTTACATTGATCAATCAGTCAGAGCGAGAATTTCCCAGGATTTTCACGTTTTATGAAAAAATTCCCTTTTGCTAAATTTACCTACGAAATTTCCCTAGATTAGGGAAATTTCTCTGAAATTGCGAATACTAGCTCTCCACCCTTTTTTCTCGTTTTCTATGCCAAATATCAAAAAACGCAGAAAATCGTGTCTAATTATTGTAAATGAAAAAATCTAGATGCCAAATTTCACTTCTCTAAATCTAAGGAATTTCGTTCTGACGTATTTGAACGTTAATGAAACATCTAACTCCCTTTTCTTCCCATCTAGATCAAATAAAAAAAAATAATAAGAAAAAGTGTTTAATTACTTTAAATGAAAAGTTTAAATATCAATTTTTGTATTTCCATTAAAGCTCAACAATATTCCTGATGTACAGTATCAATACATTTATTTAACTCGCCTTCTCGCTCTACACCGTTAGTGTATTTTACACACAATCTTATAATTTATATATCTTCATCATTATACACATCTATACACTACATACACCTCGTCAATATATCTTTTAAAAACACGTTTGCACAGTTTTACAGATCTGTGCTAAGATGAAATTGGCAGCCAGTTATATCAGGTAAATGATCATTTAAAATAGTGTAATTAACACTAGAAATACAACATTATATAAAATTTGTAAACCTAGTCAATTAATTTCGTCATACCAAAAAAAAAAAATCCTTTCTGTCTTTCAAAACATTCTCAAATAGTTGTATAATTTTCCTTTTCCTAGCTTAATAACCGTTATATCGCTCATATTTAATAAAACATCCTTAACGAACATAAGGGATTGCGAGATATGGACCTCTTTGTATTATAATTACCTGTCTTATTATGGGAGTCACGCTGGCTCAGTGGTAGAGTATTTACTTCTGGTGCGTGGGGTTCCTGGTTCGATACCTGGCCAATGTAGTGGACAACATCGTGTCTGTAGGTTATTTCGGGGTACTCCCGTTTCTTCCCACATTCTCATTCCACCAATTCTTCCATCATCAATCACTTACCTTAAGAGTCTTCATCCCGGCGAAATTAAAATACCGCTAATCTTACAGTAATTATGTGAAATCTTCAAATAGATAAAAGATAATTGAAATGTGGAACAAAAGCGCCCTAGACAATATTATTTTGCGTAAGGTACCGTCATCACAAGTCACCTAGTGGCTTTCCATTTTCAGCAGTTTAGAAACGCGAAAATAAATGCCGATTTTCAAAATGGCTCGAAATCGAAAGCAGATAAGTGAGTCGTGATAACGGTTCCTCATGTAAAATAATATTGTCTAGGGCGCTCTTGTTCCACATTTCGATTATCTTTTATCTATTTGAAGATATCACATAATTACTGTAAAATTAGCGGTATTTTAATTTCGCCGGGATGAAGACTTAATCATCCGTCTGCCTTAACCTAACGGGCATAATTATAGAACTTTAACCTGAAATATTTAATTTCATTTCATTATCAACCCCCATTAGGCCCTTTTCGAAATCGAATTTCCAAAATTATGTTTCTAGTTTTCTACACAGATTACTAGTTTTTTTTTGTCATATTTATGTAATTTCGGAAATAAGTTTGAAAGAAGTATATGCCCGCTCTATTACTAATGAACAGATGAATCAAATTTCAAGTGATTCTAATAATAATAATAATAATAACCGTGAGTAGGTGACAATTTGACGACATAAAGATGGGAGTATAGGAAACTGAAGAAACTTTCCTCCTTCTTTGAAGCTGAAGACTTTCAGGAGCCAGAAGGAAGTGCTGCTGGTATTTATACTTCATCAAGCTTTGTTTGCTATGCATTCGGGAAAGTATTCGAACCGAAAGGAGAATGAAAGAAGGGGAGGAGGGATGGCTGAGTACTCGCTATGTTGACAATCAGGGTAGGGCTTGTTGACATCTAATGCACTGCCACCAAGTTACTTGACACCAACGAGAAAGGAAAAGATTACAAAGAAAGAAAAAAGAAATCTTCATATTTAAAACATCTTGGAATTCTTTATAGAAGTTGTACAGTCGACAGTAAAAGTTTATAACTTCTGTACGCAGTTTGATTTTCCAATAACTGAACTCATTTGGCTATCATTTATCACAAGTTGTATGAAGTTTTGCAAGTTACGTTTCAATGATTACGGAAAGTAACATGCGTGCCATCGTTAGGAGAAGATAAGCAGGAATCAGTGATGCCAAGCTGGAACCTTATAAAATCCCATATCGAAAGGCAGAAATTCCCATTTCGCTCTTTAATTATCCACGCGGTATTCTAATTATAGAACTTTCAAAATTTATCAAACATAGAAATTGAAACTACCGTATGTCACTTACTTTCTTAAATATTTGAGTGAATTATTCGTAAATTCCGATTTTCTAAACTCCTAATAAGTATTTTCCTTAATTGAAGGAGATTATCCCAAATCGTTGTTGAAAACAAGAAGGCCCTACATTCTGTTACCAAAATTTAGTATTTCCATCACGATTTTTGTGCCATAATCTTCTATTGAACGTCGTGAAACTAGGCAAACTTAATTGGCCAGTTATTTCACGTGAAACGTTTTTAGAAAATTGTTGTTTGTCGTTTGGCAATGCATTTTCTTTTATTCATGATTTTCTTTTAAAATTCCAGACTACAATTTACGTTTCTTGGTGCTTATTAATTATTATTATTATTATTATTATTATTATTATTATTATTATTATTATTATTATTATTATTATTATTATTTTGGAGATTTATAAGTTTCTGTATAAATTGCTTTCACCCTAATATGAACTTTCCAACAACAAAATTTGACAATTAGCACTCATTTCTCGTTTATTCAAACGTGCTTAGCGAATTTCCCGTTCATTCAAAAAATTTTGTTAGCGTCGATGAAATAAATATATGAAAAATCCGATATATATTGAAAATTTTGATGAAAATTCCCTTTTTCCCTATTCGAAAAATTAATGTAAAAATCCCACAAAATGGAATTCTTCCTATGGGTTGGCATCACTGGATACAATTTGTTATTTAACAGTACATTCTTTTTGGGATATTATTTTTTCTTCTCGATTTTGTCTAAACCTACGAATGATAATTTATCCGAACGCATGTGGATTTTAATGCAATTTTGAATGGATATAAATTGAAATTACAGTAGCTTCCTTTCTTTTGCAAATATTTATTAAATGGTTACTTTCTGACCTATATAGATATAGCCATATGCATATTGTTACTACCTGCTAAATTGCTTGACAAATGGGACAAATTTGGTATTGGGGTAGAATAGTCGTACTCTCAGAAGTTTTATAACACGGGGTAGGTATGTGATGTCACGTAAAATCTAAAATGGCAAACTAGAAAACATACTGTCAAAAAAAGCAACTTTTCTGGAAATATAACGACTTAATACAATTTGATGAGTGAAATATCAATAAATTCGTCATAACTTCATAGTCGCAAACAGAATTACGTATTGTTAATAAAAGAAACGAACGAACAAATTGTTTATGAAACACATTTTCCAATATGTTTCAAGTCTGTTATACACTAGACCCTATATTATTGTTTTGTGTGATATGTCTTAACATTAACCTGCGATTTCCCGATTCATCAGATTTTGCACGCTAACTATATTTTTAAATAGTATTCATGGATGCACATATTGTAGGCAGTTTAACATAAAAATTGAGTATTGCATAAAGGCATCAAGTAAATACAGTGTGTCCATAAAGTTGCGCAACCCAAAGTTTGATTGCATATATCTTTTGAACCAAGAACGATAAAGACAAGACTTGAGACAAACCTGAGTTATTATCGCAAAAAATTGCGATAAAAATACCCACCTGACAGCTGGCATAAAAACTCAGGTTATCAAATAAGTGCAAATTCTCATTGCTTGTTATTAATTAACCTAAAACACACCTGTTGTAGTAAATTTACGACAACAGTGTTGGCAGGAGCCGCGTTTCTATAAAAAATCATCCATTTTACAGACTTGCATTAAATAGTCTTTTTACATGGCAACACTACACGAAATTTGTCACATTTTTGCACCAATGGATAAATGTTGATGCATACTGCACATATACACAGGGATTCACCTGCAAAAAATCAGTTTCTGCAACTGAATATTGATTTTCTTCATTTTGCACATTTTTTATTTCACACTTTCGGTACTTTCTTTCGTCCTACACAAAAATGTTACAAATTCCAACATTGGTCATGATCTCAAAAATATCTACGTAGAACACGCTTACATTTGTTTCAAGTCTCATATCTTTTTCGTTCTTGGTTCGAAAATATACGCAATCAAACTTTGGGTTGCGCAACTTTACAGACACACTGTATAATATTTTTGAAGGGCACATGAGTTTCTTAGTACAATTAATTAAAATTTTATTTATCTTTTTTTTTAATTTTTGCTAGTAGTCTCTTTAAAATGGGATGAGCAAAACCGTTTTCAAAAGCCGGAAACCGGTTTCTAGAGAACTGCAATCCGAAAAACCGACATTTCGGTTTTCTTAAAAAACGGTTCGGTTTTTCACCGAAACTAAAAACACAAAACTATTTTGGGAACATATAAAACTATTTATGTGGAAATGGAATCGGTTTCCGGAGAACAGCGAATCACTAATCTGGTCAGAAATAGAACGTTTTGGAGAAACTCAAACCGATTTCGATGAAAAATTGAACCGGTTTTGAAGAAAACCGGGTTGGGTAAAACAAACCGGTTTTTGGAGGAAACTGGAACCGGTTTTGAAGAAAACCGAAACCATATTCGGCGAAAAACGATAACAGGTTTCGGCGAAAACCGCGTTTTTGAAAATTTTCAAAACCGGTTTTAGTGCCCACCACTACTTTAAACTGTCTTTCCTTTTTATACTAACAATTATATCTTAATAAATATTATAATTTTAACCAATGAAACGCGCTTATCCGGGCCATCATTTGGACGCAATATATCATTTGTATTGTATCTCACCATATTTTATTTATTTTAATTAGGCTTGCCCATAAGACGAGTTGAGTTGATTTTGAGTTTAACTTCCCTTTCAGCAGCGAGGATACATAAGACGGGACCTACTGCTTAACGTAAAATCCGAACTACATGAGCTCCCGCCGTGCCCGCAAGAGGAGACGAGACAGAAGTCTCCTAATAGAAACAGATAAAGCTACACTTTCCAAGGCGAAACCTCTAATTTTTATCTCGAACCAGTTTGTTCATGCAGTTAATCCGTTAAAATCTTAACGGGTAAAGGTGATTTTAACGGTTGCTATCCATATCCCAAACACTGAAGTACTGTATGTGCTGATGTTAGAATTCTTTTCAGGTTAAAAATGGTTTTTTAGAGTAGTAGATTTTTAGTTACATTTTAAGAAATAATTATGAGGTTAAAAACCTCACATACTTGGGGTATGAAATGAAATGAAATCTTCCAGTTTAACGTCTCACAATTATGCCTCTTAGGCTAAGGAAGACGAATGATTGGTGGAATGATAATCGGGGAAGAAACACAGTATTCCCCGAGGTAACCAACGGACACTATTTGGGGTATGAGAGGGTATGTAGAACCTACAGTATTGTTCTTTGTCATCAATTTAACCTCAAATATAAGATTTATTGATTAACTTAAACCTCAAAAAAATATTGATGAGGTTAAATTCTTACATTCTTGGGGTATGAGAGGGTATCTACCTGTTCACCGCTGGTGCTTGGAGTCCTGGGTTCGATCCCAGCCCTCGCCAAGTGAACTTTGTGGTGGACAAACACCGTATGCGTGGGTTTTCTCGGGGTTCTCCCGTTTCCTGTCACTTTCTTCATTCCACCATTTCATTCATTACTCATCATCACCATCTCCTTTAACCTAACCGACATAACTGTGGGACGTAAAACCCAAGATTTCATTTCATTTTCTCACATACTAAGCCTATTACTAAAGGTAAAGCCTATATTTATAGTATATTTATTGTTTGGCATCAGTTTAATGTTAAGATTTTTAAAAAAATGTAAATAGAGTCATCCATAAAATGTATGTTACACGTTGTCAATTTTACTGATTTTACCAAAAAGTGTATTAATTCATTTAATACTATTCTGTAGATACTACCAGGCTCAATTTCTAAATGTTTGATATTTTTCATTATCTTAAGTTATTCAATAAAAGAAAATAAAGTGAGAGTGAGCAAATGGAAGAATTCAAAGGTGTCATTCGAAGACGGTAGGTGGGGAGCCAATTGCCCCACCAGTCCTGAGTTTCAGAAACGCATGCTTTTAATAAATTGTATACATTAGTAGTATATAACATTACTAGTAGAAAACATGAAACTATTATTTTGGTGGATAATCTTGACCCTTTCCCTAGGATTGCCATATGTCCGTATTTTGTACGAACTGCTTGTATTTTTGTTCGTACCGTACAAAGCATGAAATAGGAAAATGTCCGTACTTGACCGTTTTGGAGCTGCCCGAAAATTTGCGAGTCGGGAATCGCTAAAATCTTGGTTGAAAAGAACTCTGTTTTCATCATATAACTTATATTTTAGTGACTATTAATAAAGTGGGCTATGTTTTTAAAAACTGTCTCATTTTTCCATTCCAGAGTTCCTTTGGTTAGATTTAATAGGGCGCCTGGGATAAAAGTGGATCTGAAAAGGTAAGGGGACTGTAGGTAGCGGCATAACGTCAAGCTGTCCCCCCTGCCTATCTTTGCCCATTGTAATTTTTTAGAAACTTGGGCTGACGCCGTACGTATTTTTTGAAGGTGATGAGATTTTACCCCTGATAGGGCCTATATGTAATTTAATTGCATAATTAATTATATTAGTGTTAATAAAAAATGAAACATGTTAGTTTCCAATAGTGTTTAAGTATTACAGTAAACAATTGTGTGATAACCTAAAAAGGTGATTTTTAGGTAAGAAATTTCAAAATATTTATTCTGTGTTTGTTCACCGACCTTTGATGGATCGTCATTTTAATGCTTGTCCGTATTTTGGATCAAAAAGTTATAGCAACCCTACCTTTCCCCATGCTAGTAAAATCTGAAATGACACTACAAAACGTACCTTACTCCAACTGACGAAGGGCATGCATTCAGTGTTCGTTTGAGGAAAAGTTCCTTAAAAAATTTACCTAAACTTACCAAGAAAGAGATTTTTCCCTAGTTTGTTGTGTTGTCATCAAAATAAAGCTATGACAGGAAATTTGTGGTAAGATTAATTAAGGTATAATAAAGGAATTGCCAACCACATTTGTTTTGTTCATTTGTTTTTTGCTTCGTTTTTACTTCTTGCCTACTTATAATTTGCACCCGTTATCGGCTGTGTATTTGTCTATTTTTTGTATAAAAAAAGTAGGCAAGAAGTAAAAAAAGAAGCAAAAAACAAATGAACAAAACAAATGTGGTTGGCATTTCCTTTATTATACCTTAATTAATCTTACCACATAATTTCTGTCATATTGAACACTCAACAAACTAGGGAAAAATTGGTAAGTTGAGGTAAATTTTGTTAAGGAAACTTACGAACACTGCATGCATTACCACCAACCTTCCGTTACAAGAAAGTTCGCGATATTACATCAAATTGTACAATATGTATCTGTAGAACTATCACAAAATGTCATCGTTTCGCTTTCCATTTTTCACAGCTAATGTAATAAATTTTCACATTAAACGGTTGAACTTTTGGATGTTGTAACTCATTGTTGACGGGCAATATGGTGGATTAAACATATTCTGTTTAGTGACACATTATTACACATTTGGTGACACTTGTATATACGAAGTAATGTATTTTTTCCTAATGGGAACACTTTTGTGTGTATGTGTGTGTGTGTGTAGTAGGATACGTTATTATATCTATACAAAAACAAACAAAAAAAGCCTCCCGATGAAATGAAAAGTAAAGTATTTCTGCGTGTGTGTTTTGTTGGACGATTTTAGTCAACCTACTGTTGATTTAGGCTGAGAGACAGGGATGCACTCAGGTATAACAATTTTTTCAAACTTGTTTCCCTTATTTATAACAGTCAGTTCTCCAAAGGTTATGTATGTTATACGACGCCCGTGAGTTATACGATACATATTATATATATATATATATCCAACCCTTCTTTTACATCCTTGAGGAAGGCAGTAAAACCATTAGTAGCTCCCTTCACGAGCATCAGGTCTCAGGGCGATTTTTTTATTCTTATTTTTAATTTTTTATTTTTTGAAAGAAGAAATGGCTCCCTATTTTTTTTCCGTTGATGCCACTATGTGATTAGTTGATGAAAATATAAGAACATCAAAACGAAATTATTAGGGCAACCATTCCTCCTCCTCCTCTTCTTCTTCTTCTTTTAACTCTCAAGAGAATTTGATTCGCTGAAGATGTAGCTAAGAAACCACGTGTGTGTTCAAATGAGATAGGACAACTAAAGAACAAAAAAAAAAAAAAGGAATTAGGTTATCTTATAAAAAGAAGAAAAAACGTAAAATAGACCTTTACCAGGGCAGGGAGTGAAGAATAAATCCTAGGACAAGTGTATTGTTATCTTGCACTGAAATTCTTTACGAGCAATCTACCATCTACACAGAATTTATCAAATGTTTGTTTTTCATAACAGAATAAATAGAAAGAAGGTATTCTCTCTTTTTCTTCAAAAAAAAAAGATTAACCTAGTACAAAGTACGGACTGTTGATTAAAAAAAAAGATAAGAGGGAAAAATTAAATAAATAGCTAGAGCAGTGGTAGATAATTATTTTGTGGTTAAAAATATTTGAACAACCCTTTTCCTTCTGATCCCGTTATACAAAATTATATAGTTCAAATACTTACGGAGGCTTCCCGCCTTCTGAATTATCACTCCCAAATTTTATCTCCGTGATAACATGTTTTTCGTTTATCTCTCTTATTATGTATTAAAATATTATATATATATATATATATATATATATATATATATATATATATATATATATATATATATATATATATATATATATATAGATCTATATGTATGTATAGAGAGAGAGAGAGAGATAGAAGGTTAAGTATCAAAGCAGAATAAGTTGAAGCACAGGCCATATTCCATATCGATGAGCAATATTCAATTTTAAAGATTCAAAAGCTTTGAAGAAAATACTGAGTGATTTGTGATCGCGAATTTCAGTAAATCTGTACAGAATTCTCAGTATTCACATAGGAGTGATGTGATCAGCAAATGTAAGTTTCTCATCGAATACTACTCCAAGGACTTATCTGTGATAAATTTTATTTTTCTTCAAAGGAATACTAAGAGAGAAAGATTTTTGAGGGTTCAGTTTTACATTCCAAGTCGCACACCAGTCAGTAATGTTAGTGATAATAAGTTTAAGTAGTACGGCATCATCTATTGAAGAGATTTTATGGAAAATTTTACAATCGTCAGCAAAGAGAAGAATGTACGTAGATGGGAAAGATAGGAAGAATGGGAGATCATCCATCGAAAAAATAGTAGTGGCCCTAGTACACTATCTTGGGGAACCCCAGAAAGAACTGGGCAAATTTGGATGATGCATCTGGTAAGAACAAACGTTGCATACTATCAGTAAGATAATTCTTTAGCATATTGTTAGACAGGAATTTCTCGTAGAGATGACAAATTAATGTTTTCTTCAAATATGAACTATCAGAAATTAAAAATATAATATTAAATATACACTACAGTTCCGTTTAACGAAATCCTGATTAGCCAAATTTCTTGTTAACCGAGTTGCTTAAGAAACGAGCCTTTGCTCGTGTGCACTTCTATTTAGAAACACCAACAATGAATAGTATACAGTATTTTAATTTATTGACAAAGAGTGATTAGAATTCAAGAGATTACAGAATTGTTTATACTAGAAAAAGGAACTCAACAAGCATGTAGACAAATTTAACAATCCAAGACAATTTAACAATATATGTGTAGAAACATAAGACTATGAGAACAATAATATTGGAAATCGGCAACACCTGCGGAACAATTGTTGCGATATATAAAAGAATAAGCAAATGAACAAAATTACAAGAAAAACATATGTAGGTTAATTTAAAATGATTAACAATTGTCGAGAAACTTTAAAACAACAGCACTTTCAAACTTTCGCCGAGATGATTACAGAAAAAAGATCTTCTCCAGTTCCTTACCAGAGGATAGCGTTCCCAAAACTGATGCAACGTTCCCTCTTTGTACTGCCATACTGATGCGTTGCAGTAGAAAAGGGGTTGCTCTAGCGTCTCCTGACGATAAATAAATGCGGTGTCCGACTTCTTTTATAAAGTTAAGACCTTCGGGACCCCAGGAACCACTTGATTCGATAGTTATAGTGAGAAAATGATATTTGTCAAGTAAATTGCTGTACTTTTTGTGTTTTTCTGTTTCACGGCGAGCAGCCACGTTGTCAACTTGTGCTGAAGAAGAATGTAGAATACAGTATTTATTTTGATCTAATAGATATTTATCAGAGTAAGTTCATTGTTATGATGCGTTGGTTATACTCAATTCATCCATTTCCTCATTTTTGTCTATTTTTAGCACATGTACTGGACTGTACTGGTAAGATCAAGAGACACTTGGTAGTTGAGATTTGTTTAAAAAAATATGCAATATTGTATATGAGTTACTTTTCAAAATTGGTCATTCATTTCTACAAAATAAATAAATAAATAAATAAATAAATAAATAAAAAAAATAAAAAATTACCCGGAAGAACTGGATAATTTGTTTGTCTGTGTGGTTGATAGTAAGGAGAGAGGAAGTTGTGTGTGTGTTTTTTTTTAAATGAGGTTATAAACATGGAACTATTTGGCAAACAGAGGGAACTACTTCACGCAAGGTTACCGCATGATTGGATTATGAGAAAGTAACGAGCATTTGTATTTTGAACATGGCTGCAAGTGTACAAAGATGCTCCTGTTAGTATCCTTACGCAGAGACGAGGAATTAAACTCTTATGAATTTTAACAATATGGCTCCAAACTTCCCTAACCCTAAGCTAACCCGGTTCTACCCTATCCTACTTATCCTTACCTTCCTTTACTCTACCCTAGCCTACTCTATTGTACTCTTATAAAGCGGTCCTAAAAATTGATGATTTTTAAATTTTCGTAGCTGGTATTACGTTTTTTGTCGAAAACCAGATGGACGATCAACTTCAGAATAAATACCTTGTATATCAAACATTATTTCGGTGTAGCCAAAAATTCGTTCAACCGAAGCATCATCGGTCACATTAAATTCGGTTAAACGGTACTGTAGTGGACATTATAATGTTTATAATTATACATTAGTGGACATTATAATGGCTAAAATTACTCGTATTCCGGGCTATGCAACTGTAAAGTATACAGGTGAGAGGAACTAAAATAGAAGAGAAACAAGCCTCTGGTGCGAAGGGTCCCTGGTTCTATCCTAGGTCTTGTCAGTTTGTGACGTGTCATTATTGTATCCACGAGTTTTTGCTTTAATTCCCAAAATGTCATTACAGCAACTCTTCCATTACCATTAACCGACGTTTACATATTGATAAATTATTTTCTTTATCTTGCGTAGTCATAAGGTTAAGAATGCCTAAAAGACAAGAGTTGAAGCTATTTCGTCTCAAAAACGGTCATAAAGTAGTGTTTCGTCTCGGAAAGTGTATCTGTTTCTATTGACAGAGCTCTGTCTTGTCTTAACCTCGTCACGAAAATTCTGTCTCGTCTAGTTTTGTCTCGTGGACAAACTTTAAAGTAAACATTTCCATCTATTTTTTTCTGAAAATGCTATCTCAGAAATATTGTTTATTTGACAACATTTTGAACACACACTATTTCCTTACTTATTACCGCATACCAGTGATTCTAACTCTTAAATTTCCACTGGTAACATTTACACACAATGAAGTTAATGATAATTTCAGCCCCTCAGACTTCTGCAACATTTTGTTCTTAAATTCTGCATTAAGATACTTTTATTGAGTTTTATATTAGGTTGCCTAAAAAGTACTGAGCCTTTGGAAATCAAAATTGAGAATACATTGACTGTGATTTGAAAATAACACCACATATGCACCATTTTGTTTGATGACCTGCTATTTTTTGCAACATCATAGTCTCGTTATAGAACTAGAACCTTTTAGGTTTCTGCTCAAAAAAAATTGAGACATGTGGTTTTCATAACTCTCTTTTGAAACTAACTTAACACCATTAAAGAAATTCTGCAGATACCCAAGCAAACGAGAGTCTGACGATGCCAGGTCTGGGCTACATGGTGGCTGTATTAAACCTCCTCAGTCAAGTTCTCTCCATTTCTGACGGGTTGTTAAAGGTGTATGCGGTCTGGCGTTGTCAGTGTGCTTATACAACACCCTTTCCGTTGAACAGTTTCTGTTGTTTCTTTTGAATTGCTAGGTTCACTCATGCTAATCATCGACAGTACAGGTCCAAGTCTATCGTTCTGCCCAGCGGCAGTAATTCGTGATGCACCATGCCTTTCCAATTCTTACCATACGCACAGCATGACATCCTGAGCGTCAATGTGGGCTTTGTCAGAGACGGTGAAGCATGACCATCCTGAGCGTCAATGTGGGCTTTGTCAGAGACGGTGAAGCATGACCATCCTGAGCGTCAATGTGGGTTTTGTCAGAGACGGTGAAGCATGACCATCCTGAGCGTCAATGTGGGCTTCGTCAGAGACGGTGAAGCATGACCATCCTGAGCGTCAATATGGGCTTTGTCAGAGACTGTGAAGCTTCTCCTTGCCTCAACCACGATCTTCCTCGCAGATTGTTGTCGTAAATTATCCACTTTTCATAACTTACGATCAACGGCTTCAGAAATAGCTTGAGTTCGTTACGTTTCAGTAGTGAAATAGAATTCCCGGATAGAAATTCGATCAAGTAAATAAATATTTTTGAATGAGATTATGTGGCATCCAAACGTAGAGTTTCTTTTTGTAGTTAGTTTCCACCAAATGGTTTACCACTGTTTTGTGATGGATGTTTAA
Source organism: Thermobia domestica (assembly GCF_964235325.1). NCBI lineage: Eukaryota > Metazoa > Arthropoda > Insecta > Zygentoma > Lepismatidae > Thermobia > Thermobia domestica. The sequence goes on along the minus strand of NC_137466.1, from coordinate 49,407,494 downwards.
GTTATTGGCGAGGTCATGACTGCATACATGCCAATTATGCTCGATTTTTGCTAGAATCTCATCCATATTTGCTATGGTTGGTCGTCCACCGCGAGGAACAACTTGGAGGTCGAAAGTTTTAGAACGAAAGCGACTGAACCATCTTTTGACTTTTGCTTTTGATAATGTATCTTGCTCATAAACAATACAAATTTCTTCATGGGCCTGCGCATCATTTGCACCTTTATCGAAATAAAAGTGGAAAGTTCAGTAATTTTCACGTCATAATACCTTACGTCTGATTAGAAGAATTCCAACACTTTTGCACTTTTACTAGCCACAATTGTCAGCTGTCAAATGACATTAGTTCTGACCAGCTGCAACTCATATATACCCTAAGATTTGGGACACTAACAACCATTTTGTGCGCAAAAGGCTCACTACTTTTTAGATTACCTGATATTAGGACTAAACCCTGTTCGGTCTAAACTCTAAACTGCGATAAACAAAGCCACGTGAAACTAAATCTCGCTGATTTGCTGTTGTCCTACCGACGCTTGTACTCCTCCGCAAAATAGTTCATGTGATTGGATTATTACTTTTACTATGAAGCTCCATATAAAACTGCTACATTATTATAAATGACAAAAATATAATACGGATTATCTAATAATACTGCAATCAAGTGTGGTTAATGAAACAATAGAAATAAACACTAAGCATGCGCAGTAATTATGGCGCCAATTCAACTCTGGAGGCGTGTTCTGCTTTTAAGTCTGAAAGATGTCTGAATCGCAGTTCCGCGAGTGTTGTGGTGAAACACCAACAAGAGAAACCTTTACTCACTAAGCAACAATTGTTTACCAGCGAAATTCATTTTTTTTTAATCTTTCGAGTTTTTCTTTTCTTTCTTTTCTGCTGCTGCTGTAAGTATCTGGACAACACGAAGCAGTATTGTCAAACTGCACGTGTATAATTTGCTCCTCCCCGTGGGGAGTGAGAGTGATACATCACTATCCAATCGTATTTGTGACAAGCGGAAAGATACAAATATTTTGTTTATCGAAGTTTAGAGCTTGTGCTGAACAGGGAATAATTGTTAAAGGCAAGGGGCGTCCTTTTTAGACAAGCCATATGGGGCTCCATATTAGTAACCAGAGGCTTTGTAAACTCCTTAGTCACATTAGTACGAGAAAAGAACGAAAAAACTAATTTCCGCCCCAACTGGGGATCGAACTCGAGTTGCCCAGCTGATAGGTTTTATCAACTAAGCCACTGGTACTATTAAGACCAACTACCATTACATTAACTTAAAATTTACGGAAAACTACCGTATTTACTAAAAAAATAAGCATTCCTCGATTATAATCGCCTCCCTAAAAATTATTGAGACTATTTATTGTGGAGATACAAGCACCTCCTATAAGGTCAGTACAGAAAATTTACTCAACTACCAAATTAACGTTACATCATTGGTTGCAAAACTAGTAATATGATATAGAAGTACCTATACTTCGAGAATTATCAGTACAGCCTCTATCCATTCTGAAAGATACTATGCTGTTTTATGAACTGTAAATTAAACAATCAACATAAAAACTTTACGTTGCTAAAATTCTCAGTTCATTGTTATTGTTTACGATTTACTATAAACAACATTTAAAAAGCACGTTTAAGTGTTTGCTGGCGTCAGTTATTTGCCCAAAAACGTATTATCCGATTATAAGTACCCTTTAAAAAATGGTATGCTTATATTCGAGTAAATACGATAATTAAAATTTACAAACTACAAGAATACTTGAACATTCAAATTACTTTTAAGGATTATTAATATTATTATTATTATTATTATTATTATTATTATTATTATTATTATTATTAATAATAATAATAATAATAATAATAATAATAATAATAATAATAATAATAATAATAATAATAATGCAGTGAACAGTACTGTTACTTTCTTTTATTCTTCTGGAAATTTTTCCTGATATTGACATAAGCAGAACATTCTGCGTATTATAACTTTGAAAAATTATAACAAATCTATTCAATTTTATTTGTTTATTTATTAGCAAAGACCAAGACAAAAGGAAAGTCATTTTACACTGAACAAAGTAAATATTATCAGGTAAATAACATCAATAGGCAGATACGAAATTGGCTAGACCCAGTGTAAAAATTTAAATTAGGTATGTGGTGTCTGTTCGGAACGCCAGATTTGGTAAAAGTCTAAATTATGTTAAGGTGTGGAAAAGAAGGGTGCTGCTGTACTGTTGAGGGTGGTGGTGTACTTGTTTGAATATGAGAATGGTTAGATTCCGGGAACTAAAATTCATCTTACTAACAGCACCGTTGAAGTCTCCGTTTTTACAAGTTAGAGCTAAAATAGTTTATGACTCGATACGCCACTGTTTCAGACTTGTGTACGATGTTAAAAAAAAAAATAGGTTTGGCATAGAAGTATCGGAATTCGAAGAGTACCGTGACCCATTTGGGTTTCGAACCCACGACCCTATTAAATTAAAGTATTACGTAATAATGAAAGAAAAGTTGGAGACTGATTTCACGGTAAAAGAAAATCCCATCTCCCCGCGCTATTCCAGGGCTTTAGGAAAATAAGATCCCTCTTTAAACCGTGAGAGCAAGCGAAGATTTATTTTATTTCTGGAGCGTATCCGTATATTCACATGCTGCATTGCTAAAAAAGAATTTTGTTCTAATTTCTGGTTTGTAGGGACGAACTAGACTGATTTTCACTTTACATAAGAATTTGAATTAAAAAAATATAAGTAAACAAATATCCCGAATTTAAAATTTTGACTGAAAGTCATGAAAATCAGTTCAATTCAGTCCATGATAGATTGAATTGGAAAATTGCCTACATTGCCTTATTATTTTAGCCTAACAAACCCCTAAATACAATTGTTATTCTTGAGGTCAGAGATACAACTTGTTCATAACAGAAAAAGTTTAAGAGTTTGGGTTAATAGTAAAATAAAAACTTTAATAAATAAAAACAAAATAAATAAATAAATAAAATGTTAAAAACCAAGCACGATGAAAATTAACACTGAATCTGGAATTTATGATAACAAAGATGAGAAATAAGGCATAAGGCTTTAGCACCAAAATTAATTTAAGTAAATTACATTTTCTTATCATCTTCTTGACCTATAGCTTGAATGAATTTTTGTAAGTGATCTGACATACATAAACAAAAGTAATGAAATTGTTTTTCATAACCAGTCCCAGGTGAAATTTATGTTTGTTTATCCTTACATAATGAGCTTTCATAATCATGTACAATACAAAAATAGTTAAATTACAACCTTACATTTGACAATACTTATTCACGTGATACAGGATGATAAACATATGATTAACGTTGATCACCTGATACTTGGTGATAAATGACGTGACAGAAATTATGAATTTAAGAATGGCATAGTTTTATGGGATCTGAATTTAAATACATACAATTTAGGTTGAGTGAAATTTAGAAAATAAATGGGAATAATCTATAATACGTGTAGTGAGTGAAATGAGTCATGACTTCGATAGGAGATTTAGTGAGAAATTTTGAAAGTAAATTGGGCTGATCTAATGAAAATAAGTAAGCCTATGGCTGGCTTCTAATTGTTTATAATCATAAGCTAAGATTAGGAGATAATTACATCATATATGAAATTAATACTAACATAAACAACAAGAGTACATCATACATACATATATCAATACGAGTACCATTGGTTTTTAACCATGCATACAGTGGCGGCGATTGGACGTTAAAAGTAGGGGGGCAAGACATGATCTGAATATTTGCGTATCAATGTTAGTTTTCCTGGTTGTTTCTAACACTTTGTTTGACGAAAAGTTGTATAATTAATAGGATACTATTTTTCAGTTAAAATACCGTATATTGCATTTCATATTTCATGAAGTAAATTGACAAGAGCAACGCAAACAACGAAAGTGTAAGGCTTGATTCCTAGCTCATGAACATCTTAAAACTCTGTCCGGAAAATTGTGTGACAGATTATTTAATATCAAATGTGCCAAACAAATAAACAGCAAGGATAATATCAATCATAGTAATGAATGATGAGGCTTGTTTTGTGTAAGCTATATTAAAACTAGGGGATTAATGAACAACTTTTATATCTATGAAATTCCACACATGCCATTAAAGGTATGTTATTACTCTTAGAAAATGAAAGACAGTAAATACTACTAGCACATCCTACTACATTAAAAGAATTACGCAGTTGCAATATTAATTGCTTTGAATTGCAATTAAAACACAATTCGTGTAGCTTTCTCCACGGGAAGATAAATAGTATAATCAATACGTACTCACGCAACGGCAAATATTATGACACCATTTTTTCTATGAACCAGTAATACATACAAAAACTTCACATTTCCAAATGAAACTATATACATTAAGGGGTCACTTCAAAAAAGTGCGGGGGCAACTGCCCCCTCTTGCCCCCCCTAATCGCCGCCACTGCATGCATAATATATGTACACATATTAACGAATGCGGAAATATACCAAGACATAAATATATATGGATCAGAATGATACATTGAATGCGGCTTTGCTTAACCTACGTTTTGGTTACTTGTCAATACGTATTCATCTGGACAGAATACAAACTCGTTCCGTCTTATCGACGGATTCCGTACCCCTAACAAAAATGACTACTTATGAGATTACTTGCGTTTTCTAACCATTGATTAGCTTTTCAGCTCTCCGCGTTACATGTTTTTATTGGGACATTACTATATATTATTTATTAAGCTCTTATTAGTATATTGATTGAAGTTAAATCGTTAGGTTACCAACATGTATTTGAATAACTTAATAAACATAGCTGTTTTATACAATTCGGACAATACACTGAATGCACTTCTAGAAAATATATTAAGCTTTGGTTTTTTAAAATTATTTTACATACAAAGAATACCTGTCAATAGCATTGGTGACGCATTTTCACTCCATGCAAATTCAAACATTCTAATTAATTCTACTGTGATTGTCCAAAAATTACACAATTTGTGCTACTAAACGTCTATATATTACTTAGTTAACATTTGATTGATCTTTCTTTACCCACAATTTTGAATCACATTTGGCAAAAAGAAAAAATACAGGAAATAATGTCTTTAATGAAAACGTTGCAGTCATTAATATCACACAAACATGTAAATAAAATTGCTAAAGTGTCTTTATAGCTTAACGTAAACCAATTTTAAAGTAAAATTCCTCTTTGATATCTAAAGTTCGAAATAGAGTACCTATTTTTGATGTGATGAAATAAAGATTTTGAAATATTAGCTATTTCTGGCTTTAATTTCTGCACAGTGAACGTCTTGCATCTTTACTTGATGCCGAAAATCGGCCTTTCAACACCAAGAAATAATTTAGGTGGGTCCTACCTTTCGTTGTCACCCCTGCGCTGATCACAGATACACAGAGGTCTTCGTCGAGTTTCCTTGTTTCGGGCCTGCGCAACGATCGTTCCGGATGCTAGGTTCTCTCAAAGGGCTTTTGGTGTGCCTTCATCATAATCTGCAAGGGGCGATGAACTCTGACCTGTTTTTCTTCACTGGAAAACTGCTCCCGCCGATTCATCTCCTCACCATGCACTTTTCTGCACCAGCACTTTTGATCACTACACTGCACCAACATCACCGTTTCTATCTCGGGTGTAGTGTTGCACGGACTAATTTTTTTGAGTGTTTTTTTTTTTAGTGTTCATTGTAATGCAACCTAATCGTATATTCCTAAGGCTAGTCTTAGTGTTTTTTTTTTTTTTTTTTGAAATGAGAAGCAACTTTTAAGTTTGTTTTTTTGGCTCCTTATTAATTTTAGTTAAACAAGTCCGTTGACGCTTGTCGTCTGGAATATTTGTAGATATATGTATATGCGTGCAAATGTATCATCCACACAAAAAATGTATATAAACACTTTAATGTTTTTCTGAGTTTAGAGTTTTAACTAAAGAACATTTACGTATAAATGTCTACGCTATAGTGCCGTCGAAGACCGAACACTGGGCTGGTTTTCTAGTTTAGCCGCTCATTTTATCTTTTACTTAACGTGTTGTATATGTTAATGTGTTGTGTGAGGTAAACTTGGTATATCACTAATTGCTTGCGACTCACTTCCGATTCCTGTTTGCGACTGCTCGAAATTTTGAATTCTCAACTTGCCTTTTTTGGAACACGCTTCTAATTGTGTTTCCGATTTCCCCCTTTTTAGTATCAATGTCTTCCTGAAGGATGAATTACAGGTAAAACACATGCAGATATGGCGTATATGTCATCAAGCAAGCCTGTATTCATATCATCTGCAGCAAGTGTAGTCTTTGTCAGCAGCTGAACATCTGTCGCGAGTACACTTTTGCCAGTGATACCTCCAGCAGTGTGCAAACAATCTCTTTTTCCTATCCGCAATAGTGCTCACAGGTGAGGCTCAGTTCACACGAGAGGGCATCCTGAATTACTACAATGTGCATGTTTGAGCAGACGATAATTCTCATGTGATCAGTCCCAGGAGACATTAACAAAGTTTGCTCGCAGTGTGTGGTGTAGTATTGTCGGTGTAAACTCCGTCCTTCAGGAAGACATTGATACCAAAATTACCTTCCTAGCTTACTTAGGTGCTGAGCTATTGAGGTTTAAATTGAGTTAAATTGAGGGGCGTCCAGAATGTCACTATTTTACACCGTCAGGAAGTTCTATGGTCGTAGCTCTGTAACGATGCATTTCCAGCCATATGGTCATATGAACCTTTTTACTTGTCTGCCCATAAGAAACCCACCCCTGAAATTTTGCCGTACCTTTTTGTTACACCCCATATATAATACTATAGTGTATAACGTTTGCGAAGCTTTTCGCCCATCTTATGAATTTATCCTTTTTCATATAGATCGTTAGTTTATTGTCAGTTTGTGTTAATTTTGTTATAATTATCATTACTTTCGCAGAAATACACTTTTTATTGCAGTAATAAAGTTTCCCACCAAGTGTGAATCAGCCTGCCCATAAACAATTTTCATAATTTTCCACTTCATATCGTTAGTTTACATTAGTTTTGCTAAAACTATTGTTAGTTTCGTAAAAGTACACCTTATGTTCTGGAAATTAAGTTTCCCGCCGGGACAATTTCACAGACGTTAGTTTGTAAGTACGTAAATGAAATACGTTTTTAGATGTATTTAGATGAAGTGAACCCCCTTTAGAAAATCGAGCGGAGTGCAATTGTACCGGTTCCCCCCCCCCTTAGAGGCGGCCATACTACCGGGGTCATTACTTAAAGCGTCATGATATAAACATCATAATTTTCATTTTAGTTATTCATGACAAATTAAATGAAAAAAAATGAAATCTTTTAATTTAACGTACCATGATTATACCTTTCAGGCTAAGGGAGACGAATGATGCTGGAAAATTTGGTGGAATGAGAATGTGGGAGAAAACCGGAAGTACCTGAGGAAACCCGCGGACACGATGGAGTCCACTACAAACTGACCTTGCCGGGGATCGAACGAGGGACCAAACCCACCAGAGATAAGCCATCTACCAGTGAACCACAGTGCTCCGCTCGTCCCCTTTACAAGTCAAATTGATAGCAGTTGTTGACTGAAAAAATATTTTATGTCCTTTTCGGGAAGAGACAAGTCCAAATATAATAACTAAGTTAAAGTCACTGCTGCTATTATGCACGTGTGCATGAAGTATTCTGGAAACCGTCCTTTTAAAAAAATGATTGAAGTAATCTCTTTAGCATTCAGTTTTCCATATGACTAGTATTTGAATTCAGTTCTCCTAAGATTGCCAACGAGTGTTCTATGTAGTTCTTGTATCTCCTGACTTCTTTTCTTAAAACGGCTTGAAACAAAAATTGCTATTGACAAGACAACTGGAGAAGAGCGAAGTCCATTTTGTATATGTTTACTTTCCGGACACTTCTCTTTGGATGAGATTGGATGTGACATCCGGAGTGACATGCAGAGATTCCCAAGAATGTAAGAGCGACGCGTGGGGTAACAGGTAGATGGACTTGTGATTGTCTTCTTGCTGCATTGGTTCCTTCTTGTAATTGGACATGGCTCCTCCATTAAAGAATTCTTGCTGACACGAAGCTTTCAGCATAACGTAGCTACTATTTCTTCATTCCTTCCATCATTATGGACCCAAAAGGTTTATAAGCTAAAACACACACACACACACACAAAAGAAAAAAGCACTATAAAGTTGTGTGAGCGTATATACAGAGGGTTGATTAATTCGTGTGTCAATTTCATTTGTTTACTGTGCAAAAGTGGTATGAGGTAAAGCCGTGCAATTTGGTGTAACTTTAGACGAAGGACATAAGTTTTGTTTCGTCATAGAAGCATGTCACTTGCACTTAAGAGTGAAGAGATATAGGGTCAAAGGTCAAATTTCGATTTTTTCCTTATGGGATTGCAATGTTAAATTCTGAAGGAGTCTGGAAAAATAGTAAATCGAAGTGATAACAAAGAAAAAGTTGTATGGTATGATTCTATGTCGGAAGCCGACCAAATATGCGTCAACCAAGTGTCATGGTCAGAGGTCACTGTCAGATCAAGGTCACAGGTCACCTTGAGAACCCATTTGACATGATGAGGTACGGACATTGCGTTGTTTTCAGAGTATTCAAATGGGTTCTTAATATGACCTGTGACCTTGATCTGACCGTGACCTCTCTCCTTGAAACTTGATTCACGCATATTTGGTCGGCTTGCGACATAGAATAATACCATACAACTTTTTCTTTGTTATCACTTCGATTTACGTTTTTTCAGCCTCTTTCAGAATTTACCATTGCAGTCCCATAAGGAAAAAATCGAAATTTGATCTTTGACTCTATATCTCTTCAATCTTTAGTACAAGTGACATGCTTCTATGACGAAACAAAACTTATGTCCTTCTTCTAAAGATACACCAAATTGCATGGCTATACCTCATACCACTTTAGCGCAGTGAGCAAATGAAATTGACACACGAATTAATCAACCCTCTGTATTGTGTGTATATATAGAATGTTGTGGTTTGTGTGGATGTGTTGTTAACCCGCCCACCATCTTCCAAAATGTTACGGTTAGATTATAGGTCTTAAAATAATTTGAAGGCGGCTGACCATACAACCTTCCAGAAGCTAAAGACTTTTTTAACCTAGTAGCTAATCTAATAACTACAATTAAAACACAATATTTTTCTTACTACAGAAAAAACACACAAGTAAAACTGTAAAAAAGTAAAAACAAAACATTTCTAATTTTTTAAAAATATTATCATTATACTGTATATTATTAAATTATCCACAAATATGCACCGAGGTTAAGGTAGACGTGATCTACACGAAAATCACACACTTGACATATTTCTACGAAGCGCGACGCCGTGAAGTTACCGTTACAAGGGGTCATAATGAAGAATGAACTCCTTCCCAGAATCTGTTCAGTTTCGGTGGCATCAGGTTATATTCGACCACACTACTCTACTGCGTGAGTAACGAGATACTATTGGTTCTCTCATGGTAATCCCAGGGCAATGAGTTGTATATGTGCGGTACAGTTGCACATTGATTTTGGCTCAATGCAAATGAATCAACCTCTGTACTTCATTTAAAGCCTAGGCTTGGTAAAATTTAATTTCTTAAGGAGTTTGGTTTACCAAAAAAACTAAACTAAACCAAACTATTTCTCGTGGTGTACACTGCGACAGCTATTTGTTTTTTGTTTAAATTTCCAAATCAAGAAAACTTAACAGAAAAAAAAATAGAGCTAAGATATGGAAGATACGGAAACATATTGCATGAAAACAAAGGTATTGTATATTGGCCTATGTTTCCATTAGATTACCTAGCATCCATATATTGAAACTGAAAATGTAACTTTTGTTGTCACCGTAAGAGACGAAATTACTTCATTCGCCCAGTAGAAAGGGATGAATGTTTTGGTGTAGTATGGTTATTTTGTATCTTTCTTTAGCACAGCGTTTCCCAACCTTTTTCAACTTGCGGCATACTACGGGTGTAACTTGAATTTTCGCGGCACACTCATATATTATTATTATTATTATTATTTTATTCGTAAATATAAAATACCGTGGTATTTTTTTTGTTTGTTTGTTTGTTTGTGATTACTGATCTGCTCGATCGCTGCTTCTTCCCCCGTGGTAAATCATTATGCTTATTTTTCATTCTAGTGTAAAACTAGAGAACAATTGCACTGAAATATAGGACTCAGGTTTTTAAAAATACCCTTTCTTTTTCGAAAACTGTATCCAACCTTTCACTAAGAAGGAAGATCACTAAATAACGAACGAACAAACTAATCTCTTGTACTTGAATAACACAAATGTAGGTAATTTGTATACAAGTTTGCTTTACCGAAAGGAATGAATATTTTAATATTTCAAGTTACAAAATATTCTGCAACAATAAAGAAGCAATAATGGTAATAACGATGATAAGAAATACTTTCTTCAAAGCTAAAAATGTACAGAAAAGTAACACAGTATGAAACTTATAATTTATTAACATCGTTGATCTTCATTACAATTGTTAAATAGGCCTATTTTATGAAGGTTAGAATTATTCAATAATATTAGTAATGTAACATTATTTCAATAATATCTATTGAAGGTTGCAATTGTTTAATAATAATATATGAAGATTACAGTTTTTCAAAATTAAGTGAAACAAGTTGGTGCATGAAACAAAATTAATGTGCAACTTGAGCTTGATGCTCTTTCATAATCTTCTTCAATTGTGGACTGATAGTTGTTAAACACACCCTCATGTCGTGTTCTGGAGTTAACAGTTGTGACCCGTTCTTACACTTGATTGTGTTCTTTGCAGAAAATACTGCTTTACTTAGAAATAGCTAGATATTCTCTCCGGAGAGAAATCCAGAATGATGCCTTGTCTTTTTGTGAGTGCTGGAGCTTCAAACCTCGGTTATTCCTCACATCGACCAATTCACTTTTTTCCTGTACATTTAATTCTGCTGACTGTAGGACAAAAGGCGCAAAGTAGTCCCTCACCCAGTCAAATGAATTAAACTGAAGCGTAGGAAAATACTTCTCAACATTGGTACACAACAAAGACAATGTGTGTGAAATGAGTAGTGGTCTGCGCAGATGCGGATACCCGCGGATATCCGCATCAAAACGGGTATCTGCGGATATATATTTCATTTCTGTGTGGATAGCGGATAAAGTTGCGGATATGGTGTCCTACTTCTTTTCCCTACCTAAAAAAGCGCTATGAAATTTGTGATGATGGTGGAAAGAGCACTAAGAAACGTTTGTTTCGAATTAGAAGTGTTAAAGCCGGTTGAAAAATAACTAAAATCAAAACAGGTGTGTTTGAAGGTTGTGACTCAGTGACAGGAAAAGGGCAAGAAATGACTCGAGAAAGTTGTTCTTTTATTGCTCTTTTCAATGGCTATTTAAACTGTACCTAAAATAGTTTCGAAATCATGACTATTATAGAATATGTAAGTTGTATATATTTGCTACCTCATTATCTTCGAATGCGGGTGCGGATAGAGATGCTGCGGATGCGGTACGGATGCGGATGCGATATTTTATATTCGCGCAGACCTCTAGAAATGAGTGTTGAGAGATGTGTCAATTTTACAGCACTTTGTAATCTCAAATGTCGCATTTGTTTTGTTTTCTAATTCTGACCTCCCAAAATGAGAGTTTCTCCCTAAATGAGCAAATTTTGTCACTTAAGGTTAGGATATTTCCCTTTTTTCCCTGCATACATTTGTTCAGCGTATTCAATGTTTGGAATATGTCGGTAAGAAAAGTAACTTTATTGCACCAAGGATTATCACTAAGGAAATCAACATTTTCACTTTCTTCTGACAGAAAGAATAGAAGAAGTTGTTCTTTAAGTGCAAAAAATCTTGACAATACACGACTACGAGACAACCACCTCAATTTCGTCGCGGCACACCAGTGGCCCATTCGCGGCACACCGGTTGGGAAACGCTGCTTTAGCACATGCTTTACATAATATATTATTCGCATCAACTGATAAAGTTTCTTCGTCAATAGTTCACTGGTTGAAAGGGAATAATTTTGAAGGCTTCTGTTGTAGCATCTCGAGCGATGCGTACGTGAACTAAACAATGCTGTCAACTGACTTTACAGATTGAAAAATATCTGTACTGTTGAGAGAAGTCATGGTCAACGACAAACAGATAACAAGTCTTGTTTGGATACAATATGGATCTGCCACCTTTTTTTCCTTCTTCATATAAACCAAGAGGTTCCATAGAGAGATTTCAATTAGTAAAAATCTAATTTATTTCTATACTTGGTAAGCGACTACCTATGAACTCAAAGTTCTTCCTTGCAGGAACCCATTCTGCTGAATGAAGTTTTAAAAATGAGCAAACATAATAATTCTCTGAATTTATGCACTTATATGCAATAATGGTGGAAATATACACTAACCTCTCAAATATGCATTAGTAAATGCTCTATAAAAATGTTGTTATACCTGAATATAAGTTGTAATGGATACATATTAAGACAGTATATCGATATCACATTAGAAGAAGAAACATGCAAATATGAAAAATCCGTAGCAGTCATTATACACTGCTATGCCGATTATCACAAACTAAAACTCAAATTTTACAAATGTTTCAGTTTAATATCAAATGATTATGCCCATTAGGCTAAAGGGAGACGGATAATTAGAGCTAGTGAATGATGATGAAAGAATTGGTGGAATGAGACTGAGGAAGGAAAAGAGAGTACTCCGAAAAACGAAGGATACGATATTGTCCACCACAAACTTACTTGGCCGCGAATCGAACCAGAGACCCCATTGACCAAAGGTAAGCACCCTACCACTGAACCACCTTACCCACTAACTCAAATTTTGCATTGCGTTGACGAAAATTGTTATGAAATGAGACCCAGTATCTGTAGGTTTTCTCCCGTTTTTACCCCACATTCTCATTCCATCATTATTTTCATAATCATTCACTGTAATTAATGATGGATTTCCTATGGCCTGCAAGGCATAAGCGTGCGACGCAGAACGGTAAAATTTCATTTGACGGTTGCAACTGAAGAAATATGTTTGTTTTTCAAAGTTTTCGTAGTTTTATTTAAAATAATTTTCTGCATTTAATTTATTTGTTATATAAAAATAAATATTTAATATTTCACTTTTAAATATTACCCCAAATTTCTGAAATGAACAAATTTAATTTAAACTTACGTAAATAGAAAATACACCTCGAACAAAACGATTTTGCATAGCGCGAACTTTCTTTTTAAACCCTATTAATCGTGTTACTAAAGATGTTCCTATACTTTTAAAAATGCATATTACGTTATTATCAGTAAAGATCAATGGACGATATAACAACCATTTCGTATGTCAAGAAAGAAATGCAGCTAGGGTGGAATGTTCTTGAACACGTTTTTAACTGACTAACAAGTCTTTTACATCGATTTCTGAGCATCCTTTTAAAGCCTGCGAAATTGTATTCATGCTGCTCACTGAGTGATCCTTTGCAGTAAAGTCAGCATGGGTCAATGAGTCTATTTAGGTTGACCTTTTACTTTGTCCTAATGCATTGGAGAATGTTGTCTGCCAACAACAAATGTCCACTGCCCAGGTGGTTTACCATTTTGTAATCATCTACAACCAAAATGGGAAATAGAAGTGCATGTAATCACAACTGTTGTCACTAGAAAGCAGCTCTTATCGGTATCAATAGTATGAAGAGAAAACACAGTTGGATTTCTTCCAAATTTGTTTCGTAATGTTTCAGTGCTGGCGAAGAAAACAGATGACATGTGAAAATAAAATATGAAGTTATCTGTGTTACTTTGCTCTTGATTTCTTTTTCCTATGATACATTTTTCATATATCTATGCTGGATTATTAGGATTATGACCAAACACCAACAATACCCAAGCAAGCACAAAATTTGTACCACAGTATATTATGACACTTAATCTTAAGGGACGGTGGTGTGATATTGTTCTAAATGTACATGTTCCAACTGAAGATGAGGGTGACGATATAAAAGATAGTTTTTACGACGAAGTGGAACGGATATTTGACCAACTCCCGCGATATCATATGAAAATTCTATTAGGGGATTTCAATGCGAAGGTAGGACGAGAGGATATTTTCAAACGATTATAGGGAACGAAAGTCTGCATAAGGAAACTAATGACAACGGTGTTAGACTCGTGAACTTAGCAACATCCAATAGTAAAAATAAAAACATCCGGGACATGTATAAGGGGATCAGCGAATTTAAGAAAGGCTATCAACCTCGTACTTATATATTAAAGAAAGCTGACGGAACAGTTCTCACTGATACGGATAGCCTCTTAAATAGATGGAAAGATTTCTTTGACGATTTGCTGAACACGCAGCCAAAAATTAACGTGCATGAAGAAAAGGAGATACACACCGCAGAATCGTATATTCCAGAACCCAACCGAATAGAAGTAGAAACCTCTATAAAGAAATTAAAGAAACACAAATCTCCGGGTGTAGATGAAATTCCGGCTGAGTTAATTTTAGCTGGAGACGAAAAATTGTGGAACAAGATACACAAACTCATTCTCCTTATATGGAACGAGGAAGAATTGCCACAAGAGTGGAAAGAATAAATCATTGTTCCAATTCACAAGAAAGGCGACAAAACTGACTGTAATAATTATCGAGGCATTTCTCTTCTGTCAACATCCTATAAAATCCTTTCAAATATTCTATTAGCAAGATTGACCCCACACGCAGATGAAGTTATTGGAGATTATCAATGCGGATTTAGACGAAATCGATCAACATCGACCAAATATTAACCATTCTCCAAATACTCGAAAAAAGTGGGAATACAATATCCCGGTACATCAACTATTTATTGATTTTACAAAGGCGTACGACTCGGTTAGGAGAGAAACATTATACAACGTTCTTACAGAACTTGGAATACCGAGAAAGCTAATTAGATTAATTAAGATATGTTTAAATGAATCCCAAAGTAAAGTCCGGGTAGGAAAATTTTTGTCCACGAGCTTTCACGTCGAAAATGGCCTGAAACAAGGAGATGCGTTGTCGCCATTATTATTTAACTTTGTGCTGGAATACGCTATAAGGAAAATCAAAGATAGCAACCAGGGCCCACAGTTGAACGGTATTCACCAGGTTATGGCATATGCTGATGATGTAAATTTAATAGGGGATGATAGGAGAACAATAGAAAGAAATGCAGAGATCTTATTAAACGCTTGCAGGGACACGGGTTTAGAAGTAAATACAGAGAAAACTAAATACATGGAAGTGCGTCGGGACTGTAATACGGCAAATTGTGGATGCGTTAAAATATTAAATAATACTTTTGATAAAGTGAATACTTTCAAATATTTTGGATCAATATTAACAGACGAAAATCATATTCACGAAGAAATTAAATGTCTACTAAAAGCAGGGAAATCGTGTTACTATTCGGTTCAAAATCTCTTGTCGCCGCGAATTCTGTCGAAGAATTTGAAGCTTAAAATATAAAAAACGATAATCATACCTGTTGTTCTGTATGGTTGCGAAACATGGTCGCTTACACTGAGGGAAGAACATAGACTGAAAGTATTTGAGAACAAGATCCTAAGAAGAATATTCCGATCCAAGAGGAACGGGAATGGGGAATGGCGGAAACTTCATAATGAGGAACTACATAATTTATACGATTTACCCAACATTGTTAGGGTCGTCAAGTCTAGGAGGCTTAGGTGGGCAGGCCATGTAGCTAGAATGGAAGAAAGTAGAAACGCTTTCAAAGTCTTGACTGGAAGACCAATCGGAAAACGACCATTAGGAAGACCTAGGCGCAGATGGGAGGACGACATTAAGATGGATGTCGCAGAGATAGGAATACAAGTAGAAACTGGATCCAATTAGCTAAGGATAGAAGTCAGTGGAGAGCTTTTGTGAACGCGGCATTGAACCTCCGGGTTCCATAGGCCATAGAGTTAGTTATATTATGACACATCTATGGAAATTATGATAAGTCAATTGTAAGATCAAGTAAATATATATTTTGAATAGGTGAGTTTCGTTTCAAAATGTGAAACTAGCTACGATAGTCTTCCAAACTATTCAATTAGTACATTTATTATATAACTGCTCGTTGCAATACAGTAATAAGATCAAAGATATAACCTGTTCCTCGGAATCCATATCAGAAAGCCACTAGGCCTATGCACTCGTTATCCCTTAGGCTTACAGCTCACTGGAGACAAAACAGTTGCACAATTACCTCGTCGCTGTCGCCTGCAGTCAGCAACTTTACGGAGACAAAACAGCTTTATTGCCATACCCTCGCTCACTGGCCACAGCAACAGAAAAGTTGCTAGGCATTTGATATCACAATTTGGCGGGATTGGGCACAGTACAATAGACTACGAATGATGTGTTATTGCTTGTGTGCTAATACTGAATTTAAGAAGGAAAAAAAAAAAAAAGAAATACTGGGTGCATCCTATATACAGTGAGAGATTGCTGAAGAGAAAATTTTACACGCTATATTCTGATTTACGCAATTATACCTCGAAGCTCATTCCAGTTTATATTATATATATATATATATATATATATATATATATATATATATATATATATATATATATATATATATATATATATATATATATATATATATATACAAACACACTTCCTCCCCCAATTTCTTCTTTAAATTTATATCTCAATATTTTTGCAAACTTATTATATATATATATATATATATATATATATATATATATATATATATATATATATATATATATATAAACGAGAATAGATATAGATATATATTCTCTATTTTCTCAATTAATTTTTCATTGTGTTCATCTCTAATTAAAGACATATTAGCTTCCATTGCAAACACTTCTTTTCACGCGCTGCACTTGCCTGACATGAAGTTGCCAGTGAGCGGTAGGCCTCATTATTTCTGTTCTAATGCGATAAATATGGAAACTGGAAATCGCTAATTTGAGCTACTTCTGGTGTGAATAAAGAGTTAAGGGAAGAAACGGAACCTATTCTTGGGAAGCTGAATCGATTGCAGGAAACCGATATTCGATATCCATTACAATTTTTTCACTACGAAAGTCCGATTTGAAACGGAAAGTAATAGAAAATTTCAACTATTTCCGTTTCGTCGACAATGTTTCGGATTGCGTTGACATATTCTTTTGAGACACTGTATCGGTTACAGAAAACAGTTTATCGTTTTCTATTACTGCTTTAGTTCTATGTCGATAAACGTTAAAACTAGGGATGGGCAAAACCGGTTTTTATAAAAACCGAAAACCGGTTTCTATAAAAACCGAAACCCGAAAAACCGACATTTCGGTTTTCTCCAAAAACCGGTTCGGTTTTTACCGAAACCTGTTTCGGTGAAAACTTTTCGAAAACACGTAAGACTATTTCTGTCGAAATGGATTCGGTTTCCGGAGAACAACGAAACACCATTCTGGTCAGAAATAAAACAAATTTTGAAAAAAACCGGAATCGGTTTTGAAGAAAACCGAAACCGGATCTGGTGAAAAACCGAACCGGTTTTGGAGAAATCCGAACTGGTTTTGAAGAAAACCGAAACCGGTTCGGTGAAAAACCGAACACCGAAAAACCGGTTTTTTTGCCCACCACTAGTTGAAACCAGAAATGGTTAATTTGAACCACTTTTAGCAGAGAAGGTAGTACCTAAATCCTGAGAAGATGAATCGATTGCAAAGACTCAACTCAATATCTCTAATCGTTTTTGCTCTATGGAAATCAGTACTGAAAACAAGATGTAGTAGTAAATTTCAACCATTTTTGGTTTCGGTAGAATGTTGCAGGTTGTGGCGATATGTTCTTGATTTGATTTCATTTTCAATTTAACGTCCCTTTCAGCAGCGAGGCTATATGAGATGGGACTTACTGATTAACGTGGAATATGAACCACATGAGCTCCCGCCAGGAATCGAACCCGGGTCTCCCATGCCAAAGGCACGTACGCTAACCGTTTAGCCACGAAGGAGCTCATAATATGTTCTCTTGAGACCCTGAATTAGTTACAGAAAACAGCTTGTCGCTATTTTTGTTCTATGGCGATAAATGTTGAAAACGGAAATGGTTAATTTAAAAAAAAACGGTTAGAATAGACGGTTAACGGAGGAAATGAAACATATTCTTTGATTCCTATCGACTCGAACTTCAAATCTCTTTCACATGACTAGTCGATACAAAATCAAACATCATTCTTAGTCCTTTTACTGCTCTCTAAAGTATGATTTCATAGGTAGCCAAGCCGATACTTCTATCTTTTTCCTGAGAATAACTAGGGTACTTAACAATTACGTATCCCATTTTCAGGTGTAGAATAACACCGGTTCAATATTTCATAGACATAGTGTCTAGTAGTATTGGATTCCCACCCCAAAAACTTTGGACTCCTCCCAACAAAAATTTCTGCATAAGCCCCTGGTGAAATCAAAATTAAAGTTCCAGAGTTAATTATAATTTTGGGCTAAATCTCATTAAACATACTTTGTACTATCGTTTTGCTAGTGCAAAGACTTGATGACTGTATATCTTGATATCAATTTCATCTTCTAATAGTACAACTTCAATTTATAAGTTTACAAAGCATAATACTTTTTCTCGATTCTCTCCGGAACTAAACATGACAATTTACAGCCAGCCATAAGATTTTGCGCAACTCAGCCAGATCTATCTTTTGGTATATGATATATCAAATCTTTTTGGACATTTTCCCCCATTAAACGTTAATGCACGGGTAAAGTGAGGATGAAGGAGACTGCAAGGGGATGCCGTTCCATCACTTCCAGAAAATATCTCTGGCGTCCTTCTACTTACTAAAAATACAATGGGCAAAGACAGACACGGGGGACAGCGTGACGTCATGCGTCTCCTACCTTTTCAGATCCACTTTTACCCCTCCGCTGATGTCATTATATAGTAGAATATGTATCATTTACAATTTAAAATATTCGTGGGTACTGTATTATCAAAATTTGCCCACTGCTGAATGTATCAGGTGATTTTTTTTTAAATTAGTGAATTGTTATCCAAAGTATTGAAAGAAAAAGCAAAAAAAAAAAAAAAAAAAAAAAAAGCAAAAAAAGAAACATGATTCACGCGAGTTCTTTGAACAGGTTCTTAAGTTTTATAGAACACGCAATATGTGAAACATGAAGCAATGTTTACTGCCTGGGGAATATCCTTGGTATGTAAAGTATTGGAGTTAAGAATGGTCTTTTTATATCTATAGAAACCAATAACTCTACGTTTAAAATTGAATTTTGCTTATTTTTCTTTCACTTATCCTTTCAAATTATACAGGTGTTTCATAAGTTATTGTTCAATTTTATTAGAATCAGGCTAGTAGGGCTTATAAGAATTGTAATGTTAATACGCCCGTCCGTTACTCCACAATATAACTCTTTAACGAATGCGAATTTCTGACTTCTGGCTTTCTGCAACAGAAAGCAAGAGCGATTATTTCGCCCGAGTTCGTTGATGGACTTGAGCGGGCAGACTACTAAAAATGATACAAAAGCTAACCATTTTTCTTTTACCCGTTTTTTGATGTAACTTATCACAATAATAAATAATGTTATTCTACAACAGAAAATACGAATCAAAAGAATTTTCAGAGTTGCCATCCGTAGAAATTACAGTTTGGCCAGAATATGAATTACCCAAAAATCTAGGTTAAGGCAACGACCAGAAAAATAAACTCAACGGTAATTGATGACTTATCATGTTGTCTTCGTTCCTTGTTAACTACTTTTTAAATAATATTTGTATTTATTTCGTAAATAACAGAAAAAAAAAATTGTAATAAACTGCACAAAATACTGTAAATACAAACATTATTTAAAAAAGTAGTTAACAAGGAACGAAGACAACATGATAAGTCATCAATTACCGTTGAGTTCATTTTTCTGGTCGTTGCCTTAACCCAGATTTTTGGGTAATTCATATTCTGGCCATACTGTAATTTCTATGGATGGCAACACTAAAAATTCTTTTGATTCGTATTTTCTGTTGTAGAATAACATTATCTATTATTGTGGTAAGTTACATTTCATTATCTTTATTCACTTCGAAAAACGGGTAAAAGAAAAATGGTTAGCTTTTGTATCATGCCCCCCTGTACCCCTTAATCCACTAAAATCTTTAACGGTGACTATACATATCCTCTTTTTTACTATTGAATCAAAGGTCATTAATTGTAGAATGCAGGAAATTTCACATAACACCGCTAGATGGCAGTATACGTCAGCCAGTGGTCGATATCTACCGGATGAAATTGAATGATTTTTTAAATTAAAAGTTGAAGAAAATTTGTGAGAGAGGTTTCAGAATGATTTAGGATAGGAAAATCGTCCTACTGATCAAAATGAAATGAAATTTGTTAAAGTCATTGAGACATATTAGGCAGAAAGTGGACAAAATATACACAATTAATCTTAAACCTATTCTAAGCACTTCCTAACCTAATCCTAACCCCTAACATTCCCAATAATAATAATAATAATAATAATAATAATAATAATAATAATAATAATAATAATAATAATAATAATAATAATAATAATAATAATAATAACTCTCTATATTACTCCACTACAACTTTCACATCATCTCTGACATTGTTATACGATGTAATATAGGATGTTCCAAGATTCCCTAATATGATAGCTCCATGTTGGGAGGTATCAAATTAGATGATTCAGAAATAGATCAATGACATACTCTCATATTTATTTTTCTTGATTCAACATCATAAAATTCTATCGTATCCTTCCTGTAGAAACACCCTATACGAGGACTGCTGGAAACGTTTAAGGAAACAATATGAAAAAAAGACATCTGAAATTCTGAAAATGGCTTTATTGTTTTTAAAAAATCACTTTTGAGAATATGATTTTGCGGGAACCGGTCAAAACCCCCACAGCCAAAACACCCACACTCAAGAAATGTCAAAACGCCCACACAAACGGTCATAACCCCCACACAAATGGACAAATCTCCCAAATACACGAACGGTCATAACCCCCACAGCCAAAACCCCCACACTCAAGAAATGTCAAAACGCCCACACGATCGGTCATAACCCCCACAGCCAAAACCCTCACATTGGTAATCGGTCATAACCACCAACGGTCATAACTCCCACACAAATGGACAAAACAGCCACACATAGCAACGGTCACAATTCCCACATAAATGGACAAAACCCCCACACAAATGGACAAAACTCCCACATGCAGAAATTGTCACAACTGCCACACAAATAGACAAAACCCCCACACAATCGGAGAAATCTCCCACACTCTGAAATGATCCTGGTTGCATGTCTTGCCCTTGTACTTTTTAATAACATTTTTTATTCCACTTAAACTGATGTTGCAACTATTCTTCTTGCACTGTTTTCTAATGACAGAAACACTAAAGTGGGCGTCATAAAGAGCCGCAACAATCTAAATCTCACGGTTGTCACTCATTCATTTCACACACAGCATCAACATTACTATCGTGGATGAATGACGCACAAAATCATAAATGAGAAATGTGAGGCCACGCTCAATTCAGAAAACCAATTGCACCATTGTTGAATGGCGCTTCATTACTAAAAGCTAAATGAAGTCGCTTGATGTATTGTTTCTGTGTTAGAGTTAAGACTACATTTGGAACCATAAAAATCATTGTTTAAAAATCTTCAAGAAAAATTTGCATTTCTCAAACAAAATTACTTCTTTGAACTACTGCGAAAAATAAACGAATTGCCTTTAACAAATAAAGATAATTCAAACATAGAAACGTTTATTTTTTCGAATTTTAGCAAGCAGCCCTCGTATAAATATTAACATCTTACGACTAATGCAAATTAAATTCTTTGCCACAGTGATTTTTAACGACAATTAGTATTCTCTCTCTCTTTATATTTTATATATATATATATATATATATATATATATATATATATATATATATATATATATATATATATATATATATATATATATATATATATATATAGATAGATAGATAGATAGATAGATAGATAGAGAGAGAGAGAGAGAGAGAGAGAGAGAGAGAGAGATACAGAGTAGGAAGTTGAAAATCCGAACTAATTGGGACCACAGGTACTTCGGATTTTCGAAAATGATCACGAAAATGCCATTTAAGCTTAAAAAACTGTAAGGCTATAAAAAAAACTGTATGCTCTTTTATCGATACAGTGGTTATACGTACATACAGTAATTACAATACCGTACGTAAGGCTACTTACATTTAATGTTTCTGAAGAACCTGTTCGTTCACTAAATTAAACTCTTGTTGTAACTCACACTTAAAACTTAACTTGAATAGGCCTAAGAGAAAATAAAAATATGTATGACAAACAATTACATATGAATGAACCTTTGTAAAAACACTGACTTCACACAACGCCGAAGGATATCCCTATTGTTTGTTTATGGCTTGCGCTAAGACAAAATGTCAAAAACTTCTAGGGACCGCGTTCGGATTAGCGACGTCCTACTGTATATTACATATATATAGTTGCGTATTTAAGGGGGGCTTCCGGGCTTAATCCCCCCGAAATCTTATTTACTATAGTCAAGTAAATGAAATATCTTGCAGAATTTTCATATTTCCAGGTAAAGCCCTCCCCCGAAGGGAATCCGTGCCAGTTGCGGACGCTGCTCTTATCTGTTAAAATCATTCCCAGTCGTGTCGCCACGTTTGGCCTAATCCTCGTTTCGCCTAACCAATTATCTGACACTTTTATGACAGATAAATGATAAGATTTGTGTCCGCCATTTTAGGCGAAAAAAGGATCCTCGTTTGGCCTAATCCTCGTTACGCCTAAAATGGCGGACAATAAGAAAAAATCGTGGAAATTCAACTAGAGGGAAATTATATAAGAGAAAATTTCCCTAGTATATAAAGAATTAAGAAATGCAAAATATATAGATTAATATTATATTAACTATTTTCGAGGAGTTAGGATTACCAAAACTCCTTTCTGTATTTACTAGGACCATGGATATATACGAATATACATGAGTAGGCGAATAGCAAAACCCGTTAAATTCACATTTTAAAATTTGTGACAAATCGAGAAAAACTGTTTAAACACGTCATAATTGTAAAATAAACATTAGAAACTAGAGAACATTAAAAACTTAAGAATAATGTGAGTGTTGGGTTGTCGAAAGCTGTATAATCACACTAGTCTGTGAATTGCGTTATTGAAGAAAATAGTTTGGATTTAACAGGTTTTGCGTATGTAAATGGAAATAACAGCTTTTGCATCTGGGCGAGCGGCCATTTTTGTTGAGGCTCAAGATACAAAACCTATCAAAAAGAAAGGGAGTCAGAGTCAGAAATCAGTATTATGCCTACTAAAATATTGGGGGGGGGGGGGGATGTATTATGAACTATACATTGTACAAGATTGGCACAAATGAATATGGATACATAAATGCTACATTAATTTTGTTTTGTATTGTTTTGTATTGAATTATGTAACCTCTTCTCCATTATCATCTACTAAATGGAAATCCATACCGTCGTTGTCCTCTGGTGCATCACCATTTTCTCGGTTTTCTATTCCTCAAAAACCTCTTTGTAAAACGTGAGCTTTGAGCTGCTTTCAATCGTCAAACCCTTCGTAACTACAAGCGGAGTTAATTATACCTATTCGTATATATTTCTAAACTGAATGACTATATTTTGGAAGAGTTTCTAACCTTTTATGGATTAACATAGGGTGAATATTTATTTGCCAATTATCCCAATATATGAATTTGAAATATAGCAAAACAAAATGTGCAAATGTTGAGTTTGAGCAAAACAGTGGCGGAAAGAGAATCAAAAATGGTAAATAAGTGGCAATTTTTTTTAACATGTTGTACCAAAAGCATGTTATAATTTTGAATGATAATTGATACGAGACATTTTAAGAAAGAGGTTCTGCTGAAGCTGAAGAAACCGTTTCGAGAAGAATGTAATCCAAGAATGTTCTGTTCAAAGTAAAGAGTTACCCTGAAATACAAAACAAACGACTTTTAACCATAGATAGTCCACTCACCTTGTCTTTTTGGCTATATTTCGTTTCCAGTTTTTCATGTGTCTTGTACGTTTTCTAGACAATTTTGGTGTCTGATACCAAAATTATGATCATCGCTGCTTAGAGTATCGTTTTCTTTCGATTTTGCGTGCATTTGTCTAGTATGCAGTTCAGGGTGCGCGGTGGCTCAGTAGTAGAGCGTTCACCTATGGTGCTTGGGGTCCCTGGTTCGATCCCAGCTCGCGCCATGTGGACTTTGTGGTAGACAAACACCGTGAACGTGGGGTTTTCTCGAGGTTCTCCCGTTTCCTCTCACTTTCTTCATTCCATCATTTCATTCATTTCTCATCATCACCGTTTCCTTTAAACCTAACTGGCATAACCGTGGGACGTAAAACTAAACATTTCATTTTCTTTTTTTCACTCCAAAAATAAAAAAATAATGAAAGCACACACTTCAAATTCTGCCAAATAAAATTTCGAATGATTTACGGAGTGTTGCAATAAATATTCAGATTACTAAATTAATCCTATACAGTACGAAACCTCAAAGTGTTTGAAATATGGAATTAACCGGGTTTGATTCTGCTTTTCTCATGAGGTTATTTGCAGGTTTGGGATTTAACAGTTCATGAAACTGAATATGGAAGAGGGATTTAACTGGTTTTGCATCTTTTGCCATGATGGATTTAACAAGTTTTGGTAATTGGCACATATTTCAATCTCAATTTTTAACTAGTTAAAATGGCTTTTTCTACTGAATACTATTTGGAAATAATAGCTTTCCAACTAAGGTTTCCAGAGCAACCACTATCTCATTTTTTTGTTGTCCATGTGTCGGAGACCATGTTGATTTATAGTGTTTTTCTGTAAGCAATGTTTTGGACCTTTGGTACCTACTATTCACCCGTATTGTATCGAAGTACGAAGATCACCAGAGTCAACTATATCTTTATTTCTGTCATACGAGTGGAAATGGAGTGTACCAGCAGGACAACCACCCTCGTAACAGATCCCAGTTGGCCACCATCTGTTTGGAGGAGCATTCAACTTCTTCCTGCTGAAACAACCACCGAAAAGCCCGGATTTCAATCTCA
This sequence comes from Thermobia domestica, assembly GCF_964235325.1. Taxonomy (NCBI): domain Eukaryota; kingdom Metazoa; phylum Arthropoda; class Insecta; order Zygentoma; family Lepismatidae; genus Thermobia; species Thermobia domestica. The sequence goes on along the minus strand of NC_137466.1, from coordinate 49,382,234 downwards.
TTGTGCATCTCAGAGACTTATGCTATGGACATTCCCGGTAGTATGTGAAACGAGTGGAAATTCAACTCAAAAGTTGTAATTTCAAAAGTAATAATAAGAAATGAAATATATTTTTCTTCTTTCTTTGTCAGTAACACATTGAGATGTTTGAATTGTGGAATTATCCAAAGGGCAATTTGTCAGCGGAGCGATTTGTCACAAATCACTCATTGCGATCACAATTGTCCATTGTTAAGTTATGAGCAAATTTAGGGATCTTTTGTCAGATCTAGCTCGAAATAGTTACAAATTTCATACGAATTGTAATTGCAATAGAATCGGATCTCTTATAATGCATTAACAGTTTCAAAAAAGCGTTGAAACTGGAATGAAATCGTCTGAAAGATCAGCAAAATCTACAATAAAATAACTTTTGCATCTACATAAGAAGAAACACACAAACTATATTTCTTTTAACATACCGATTAGCAGTACCATTTGGCAATATCAGATATTTGGAAACAAACTGCAAACTAAAAGTTACTTTTGAACGGGACTCACCTTACAAAATTAACAGGTGTAACTTTTTGTGTTTCTCTCATCTCAAATATAGTCACTATACACTCTGTGGGTGCAATAATATTCTCAAAATGGAACGGAAAAGTAACTGTATAATTGTCAAAACATTTTTCCGAAAGCAAATAGTCCTATTACAAATTAGTTATGGGAAAACTAATTTGTATTTCTCAGTTCTTCACATAGTAGGGAATATTTTTTTTTCGAAAAATTTCTCTCCAGTTTTATCTCGACGATTTTTTTTATAGTCCACCATGTTAGGCAAAACAAGGATTAGGCCAAACGAGTATCCTTATTTCGCCTAAAATGGCGGACATAAAGCTTATCTTTTATCTGTCATAAAAGTGTCAGTTAATTGGTTAGGCGAAACGAGGATTAGGCCAAACGATGCAAGATCATTCCCAGTTGCGGACGCACAGGTGTTGTTTGGAATTTCCATGCCTCGATTACGATGCAACCAGACTTGTTAGTCTCAATTGCGGACGCGTGCAGGAGAAGAGGCTATTGATAACAAGTAGCAACGTTGCCACATTTTTCATTTCATTACATTTACTACCCTGCCTCGATATAAAGAATTCAAATCTGTCAGTATACGAACATCTATAATTATAAAGCTATGTAATATTAGAGATACTGCTAACCACTAGTTTATCCATTAATTACATATGAAATACATGTAAATTACATCAGAATTCCTGTAATTATTTTGCAGATTTGTGCATTATTTAATTTCATTTATCCCAGCAAATATTTAGTGAGGGAAATTTTCATGCAAAACTAATAAATTTAAATAACTTCTCTTTCGACAGGAAGAATAAAAATGGAAGTGTTACTTGGGCTTGCATCTACGACAAGTCCAAAAGTTGCAAAGGGCGAAAGTCAACGAAAGACAATGTTGTGCTCTGGGTTTCACAACATTCGTCTACCGGACGTTGAAGTAGCTGAAATAAAGAAGAAAATATCCAGCGCAAAGAAGCGAGTCCGGGAAGATCAACCTATTTGGAAAATATATAAAGAAGAGTCCGTGTAACGTGGGTTCCTGTCACCACTGCATGGCGCGTCCTCAGGTTGCGGATCGAGGAGAAGGCCTCTAGATATAGAGGTTAGCTGCGAATATACTGAATAAGCAGTCGCGGACAGCCGACTGGGAGTGGTCCTCCAGCTTAGGGGTTTGGGTAGGGCTAACAACCTCATCCTGTTAAAAAAAAAAAAGCACTTGTTCAGAAATATTCACAAAAGCCTCGGACAAGGACTGATAACTTGGCACGACCTCAGCAAAAGAAAATGGACATGAGATTTGGAACATGGAATATTAGGAGTCTTTATAGAGCAGGCGCGTTAAAATCCGTAACAAGTGAGTTAGAGAAATACAGGATGGACGTAGTAGGAGTTCAGGAAGTTAGGTGGGAAGGAAATGGATCTGAGAAATCCGGGAATTTTACGTTCTTCTACAGAGAAGGAAATAAAAATCACCAGTTAGGAACAGGGTTTTTCGTTCATAAACGTATATTACCAGCAATTAAACAGGTTGAATTTGTTACTGACAGACTTTCTTTTATTACTCTTAAGGGACGGTGGTGTGATATTATTGTTTTAAATGTACATGCCCTAACTGAAGATAAGGATGACGATATAAAAGACAGTTTTTACGAAGAAGTGGAACGGATATTTGACCAACTCCCGCGATACCATATGAAAATTCTATTAGGGGATTTCAATGCGAATGTAGGAAGAGAGGATATCTTCAAACCGATTATAGGGAACGAAAGTCTGCATAAGGAAAGTAATGACAACGATGTTAGACTCGTGAACTTTGCAACATCCAAAAACCTGATCGTGAAGAGTACAAAATTCCCACATCGCGACGTTCATAAATACACTTGGACATCACCAGACGGAAAAACACACAATCAAATTGATCACGTTTTAGTAGATAGAAGAAGGCAATCTAGTATAATTGATGTCCGGTCGTTTAGAGGGGCTGATTGTGACACTGACCACTATCTGGTAGCAGCGATAATACGAGAGAGGTTATCGTTGAATAAAGGTAATATTCATTGTCCGAAAACAGAGAGATTCAATTTAAATAAATTAGAAGAGATCCAGGTAAGAGAAAAATACCAGATTGAACTTTCGAATAGATTCTCGGCTTTAGAAGATTCGGAGTGCACTAGTGTTGAGGATACCTGGATTGAAATTAGAGATAGCATTAAAATTTCAGCAAAAGAAAAATTGGGACACGCGGAAATACGTAGGAACAAACCATGGTTCGACCAGGAATGAATAAAACTAGCAGAGAAGAGAAAACAGGCAAAATTACGTTAGCTACAAAATCCGAATGAAATAACTACACAAAATTTCGCAGGTATCAGGCGAGAAACTTCCAAAACTTTCAGAACAAAGAAACGCGATTTACTGAAAGCTAAAATTAAGGATCTTGAAGATAATAGTAAAAATAAAAACATCCGAGACATGTATAAGGGAATCAGCGAATTTAAGAAAGGCTATCAACCTCGTGCTTATATATTAAAGAAATCTGACGGTACAGTTCTCACTGACACGGATAGCATCTTAAATAGATGGAAAGATTTCTTTGACGATTTGCTTAACACGCAACCAAAAACTAGTGTGCGTGGAGAAAAGGTGATACACACGGCAGAACCGTATATTCCAGAACCCAACCGAATAGAAGTAGAAACCGCTATAAAGAAATTAAAGAAACACAAATCTCCGGGTGTAGATGAAATTCCGGCTGAGTTAATTTTAGCTGGAGGCGAAAAATTGTGGAACAAGATACATAAACTCATTCTCCTTATCTGGAACAAGGAAGAATTGCCACAAGAGTGGAAAGAATCAATCATTGTTCCAATTCACAAGAAAGGCGACAAAACTGACTGTAATAATTATCGAGGCATTTCTCTTCTGTCAACATCCTATAAAATCCTTTCAAATATTCTGTTAGCAAGGCTGACCCCATACGCAGATGAAATTATTGGAGATTATCAGTGCGGATTTAGACGAAATCGATCAACTATCGACCAAATATTTACCATTCGCCAAATACTCGAAAAGAAGTGGGAATACAATATCCCGGTACATCAACTATTTATTTATTTTAGAAAGGCGTACGACTCGGTTAGGAGAGAAACATTATACAACGTTCTTACAGAACTTGGAATACCGAGAAAGCTAATTAGATTAATTAAGATATGTTTAAATGAATCCCAAAGTAAAGTCCGCGTAGGAAAATTTTTGTCCACGAGTTTTCACGTCGAAAATGGCCTGAAACAAGGAGATGCGTTGTCGCCATTATTATTTAACTTCGTTCTGGAATACGCTATAAGGAAAATCAAAGATAGCAACCAGGGCCTACAGTTGAACGGTATTCACCAGGTTATGGCATACGCTGATGTAAATTTAATAGGGGATGATAGGAGAACAATAGAAAGAAATGCAGAGATCTTATTAAACGCTTGCAGAGACATGGGTTTAGAAGTAAATGCAGAGAAAACTAAATACATGGAAGTGCGTCGGGACCGTAATACGGCAAATTATGGATGCGTTAAAATATTAAATAATACTTTTGATAAAGTGGATAGTTTCAAATATCTAGGATCAATATTAACAGACGAAAATCATATTCACGAAGAAATTAAATGTCGATTAAAAGCAGGGAATTCCTGTTACTATTCGGTTCAAAATCTCTTGTCGTCGCGAATTTTGTCGAGGAATTTGAAGCTTAAAATATACAAAACGATAATTATGCCTGTTGTTCTGTATGGCTGCGAAGCATGGTCACTTACTCTGAGGGAAGAACATAGACTGAAAGTATTTGAGAACAAGATCCTGAGACGAATATTCGGACCCAAGAGGAACGGGAATTGGGAATGGCGGAAACTTCATAACGAGGAACTACATAATTCATATGGTTTACCCAACATTGTTAGGGTCGTCAAGTCTAGGAGGCTTAAAGGGGCGGGTCATGTAACTAGAATGGAAGAAAGTAGAAACGCTTTCAAAGTCTTGACTGGAAGACCAATCGGAAAACGACCATTAGGAAGACCTAGGCGCAGATGGGAGGACAATATTAAGATGGATCTCGCAGAGATTGGAATACAAAGTAGAAACTGGATGCAGTTAGCTAAGGATAGAAATCAGTGGAGAGCTTTTGTGAGCGCGGTATTGAACCTCCGGGTTCGATAGGTCATAGAGTTAGTTAGTATAAAGAAGAGTCCGCTGATTTATGTGACCAGGGTTATGATTTGGTGGCTAACGTGCCGCAGTATTCTTCTTTAAAGTCTTGTCTTTACCGCTGCAGGAATCAATCAGGAAACACATCGTGGAAAACAGCTCAGGATATTGAACTTTCTTCTGATATTCTTCATTTTCGAGATGGATTTAACTTTCTTCTTTTAGATGATGCAGGCAAAGACAGGATACTTGCATTTGCTAGCAAAAATGGAAGAAATATTCTTGCAAGTTGTAAAATATTTATGGATGGAACATTCAAAACGTACAGCAAACAGTTTGCCCAGTTTTATACAGTGCATGCCGACATTGGTAACAGCGGTGAAGAAACCAATATTGTTCCGATTGTGTTTGCTCTTCTGCCAAGCAAAAGACAGCAAATATACGAGAGACGTTTCGTAGGAATTAAGGGACAAGTCCCTGAGTGGAAACCGGATTGGATAATGGTTGACTTCCAAGAGTCATCCATAAACGCATTGCGGTTATGTATTTCCAGAAGTGCAGGTTAAAGAATGAAATTTTCATTTCAACCAGTGCCTATGGAGAAAAGTGCAAAAAGTAGGGCTTGTACAAGAATACACAAATGATGAGGTTAGAATATGTGCTGCTTTGGCACACTTGCCAATAGATAAAGTCGTTGATGGTTGGCTGTGTATTCAAGAAGACACACCATGCAACAGTAAATTGCAGCAATTTTATGATTATTTCGTCGTCCAGTGGTTGGAGAACTCCACTTTTATTACAGAGATTTGGAACTGCCATAAAACAAGGCACAGGACGAAAAACGCACTCGAAGGCTGGCACAACAGACTGCGTTCTATTATAAACAAAACACATCCAAATGTCTCAGAGTTAGTCCGAGCTCTCAAGGATGAATCTCGGCACAGCGACTTTCTGTACGATCGTTTGGATTTAAAAATTGGCGGGAAAAGAAGAAAGAAATCGGTAATACTATTAGACAAAAGAATGCATAGAATTCTTGCGGAATTTCAGAATACTAGTAACATCAAGAAGTGTTTGCGATGCATAGCATATGTTCAGAGACTTGAGTAGCTTTGTGTAAATACTGCATATAAGTGGTTTGTGTAAATATTGTATATAATTTACTACCTGACAAAGGAGAACTGCAAGCTCATTCTCATATAGGCATAATATTCGACAGTGGCTATTCTCCTGCAACTTGTAAACACGCCAGTGCCAATAGTTTCAACATTGACAGTGCCAGTTTTAAGCCTGGTTAAGTGTGAAGGGCAGTTGCATAGAGGGTACGAAATCTTTGTGTGTGGGGGCCTGTTCCCATCTTAGTTTTTGAAATAAAATTCTCCTCACTAAAAATTTGTGAGGAGAATTTTATTTCGACATTGTAAAAAGGCTAAGGCCCCTGAAAAAGTCATGCCCCTATAAGAACTTACTAGCTATACCCCTGAATGAATCTCTTTTCAGCAAATTGTATTCTTGCAACAAAAAGTCCTTCTCGTTGCTGAGGGCAGGGTAGTAAATGTAATGAAATGAAAAATGTGGCAACGTTGCTGCTTGTTATCAATAGATCTTACCTCTTTTCCCGCACGCGTCCAGCAACAATTCTGGTTGCTTCGTAATCGAGTTATGGAAATTCCAAGCAACACCTGTCCGTTCGCAACTGGGAATGATTTTAACAGATAAGAACAGCGTCCGCAACTGGGAAGAATCCCCCCGAAAGTTAGCAAAGCCCCCCCGAAACAAAATCGTAAATACGCCACTGTATACACACACATACACACACACACGCACATATATATATATAATATGTATGCGTAAGCTTGAAATTTCTCAAACGTTTACTTGATACATTATTACTTTTATTAAAACAATGAAATAATTTTTCAAAGCAAATTTCAGGCAGATAACTTATCAGTAATACAAAAGCAAATAAAAAATCATGAAGAAAGAAAGAAAAAAATCTCCTATGCCCCCTCGAAGTAAGAATCAATTTTATACTTGGACATCAGTTCTTGCGGCAAGCGACCCACTTTTTCAATCTGACCAAAGCATTCTAGGAACAAAATTAATTCTTCTTCATTTTCTGTGAAAACCTTCCTTTCCTCCCAAAATATCTTCAAATTCTTTGGTCTAGGACTCATCTCACACATTTTTGATATAAATCTTGGTGATTTATCAACAATATCATTTATAAATATTTCAACGATAGATACTGCGCTTTTAAAAATATTCAGTACGGTTTCTTCAGTAACAGTTCCTCGTAATATAACTTTCTTCAAACTATTTGAAATGTACATTTCATTCAAAGAAAATTTTGCCGAGCCTAATGAATGAATTTCAATTTCTTCTAAAGTTTTACAAGATTTAAAAAATGAACTTAAATCAATAACCCAATGCTGAGGGAATATATCATAACTTAGGACTAGTTTCTGTAGATTTTGGCCTTTGTTTACGATATATGGTATAATAACATTTTGCAATGAGTTTATTAAATCATCACTAAATCCATTTGACTCGTAACAAATTTTAAGTGATTTGAGTGGATTCAAATCTTGTAGAGTAGTAAGTCCGGAAACGCCACGACATTCGAGATCTTCAAGGTATGGACAGACAGATGATATCCATTCAACGATAGTATCGGACAGAATACCAAAATTTACATATTTCAATCTTAGTGTTCTTCCATTATAACTCTTAGGAGGACTCCAGCGTTTGAAATTGAAATTAAAGGAGAAAGACGTGGGTCCCAAATAAGTACCGAAATACTCCAAGTTTGGCAACAGTTCCAACAATGCCAGCAACATTTCCTCAGATATGCGGTCGTATTTTGTAAATGTCAAACTCCGCAGTGTGTTACAAAGAGGATTCTTCACTCTACAATATTCTTTTACTTTGATATTGTTGTCTGGAATAAGTTCTCCAGGTGATATCAATTCGCACATTGGCCTAAAAATATCTGATGTAATCCAAAATGTGCTTTTCCATTCTTGCTGATTATTGCTATTGCTATTAACGTCATAAGAAATTCCTCTGTCATCCAACTGAATATCCTTCCCATCTACTATTTGCAAACTTTGCTTTACTAGTATCTTTTGTGTTAGTAAACTAAGTCCAACATCCGATATGTCAGATTGGGAAATATCAAGTTTCTCCAGTTTATGACAAACTAGTCCAATGAATTCTAGAATTTCGTCATTGCAAATTCCAGTAAGTGTTAAATGTACTAATCCTCTAGCAGACTTCAAACTTTCCTTTAGTAGAGGGTACTCTATAAATCTGTCGAAAAATCTTCCACGTAGTTCAAGACAATCCAATGATCCTGAGAATTCTTTCACTAATTCAATAATTCTTTTCATATACTTTATTCCACACGTCTCAAGAAAAATATTTAGAGTTTTCAGTTCTGCTCTGCCAAAAATCTCGAGCACTATCAACCAGGAAGGAAACGGAAAATGTTTAGTGGTTGTGCACCTTCTTGCATTACGTATTTTTGTCTCAAATTTAGTCCAAAGTAAATTTAATACTGTAGTAGGTAGTCGTTGGAAGTAATCTCGTGTTGACTTTCTTTGTCTATAAAATTTAACATGATCCTGAAATGTTTTGGGTTTGTTTTCCAGAATCGTGCCCACTATTTTATCGGATATCAGTGATTGAAGTGACGGAAGGCGTTTTGACCACGGCATCCCAAACCTGAAAGAAAAATAACATTTTATAATTTGTGCACTATGTTGGTAATGTTCTCGAAGAATTTCACAAAATATGTATAGAAGTTTGTGATTGTTGTAGGCTACTCAGATCAAGCCTTAAATCTACAATGTTTGTAATTAATAACGCCACGTAGATTCACGAAATCTAACTTTGCTAGCTGGATAATATGAACGTGAAACTCGTCATTTTACGCTATAAAATGCATTTATTTTGGAGAATGATTTATAACGACTATTGGAGAATGTTTCAAAAGCTTCAGCTGGTACTTTACTGTATTGAGTAGAGTGTGCAGGTGAGGAAATCCCAGCAATTGAAACAATATTAAATCATTATGCTTGTGTTTCTTTGGTTCAGTCAACTATTAATTTCTCTTTCGAATTTTGAGACCATAGTTTTAATAGTATTTTGTTGTACTAAGAATCAGTAGTTTTGTAAAGGTCATTAGTCAGAAAAGTAAAGTTACGTGAAAATAGAACTAAAAACTGTTTATTTTTTAAAAATCCTGCTAGACATAAAATGATCGTCCTTCGTTTGAGAAAGTAGAGTTTTTGTGTCATTGTACGAAATTGTTTAGAGCAATTGTTAGCAACAAAAAGTGTACTGAATACAAACGCCATTTTCTGACCCATGACTTTTTCAAAACTACTGATTCATTTAATTGTCCAGTTACAAAAAAAAAAAAAAACATACTGCTTAGTTGATAACAACAAAATTGAGATTGAATTGTTTGCTCAAAGATGACTCACTGGTAGACTTTTGTTTCTGAGACGTTGAACCTTTTAGTTCCTTAAGTCATAATTAGGCCTAGGTGGTATCAACATACTAAACGCATGCATGATGTCTTCCGAACTAAACCTGTATTTGCGAATTAAGAGAAAAAACTTTATTTTCACTTTTTCTTCATCAATATCTATCCTCACTTGAAGTACTAGCAAGGAAATCGATTCAAGTGTGACACGAAATTTTGGGCGAGTTTATGTGCAAACGAAGTGTTTTTGTGTACAATTGAATCCATTAGAGGGAAAAACCCACGTTCTCAACTGTTTCGGAGATACAAGGAAACAAGGGAAAGGCTGGTTCTCCGATATTTTGCGAATTTTTGAATATGCAGCGATAATACAAATAAACGAGACTTTTATAAATGAAGAATTCCTTCATCCACGAAACTGTAGTAATACGTCGCCTTATACATGAGGGTTAGAGAACCGAAGAGTCCATAAAAATTCTAGGGGGAAAAATGTTTTGGAGAAAGAAGGCGAAAATACCGGAGTTCCATTGTTGCATGAAATAGGGGTGTATAGTGTTTATGTATAGGTTTCTTGGTACGCTGAATCGAATAAAAACATCATCAGTAAAATAGGATGAAAAGTGTAAAAAAAAAAAAAAAAAAAAAGGCCAATCCGAACTTTCCAAACATTTATAATTTCTATAATTATTAATCGATCGGAATTGTATGTGATATACAGTACATGAGGCGTACAGGTTTTCGTTTCTTAAGTGGAAAATACTATTTTTGTTTATTGATTCATACTTTGTGTTTTAATACGTGTCACAAAAGTACACACTCTAGTGCTTACGTTTGCAACAATATGTGTTTGTTTCATAGTATTTGATTTGTTTTTCTATAACACTTTTGCATAGATTATGACATTGTATTTTTGTGCACATAATAACGTCTCTGTTCCTTTGGCAATATAATTAATAAATTTTCAAATAACTTTTCTAATTTTCTACGAACTAAAGACATTATATATTAGCAAGTAATATCATACAATTTTGTTCTTTGTGTTAATGGCCCTTGTTATTCCTCACAGCTCCTCCTTTTTCTGGTCCCAGGTAAAAGTTACGCCATTCACCTCAACATTGGACGCCACTTTTATTCGCTTTGGTGTATCTTTCTAAATGTTTCAATGCAATTTTCAAAATATTCACTCGCAACATAGCCGAAAATCTACAAAATATAAGAGTACCAGTTTTCTCCTTACCTCTCTATATCTCCGGAACGGTTGAGATCAAGGATTTTCCCCTCTAATGGGTTTAATTGTACACGAAAACACTTTGTTTACGCATAAACTCGTTCATAATTTCGTGTCACACTTGAATCGGTTTCCTTGTAAGAGAAAATTTTGGTCAAGCATCATCATATTAACATGCAGAAGCCTGAGATGGGAACGATATACATGTGTAAATATCACAATAGAAATATGCGGTGAATATTTACTTAGGCCAAGATAAATATAATATGAGAAGGATGATAAGAGGAAGATCAATATTAGGGAGATTGGTAATGTTTTTTTCTATATGCAGAATCCAATTGTAGTTTTTTTCTTGAGGTCCTGAACCTTTCTGAAGAAAAATAAGAGTGAAAAATGTTGAGAAATTGCCTGAAAATTGGTCTCCAGTCCGTCGACCTATGTTTCCATCAGATCTCTCCTAGGGATGCGCACGAGACAAGATTTGAGGCTGTCTCGACTCGAAAATGTGCTGTAAAAGTGATGTCTCGACTCGAAAAATGTATATTTCTCTATTGGAAGAGCTGTGTCTCGACTCGAATTTTGTCAGGAAAATTCTGTCACGACTCGTCTCGTGCGCATCCCTAATCTCTCCATATTTGGGCAATCTTTTGAAGTTCGTTTAAGACTGTAACATTTTTCAAGTTGGTATCCACATTTATTACCAGAATCTTCTACGGACCACTATACTTTTCTCCCTTTCGAAAGTGAATTTATATTTTCTATTCAATGTTTTGAGCATATACAAGTACACTCATGTCCAACATTATTGTCGCATGTCTATAAATATGTTGTTGTAGGAATATTATTTGATAACGAATTAGCCCCGTATTTCTTATAATGTTAGTATGTGTATAATCCGTAAATACATGTATGTGGAAAATTTCATGTCAAGAGAGCAGTAAATAAAACGAAAACAAAACTTTCTTGTCCATTTAACAACATTTTGTTTTACTCACTTTAATTTTCGTATTTATAATTCTTTTCCTATGAAATTTATCACAAATATACATTTCCCCGATTATACACATAGTATCAGTATTAAAAGTACCCTGCAAAATCATTATCAAATTATATTCTTACGAGAACACATTATAGATATGTGACAATCATTTTGGACATGAGTGTACATATATTAATACCTTTAATTATTATTTTAAAAGTATGTATACATAGACATATTTTTGCATGCATACCTTTAATATTCATTAAGATCCCTTTAGTATCATATCGGTGTTAACAGAAGAAAATATCTAACAGTTCTTTCTAATAACTGAAGGCAAACAGAATATTTTATAATTAGATTTACATAACTTATTAGGATTTGTATAATATTTACTACTAATTATAAGATCTACAGGATGGACATAAAGTCTCTCCATGATAATAAACACTAATAACAAGAAAACAAAGAATGATAGAAGGATGCGTCTGAAAACACCGCTTCTATGATACTTCAAGATTTTGCCACAGCTTGTGCTGCCATCTATTGCAGCTGACCGCAGCGTGACAGTTATTTGTCTTAAAATGGCGTCAGCACAGCAGAAAGTGAAGTGTGTGTTGTGGTATCATTAGAGATGCAAGGGCTCGGAAAAAAACCGGCTTTTTTGGAAAAAAACTCGGTTTTTTCTGCTTTGCTTTTTTGCTTCGGAAATTTTGGGCTTTTTTCAAAATACTGATTTAAATTGATAAAACAGGCTTTGTATCGCTTCTCTATAACACAAAAAATCATTTAATTAGTGGTTGATGCTGATAATAATATAAAACATCGAAAATAAACTATGAATTTCGAAAAAATATTTCAAACAATTTTTCTTCAACATATTTACATTATGAATTCCACAGGATTAAACAATGTATATAATAAGAATTTTTTAACCTCCTATATACAAAAGTAAGCAGAGTTGGCAAGAACCGTGGCTGTTTTTGAAAATGCCAAAAACCTGTTTTTTGGGGGATGTTTAAACCAGGCTTTTTTGGTTTAAACCAGGCTTTTTTGACTTAGATTTTTTGCTTTATGTATTTATATTACATATTCACAGAAATAGCCTAAGTTTGTTTCGCCTTGATGTTATTATGCAACAGCGGGGTTATGCCGGAAGAAGTCCCATAAGCTTAAAGAAGTGCAGTCAGTAAATTTCTTAAGTTGAGAATATTCCGCCCTAGCCATTGGGAAAATCCCGTCATTACTTGAAATGTAAGACAATAACGGGAAAATCCTGTTATTGCTTTGCATGTAAAATTTAAAGGTCAACGTACCATAATCAGTACGCTAAAACTGAGGTATTAAATTACAAATTTAGTACCGGTACGTAGATATCATTGAAAGTCCAATCCAAGCTAATGTTGGAAGCTACGTAGGCAATCGATAAATTTTGCCAATTTCTATCAATATATTTAAGCAATATTGGCTTCTTTATAAAACAACACGCATTTAGGCATGTAGAAATATACAATTTGGTTTGTTTCGTATATTTAGGCTTAACATCCTTACGAAATACCGAGGTTATCAAGGAGAAGACTTTCGCTTAAACTGACATCCGAACCGCTACTTGGGTTACGCATGAAAGAAGGATTTTGGTTCGACCGAGAATTGAACATGGGACACCTTGATTAAAAGGTGAAAGGGAAATAAAACTATTGCAGGTAGTTTGATATCTGGAAACGTTACCATGAAGTTCACATGATTCGCATTTTTCATTCTTTTTATTTTTGTGGTTTAAACCAGTTATTAAAAAAAAAGTTGGTGTAAATCAGCCAGCCCTAAAAGTAAACACTTCTTTTTAAAGAATACACAAATAACTAGCAAAATAGTATGTAGTATTTTTACTTCAAAATATCCCATACCCTCTTTTTGAAACAAAATAAAATTAAAATAAAACATAAGAGAAATACTTAGATTTATATGATACACTTAAAGGCTGCACATCTAGAGCTTTTGGTTCTGTATATTCTTGAAATTCTACAGTTAAGTTTTATAGAACCACCATCACAGTTTACCCAATCCTCAAGTTTTCTGAATTTTTAACAAAAGGGATTCAACATATCATTACGGAACTCCCCCCCCCCAAAAAAAGACTACGGAATATATTTAAGTTAAGCTAAATACAACTGCACAACAAACATCACTGAGTGATTAGCTTTTGCGCTTCTATCGGGAAGTCCGAGATTCAACCAGCATTCGACCATTATGACAAAGCTTTTCTTCATTCCATCTGTGAATGTAGAAATAGTGCGTGTACTGTGAGTTGGGCGACTTCCTTTTTTATTGTTTTTAAATCGTTATTATTACTAATTACCAGCAGTGACGGTTTTGCGAAGGTTAGGGGGGCGGTCTTTCGGACTGAAGCCCGTTCCCCAAAATTACGGAATGTCTGCAACAAACGAAATATCTATTATTTATGCCTTTACTCATAAACTTCAAGCTCCCGTCAAATAAAAATTACGAATGTTTAAAAAAAACTAAACATTAGTAAGAAACCCTTCCCAAAATACTTTTCTAAATCCGCCACTGATTCTCAGTATAAAATGATTTTTGAAGTTGTATCCGGAAGATTATTGCTAAACATATAAACGAAACGAAATATTAGTTATGCCTGTACTCATAAACTTCAAGCACTTCCCAAATAAAATTAGGACTTTTTAGGAAACAAAACAATCAGAAAAAACCCTCCTAAAGTACTTTTCTAAATCCGCTACTGATTATTTGTATAAATTGGTATTCAAAGTTGTGTCCGGAAAATTATTGCTAAATCACTTCACAGCTACAGTATAACAGAAATGTGGAAGTACGGTTTGACGGATATATTGAAAAACGTACGCTTTGACGAATAAATAGAAAAACGGGCAAGTTTAACTTTTGCGCTAGAAGCTAGAGTACTAAAAGCTCTTAGAAATGAAACACGGATGACAAACTAGAGAAGAAAAGAGATGTCGATAACTCAATAGTTAAAATAAAGTTAAATAGCCTCTAAAATTACCCTCAAATACTACATTCTTCATGTTAGCTTTAATTCGTAAAACATGTGCTCCATCCATCTTGATGGTGAATTTCAGAGCGAAATATCACATTCAGGTCATGGAATTTTTATCTAACTATAGAATATGCTATAAGAAAGCTATTTAGATAGAAAAATCATGAAGTTGAAAAAAGCCAAAATTTCCAAAATTCTCGTTTTTTTCCCAAAAAAGCCGGCTTTTTATGTGAAAAAAACCATCGATTCAAAAAAGCCGGCTTTTTTGCATCTCTAGGTATCATGAAACAAAATCTCCCGTCACAGTTCAACGAACATTCAGTGTAATCCTTCAATTGGAGGGGGCTGCTCCACACTGAAGTGCTGATGTTCGTTCATTTCTTGATGAAATTTTTCCTAACCGATGGATGGGGAGAAATGGCCCAATACCATGACCCCCACGATCCCCAGACATAACTCGCCCTTGACTTCTTCCTGTGGGGTTATGTTAACGACAGGGTTTACGCAACACCAGTCCTAGATATTGCAATACTAAAAATAAAATAAGGGACACAATAGACACAATGACTCCTGAAATGTTGAGTAACACATGGATGGAAATTGAATATTTCATGGATGTTATGAGGGGAACTAATGGAGCACATGTGGAAATCCTGCGGTAGGCTCAGTGGTAGAGCGTGCATGGGGTCCCGGGTTCGATCCCAGCCCCCGCCAAGTGAACGTTGTGGTGGACAAACGCCGTGTGTGTGGGTTTCCTCGGGGTTCTCTCTCCCGTTTCTTCCCACTTTTTTCATTCCACCATTTCTTTCATTTCTCATCATCACTGTCTCCTTTAGCCTAACCGGCATAAGACTGGGACGTAAAACTCAAAGATTTCATTTCATTTTCATTTTCAGAAATATCTCAATTACCTTACTCTAGGGACGTGTTGAAAACATTGGAATATAAATGACTGTTTGGTGCTGAAATCATTTTGCTTTCTTTCTGTAGGAATATAAGTGTATGAAGAACGAATGGTGACTTTGTAAAAGGAATATAAATCTATGGAGAACAAATACCGAACTTTGTAGCAGTTTTGTTCAGTGATAACACTAATAAACATGCCTAGCATCTTTTCCACATAACGTTTCTAATGTAAAAATGAAATAACATTTATTTTGATTAATATTGTTGCAATTGTTCCCAATAATACCATTAATTATCCTAACTCGAATCAGGTGGACATTGTGGTGAACGAACACTGTGTATAGGAGTTTTCTTCGTTTCTCCCACATTCTTATTCCACCATTTTATCATATCATTACTGTCTTCTTTAGTCTACACGGTATAAGCGTGGAACGTAAAATACAGATGTTATTTCAATTTCAATAAATGTTGTATTTATCTTAAAATAGAATTGTTTAAAGGTTTGCCTAGGTGTTTGCCATGCATTTCGCGTGCCTACTTTTTTTTCTCACTACTTGATATACATCTTTCAAAAATGAAGTAAACATCAAGAAGCTGAAATTGGTATAGCGTTGAAGCGAAAGTGTTTAAGTTTCGAGAGTGGTAGGTAATTGCAAATATTCTTGGACTTTGCTTCGACCTTTAGAAATCCTGGCCGTACAGGTTTATAGGCTTATTGGATTTGGTGATCTGTGCTCAATAGAAATATTATTTTGGGCTTTCTAGCAATGAGTTAACTTCTTCTTACTTCAGATAAGTCTTCCACAACAGGCTCATAATGCTTGGTCAATACTAAGAAATCTGTAACTCTCATCGGTAATCGGGAATCATACCAGGCACAACAAAAGCGCGCACTATCTGTTTGGTACTTATTTATAACCTTTTGTATATTTTACGATATAAAACCCCTGAAGACAAGAACAAAAGCTCAGTCAACATCAGAAATATCTTATTTAAATGTTGTGTGAGCCACATTTTCGTTTAAAAGAAATGAAATACCCATTCAATTCATAATAATACCACATGGAAAGTAAGGTTTGCTCTAATTTGCTTCTCTTTCTAGCGTCTTCTTGTGTGTCGAGACTAAATAAAATACTGTGAACGAAATGAGGAATGAAGAAAGGGGGAGGAAATGGGAGAACGTCGAGATAAACAAAAATACGGTGTTTAGTTACTGAAAAAACAGACTTGGCGGAAGTTGGGGTCAAACCAGGGACCTTACGTACCAAATGGTAGCGCTCTACCACTGAACCACTACGGCTCTGTCATAATGTGTTATGCAATCTAATCACTAGGAATTGTGCAGCAATGAAGACGTACTCGAGGTTAGTTGTTTTATCGGTAGGCATACAACAGTATGAAAGATTTCGAGTGTCTTATATTATACATTTACTATACAATAAATAGTTGGTAAAAGTAGTAGTAATAGTAGTAATTTGTGGTTGTATTACTGAGTTTCTTACGCCCGCATCTTTCATCGTTCATCTTTACACAAAGAGTCCATTTAATATCAAAGCAATAAACTATATTCACGAGAAAAAATAGCCTGATTTTCCGAATATTACATAACAAGAAAATACATTAAATACTTACTCTTTCTCGGGTTGAGGAATCACAAGTTGTAGCTAATTTTGATCCAACTCCTTTGATCAGTTTTGAACTTTATTATTTTTGTCGTTCACTGACATGGTAATGAATCTAATGCACGCCAATTCTTGAAAGTAAGTAAGTTAGTTTATATAAAACATTATTGATAATTTTTTTAAAGTCATTGTTGAAGTGTGTTAACTGTGTGTTATTTTCTATCTCTCAACTAGAAGGCTCAACTGTGACGACTGATCATTGAAATGGCTACAATCAATAGCCGAAAAGTGAAAAATTCACCACCAACAAGTGAATCATTGACAGTGCTTTACAAAACTGAACGTGAAGATCACGAATGAAGGGGATTCACCTAAGTCCGAGTTAGTAAAAATAACAAGAAATCATTGTGAAAACGTGTGTGAGAAAAATAAAACTACACATCAAGTGTGTCCGTTTGTGCAGAAGTAAAGATCTTATCGAATTCGCATCCACCTTTTGCGAACAATTTGTTTACTTCCAAAATATTCTCGGGCCTTTGAAATATAATCATAAGGGTTATATCTTCAGAGATTGGCGACGAATGTTTCAACAATTTTGGATCAAATGCCAGAGTACACGTCCCGAATGTTGATCCAAAATTGTTGAAACATTCGGGACGTGTACTCTGGCATTTGAGACATGCGATATGCACACCCTAACGAAGAAGAACAACAACTTGAAAGTCCACTTAGTTGAAGAGCCCCGTTAATATGACATATCCTTACTTAAGAAAGATGTTTCTGCGGGTCACTTTGAATCAGCTATTTTGCCACTGAAACGTAGCAAGGTAACCACGAGACCGCCTCACAAAGTACCAACAAAACCAGACCAACATCCATTAACTCAGCCTCGAGGCCAATCTTTTGAAGACCTGAACATCTGATCTTGTGTTGCACTCAGATGGAACGTTTGCATCACATACGTGAGGATCTTGATGCATTTCATCCGACTCTTAACTGGGCTAATGGACTTTTCCAATCTATTCAGCGTCAAGAACATATCTATCTCTGACAAATTCCACAAGGTCATCCCTTAAGTGACAAACATCTATGGATCGAGACAATCAATTGGCTATCTTGTTCAATGATTTCACAGTTTCACATATAAGTAGATTTGGCAATTATTTGTTTTACGCCATCAGCTTTGCTCTCTTCGGTCATGAGTTTTACGCCTACTTTTTATGACATGTGGGAACATCGAGACTAGATACTCACTCCTCGAGAAGATCTTCAACACGAAGTGCTCTTCATCGACAGCGAAGATGATCTCCTAATCACATATATCACAGCTCTGAGATTGTCTCCGAAGAAACCGTAAGTGAAGGTGGAATAGTCGAATTGATGGATAAGATATATTTGAAAGGCCATCGACAAGGAAAAGCCTTGTCGCACTGATTGTTGAATCGCAAAGAATAGCGTGTGGTAGCCATTAATTTGAAATAGAGAATATGATACGTTCTTCGTTTGTGGGATGGCCATTGGGTGCAAATCAATAACATGTAGCACCAGAAATAGATACGAATGTTTCACATGATAAAATGGATGTTGAAGGTCAACGGATAACTAGTTTGTGTAGGATGGAGTTTTTGGGTAATGACGTTCATGAGTCGATTAATGAGGCATTTGCTAACAATGTTATACTCTTAATTGGTATCAATTAGCATAGGAGGGGAGTCATGCTGTTCATCTTCATATAACCGTTCAAAATGTTGATAAAGATGCTAGGAGATAGTACACTGACTTAGGATGGAAACATCATCCGTTTCTAAGCGCGAGATTAACTGAGCACTGCTTTGTTGGCGAGTTTTGAGAAGATGATATATGCTGATACACTCATTCGAAAGCACGATAAAGTGGAAATTGAACATTGTAATTTGGATATCTGGTTCCGTTGCAATTGAAGGATACATTCTTTAGAATGTGGGATTTGAGATGAAAGCACTCGGTTTGTGTAGTTGTGGACACTGGCTTCGTGTAAGCATCACATATAGAAAGCTTAAACAGAGAATGCATGTCAGAGGTTAATTATTAAGCTTCTTGTATACAGACTCATTTAAATTTCTTTTTGACTCATGTTTCCCACCCATGAAAGGTGAAGGTAAAGTGACATCACTCCATCCACTGGGCACCAAATCGAACAAGAAAATTTTCTTGTGAAATCTGCGTTCTTAACTTCCAATGTAGTCGGCCATATATAATATAGGGCTTGTACTGCTCCACTAAAGTGAATCTACACAGTTGCTATTATATTAATATAATTTCGCATTATCAATTCATATTCAAGTTTAGTTGTTAATTTTCATTTTATTTAATTTATTTTTGTATTTTACTTGTTTCAATATTATTCCAATTTATACTAATGAACTTGAAATTTGTTTTCTGGTTATAACAGTGTTTGTAAGAATTAGATAACATGTGGATAAATTCTGCGCCTGAACACGAATAACACACACAAAATGGTTTACAAAATGTAAAGAGTTTGAATTTTCTCAGTAAAACGTCAATTTGTCGAAACTTTATATATTCTACTGTTTTTATTTTATTTTTTTATTTTTTATCGAATTAGGTAATAGAATCAGAAGAAAGTAATGGGTTAAGTCTTATTGCGGGGGCCAATACAAACCATAAAGGTACATAGGACGTAATGTAACTTAACCTACCCTAACCAAAATTAGGCTATAATTATAATTTTAAAAAAAGTATGAATTCTTAGGGAAAATTCTGCCCCCCGTAATTAGAATTTATCCGAAAGTAATAAATATAAGTTATCTGGGAAGTTGATTGGGTTTGTGAGTACCACAACTGGAATTATATCTACGTACCAACACCAACGGTAATTGTACTCGTTCGAAATTGTACCCCCCTTGCCTATAGTATCGTAATTACTATTATGTATAGTAATATAATACATGAATATTATCTTATACTCTGACACACCTTATCTGCTACAGCAGTGATACTCCTTCCTTATACTTCCGTCTAGAAAAGTACACATCTAGCTTCATAAGCTGACGAGGAAACAATTCGAGTCTGAGTGTTTGTATTCTGAGTCCTTATACAACATCAAGGTTATAAACAATGGAATTTACTATTATCGTGGGCTCTGAAGCACGATCGGAGCAGTTGGTATGTGCACAGACGATCATGAAAGATCAACTTTCATAATATAGACTTTCCCCATCACACTATCTTACCTAAAAGATACCTGTATTATAGAACCACATCATCTACTCTAGCTAAAGAAGAGTTTCAGGTATTTTTTTTTTTTTAAGTGCAGACCAATGAATCAAATAAACTGAAAATAGAACTAAGTTAATACATGGAAATCCGTCGAGATCGTAATAGTTCAAATCATGGATGCGTTAAAATATCAAACAATACTTTCAAAAAAATGGAAACTTTCAAGTATCTAGAATCAATATTAACAGACCAAAACTATATTCACGAAGAAATTAAATGTCGACTAAAAGCAGGGAATTCGTGTTATTATTCAATTCAAAACCTTTTGTCATGGCGAATTCTGTCGAGGACTTTGAAGCTTAAAATATATAAAAAGGTAACCATGCGTGTTGTGTTGTATGGTTGCGAAACATGGTCGCTTGCTCTGAGGGAAGAACATAGACTGAAAATATTTGAGAACAAGATCCTGAGACGAATATTCGGACCCAAGAGAAACGGTAATGGGGAATGGCGGAAACTTCATAACGAGGAACTACATAATTTATATCCTTTACCAAACATTGTTAGACTCATCAAATCTACGAGGCTTAGGTGGGCAGATCATGTAGCCAGAATGGAAGAAAGTAGGAACACTTTCAAAGTCCAAGTTTTAATTGGAAATCCAATCGGAAAACGACCATTAGGAAGACCTAGGCGCAGATGGGATGATAATATTAGGACGGACCTCGCAGAAATAGGAATACAAAGTAGAAACTGGATCCAGTTGATTAAGGATAGAAGTCAATGGAGAGCTCTTGTGAACGCGGCATTTCGGGTTCCATAAGCCATAGAGGTAGTTAATTATTACAACTAAGTTATCTGAAACTATCCTTAATTAAAATCCAGTAAATTGTAGAGTATAATAATTACTAGTTACATGTTTTTTTTAATGATCCAAGAAATGATACAAATGAAATTAATAATATTGTAAAAAAAAAATTGAAAAAGAAGACATAATAAACGTACAATTAAAGAACAAATTTGTTTATTATAAAAATAATTATTACCCAACAAATTAAGTACAAACAACAATTTTTTGAAACGTTGTTCTCGTGTATAAGCTAATAGAATAAAATGAATTCAAATTGCCAGTTTAATTCTCCGTAGTTAAGTCACGCCCACTTTCTTGGAATTATATACTTCTTGAGCTGCACTATAAATTATACCTCATATCTCGCAAGATAATTATCATTAAAAAAAAGTGGATACAGAGGGACATATTTAAAAGAAGACGAAGAAGAAGAGAAGTTGGTTTACAAGTTGTTTGGTCCGAGTTTTAATAGTTGAGAAATATAATTGAGTGATCGAGTGGGTTCGTTAAAAGGAATGTTGTTTGTAGTGACATAAAGGTGACGTTGCATACCTACAGTGGCGTGATGACAAACACTTATCTTCTTTAAGAATTATTTCATATATATCTTCCTTCTTCCTCAGCTTCTTCTAAATTCTACTTTCTCTAACTCTCTTGGATGGAACGATAAATATGTCCTTCCTCTGAAATTACTTCTGGACCGACTTTTAACAAAAGAAGCAACAGGAGCTGGAAGAAAAAAATAAATATCCGGCTTCTTTGAGGAATAGCAGCTCATTTAAAGACAGCAGCTATCTGTTGACAAACAGTAGATATTTGTTGTTTGGTGAAGAGAACAAATTAATTCTTTGATTAACTGTATCGTTGTATGTAATGCTACTGTATATCTAAAATTCACTTTCTTGGTTTCTGGATTTCTATGATAACGTATCCTTTGTGCACGTAAGCTGTTAGATAAAAATATTGCTAAGGATTTTATATAAATCTCTGGGTGTGCGTTTGGAGGTAGGTGAACATCAGAGTCACATTTGAACGATCGTAGAATGAGAAACATTTTCCAAAAACCACCGGGATTGAAGCCGGACCGTCCGTGTGTGTGTAAGGTAAGACGTATCTGGGCGATTCGGCTTCGATCCCGGTGGGATTGGAAATTTCTCTCATTCTACCATCGTTCAGATGTAGCTCTGAGTTTCACCTAGCTCCAAATACGCACCCACAAATTGTTTTTGGAAGGGGTCCAAGTTTTGGGAGGTTCAATACTACAAGTCACTACGTCTGTGTAGTATTGAATGGGTATTATTCTGTACCTGAAAAGACGATAAATAATTGTAATATACTTCCTCCTATCTTTTCAGTAAAAAATGATAGAACTAGATTGTTTTTATAAGAGAAAAAATACAGATGAAGTGTAAGATCAAATTTTCGTGCTACATCAATCATTTCCTTGTTTAACAAGTAAAGTTTTATTGAGAAAGTGTATCAATATATGTTGAGTTAGGAAGATTTTTGGGAAGTCCGGAACCAGTGGATCCCCTCCGTAGCTGTGCTTCTGCTTAACTCTTTGAAAGAGGTATGTGGGTAGTAAAGGAACCAGAGCAAGTAGCGAGATGCTGGCTGCATCACCTCCCTGAATTCCCAAGTCAAGAAAATTGTATATCCATTCATAGCCCTTGAACCTTCAAGACCTATCTTAAAAGGGTACAATCTTTTTTATTTTTTAAATTTTATTATTATTATTATTATTATTATTATTATTATTATTATTATTATTATTATTATTATTATTATTATTCCAGACTAATTTACTAAAGTCCGTTCAAAACTTTTTAAATTTCTGAAGGACCTATAATGATTACTTAATTAACTTAGTAAGGGCATTTGAAAGGTTTTCTTTAAATCTTGTTAAGTTACTGCTTATTCATCTATCTTTTATTTTCCTATTATCTTTTCTTTTCCTCTATGCTAAAGTTCTGTTTCTTTCCTTCGGATACGGCACTTTCACTTTTTTTAAAAAGTCGTAGTTACGAGTTTTTAATTACATGTCATGTGTAATCTTCTACATTTTCTTTGTATAGTCATTTTATTTTTGTTATTATTATTAGAGTCTTATGAACGAGTGTATTTTACTTGATGTGTTCAACTTAGTTTCTGAAAGGCAACATGTAGTTGCTATTACACATTGAAAATAAATATTTCTATTTTTTTCTTTTAATATTTTGTAAACTGCTTCAACTATACTGTGGAAAATGATTTATTTTATATTTTATACGGTATACCTGTTCTATATCGTTTACTTATTCTATATGCATGTTAGTTATGCTTATATCTTTCACTATTGTTATTTTTTGTATGTCTCAGTTTGTAATAGATACTGCATATTTATATGTTATCTTTTTTGAACCAATATTTTATGCATTTCATCTATTTTTGTATGATCAATTGTATGTTGTTAATTCTATTTGCATGCGCCCTATGCTTATAAAACTCTTTTTTTTTTTTCTTTGGGGCATTTATGGCTGTAATGCTGTTTGTTCCCAATAATCATATTTCAAACATTTCAAACATTATTATTTACTTCTCATGAAATTTATAACTCGTACGAACCTAAAAATACTTTTTAAGTCTTAGCTGTATGAAAACAGTTTAGCATTAAAACACCACTTCTACACTTGCATAGAACTTTATTTTATTATCAATAGATTTCTATAATACCAACCGCACTACCTACTCCCACTTAATCAGGCGTGCATCCAGAAATTTGGTTGAGATGGGGTCTAAAATTTAGACGGGGGATCCAATACCACAAAACACCACGTCTATGTAGTATTGAACCGGTGTTATTATGCACCCGAAAAGCAGATAGTAATTGTTAAGTATTGTCAATATAGAATACAAAATGATAAGTATTGTCTGTATATTCTCAGAAAAAAATCGAAAACTAGAACGTTTTTATGAGAAAAAAAAGGAGCACAGATGGAATTGAACTATAGGCCTATCGTTTCTTACGCGAAGACAGAGAATACAGATAAAGTGTAAAGTCAAACTTTTAGGCTACAGAAATAATTTCTCTGTTAAATACGACTGTTCTATTGAAAAACTGTACAAATGCATATCGAGTTACAAAGTTCTGGGATGGGGGGGGGGAGGAGTCCGTACCCAGTAGACTGTGTCCAGTTTTCATTGTTAAGACTGCACTTTTTACATCGGAAAAATTCAAATATAATGTATTTAAATATAACATTTTTTACATGTGTATGAAAAAACAATGCATTTACATCGGAAATCGTGTGTAGAGATAACAATTTAAGCTGTAGTGTAAAGTATATACAATCCAATAAGACATTATATTAGAGGCGAAATCATATATTATAACTAGCGGGAGTGTCATAACACGTTTAGTTCAATTTTGCATCAGATTTGTTTTTTTTAAATATTGTTTTTTACTTCATTCTAGGTTAATATGTAATCAAATTCAAAATATGTGTAATCTTTTTACACCTTGAATATTGGCATTCAAAATATTTTGTATTTACTCTTTAGCAAACACTATTTTTTCTTTATCAAAACTGCCATCCAAGTATCAAAAATTGTGATTCACGATCACCCTCTGGTGTTTGAAACCACAGTAGGCTATATTTAGACTTCCATTTTTTTTTTTTTTTTTTTTTTTTTGATTTATCCTTTTCTGCTTGAAGAAACGGTGGCAAGAAGTTTCATTTACAAAAATCTCCCCAGCTAATTTGCTTCTGGATGCATACTCAGGAACAGGGTAGAGGAAGAAATTGTTCCTTTCATATAGGTTTGGAGGTCACGATATCAGTTTTATGCTCCGTACGTGATGCAATTCGAGGATAATTAACCAATGGAATTTGGCTTCCTTTTCTTGATATTTATCGTCAGAAGAACAGGAGATCAAAAACTTTATTTTAAAAAACTTTATGATTGATAATGTGTATGTAGAAACATCACTGAGGGATGAGTTGAAGACATGGTTTCGTCAAGAAAATTAGGCTTAATTTAGGCTAACAAAAAACCAAAATATAAGATTCTTTAAAGATTTTTGTAAAAGCAGCTTGAAAGTTTTTGTTCATTCTTATGTAGAGTTTAAATATTGCCTCAGGCAGAAAATAACTAGATATCCAGGACTATTATATTACATTTGCTTCACTTTTTAACATTATGATTTCGAGTTAAAATTAATATTATATATTTACAAAAAGAGTTTCAGTTACGTCTGCTGGATTTAACCTATAGTACACCAAAAACATTGTCTATCAAAAATAAGAAGCAAAATATTATATGGAAATTCTCTCAAGCCTGTTTATGAATATTTAAAGGGCTTTTCTAGTGATTCGCCATATAGGACTGAGGAAAATCCTGCAAAAATCACAATAGTGTAGGTGGGGCTGTCAAATTGAACGAAAAGGAAGCAATAACATTTGTAATTGCATAATTGAGTATACAAATTTGAGATAATGATTTGTTCATGTTGCTGTATTACCATCATTATTTCCAACACTTATACAAATTATTACTAACATCACCATTATTACTAGCAAAACGTATAGCCTACTCTACGAAACTAATTGCAAATAACACAAAACGTTAGTGGTTATAGAGATCTATCTTATTATTCATATATTTTAGAGTTTCTCGCTTCTTCAAGAAGAGTCCTGTTTTCTAGAATCCTTTTGTGTAAATATTGACAGTTCATCTGGATACAAGTTACGGCCATCATAAGTTCTGTTGACACACTATTTCTATCCTTTGACTATGATGCTTTCATTAGTACAAAACAGGGGCGCCTGGTGGTTCAGCGGAAGAGTGCTTACCTCTTGTATTTGTGGTTCCTGGATCAATCCCCGTCCAAGAAACCTTATGGTGGACAACATCGTGTCCGTGAATTTTTTTCGAGGGTACTCCCTTTCCTCCTACATTCACATTCCACCGATTCTTCCATCATCATTCACTTTCCTTAATCATCCGTCTCCCTTAGACAAAAGAACATAATCGTAAGACGTTAAACTGTAATATTTCACTTCATTGGCACTTGAACGACATGTGCATTACTGACTGGGATAGTGAAAATATAACATGATCCATTATTTTGAACACGATTTGTGAAAATAGACTTTCATATCTTACAGTAATTATTATTCTTCCTATCAAGAGGGGCCGCGGTGGCTCAGTGGTAGAGCGTTCACCTCTGGTGCTAGGGGTCTCGGGTTCAAACCCTGCTCCCGCCAAGTGAACTTTGTGGTGGACAAACACCGTGTGCGTGGGTTTTCTCGAGATTCTCCCGTTTCCTCCCACTTTCTTCATTCCACCATTTCATTCATTACTCATTATCACCGTCTCCTTTAGCCTAGTCGGCAAAAACGTGGGACGTAAAACTCAAAGATTTCATTTCATTTTCATTTCTTCCTACCAAGAGCTGATATTGTATATTTCAAAACAGAAAACTCATTATACAATTTATTTGAATCGAAACTAATTTTAAGTTACATTCTCACCTTTGTCAAGCTATTAAATGTAAACAATATTAGTGCTTCACGATGATACGGGAGCAACAACGAAAATAATTTAAATCTTACCTTTTTAGTAACAATAGAAATATATATATATATATATATATTTGCAAATAACTATCACCAATAAGTATATCCCAATAATAAAAGGTAAATGTCTCAGTCTTCAGTCTGTG
This sequence comes from Thermobia domestica, assembly GCF_964235325.1. Lineage (NCBI taxonomy): Eukaryota > Metazoa > Arthropoda > Insecta > Zygentoma > Lepismatidae > Thermobia > Thermobia domestica. Next base: position 49,355,457 of record NC_137466.1, on the reverse strand, counting down.
TGCCACGCTAACTCATAATAATAATAATAATAATAATAATAATAAAATCACGCTAATTTTTAATAATAAGCAGTCAAGTTAATTTATAATAATAAACAGCCACGTTGATTCATAATAATAAACAATCAGGCTAATTAATAATAATAAACAAGCACGCTAATTCCAAATAATACACATTCTTGCTAATTTATAGGGATGGGCAAGAGCGAGTTTTTTTTTTTTTTTTTTTGAAACTCGACTCGACTCGAAACAGACATCTTTGAGCTCGACTCGAGAACTCGGCTCGAAATAAATACTCCAACTCGACTTTAATTCTGGTCGAATTTCGAGTCGAGTCGAGCCAAAACGAGCTAAATCCTGTGTGTAGTTTCGAGTACTCTCTTCACGTATCCTATATAGATAATATAAATATCAATTATACTACTACTACAACAAATTATTATTATTATTATTATTATTATGAAAGATAGGAGGTTTGTATTTGAATACTAAAAACTAGTTGATTGCTGATCTCGGTCGTTGAGAAGTCTTACTGCTCGGCCCGGTTTAGGGTTGTCAACGACTCGAGCGGCTAGGACCACAGCTCATTCACTATTGAGCCGAACCGAGAAGTGAGCCGAGCCAACAGCTCACCCAACCTAGCCGCTCGAACCGATAGCTTACCCGAGCTGAACCCAACTAAGCTGCTGGCTCACCCTAAGCGGTTCGAGTTATCGGCTCAGTTGAGCCGAGTGAAATTGCTCCAATGGACTTGTTTCAATGAAGCTTGCTCGAGCCGAGTGCTCATCCGAGCCGAGTCAATGGTTCATTCCAACCGAGCCGTCTCGAGCTGTTTGCTCCGTTGAACCGAGTCGAGCCGGTTAACTTCACTACCCAGGTTGAACTTGTGCTTGGGCTCAAAAATTCGACCATGCAGGTTTCAGTCTTGATGGTAAGAATTACAATATATAATTATATTGGTGGTCACAAAATTTGAGGTTGTCTCATAATAAAATTATATTGTCTCGTTATCGAGATGAGGTATGAGTAGTGTTCCTTGTCGTGTGCATCATTAAAAATATTCCACATTGGTGTTTACATTTCTCATGGTTTTCGCTTTTCAGTCTAACCAGGCCATGATTTCAAAACGAGCTAAAATGAGCTGAACAAGCGAGCCATTTATCAAACTAGACTCCACTCGAAACTCGACCTTAAAACAATGACTCGGCTCGGAACTCGTCTCGATAACATTACGTTTGACTCGACTCGAAACTCGAGTTGAATTCAAGTCGAGTCGAGTTTTAGCTCGACTCGTGCCCATCCCTACTAATTCATAATAATAAACAATTCACTAATTACTAATAATGAACAGCTACAACACGCTGTCATAATGATAAACAATCACGCTTATTCATAATGATAAACAGTCGCGCTAATATATAATTATAAACAATCGCACTAATTCATAACCATAAAAATTCACGCTAATTCATAATACTAAACGATCACGCTAATTCATAATAGTAAACAATCACGCTAATTCATAATAAAGATTCAATTTAATTCATAATAATAAATATGAAGCTAATTCATAATATTAAACGATCACGCTAGTTCATAATAGTAAACATTCACGCTAATTCATAATAATAAATATTCACGCTAATTCATAATAGTAAATAATCATGCTGATTGTAAACAGTAATAATCAGTCACACTAATTCACAATAATAAACAAGTACATTAATTCCTAATAACAAATGGTCACGCTAATTCATAATAATAAACAGCCACGCTAATTACTAATAATAAACTATTATGCTAATTAGGTACTATTAATGAACAGCTACGCTAATTCTTAATAAACAATCAAACTTATAGTAATAAACAGTGTCGCTAATTTATAATGATAAACAATCGCACTAATTCATAATAATAAACATTCACGATAATTGATATTAATAAACATTCACGCTAATTCATAATAGTAAATAATCATACTGATTCTTAATAGTAATAATCAGTCACACTAATTCATAGTAATAAACATTTGCACTATTTCATAATAATAAACAATCACGCTAATTCATAATAATAAAATTCATGCTAATTCAAAAATAGTAAATAATCATGCTGATTCTTAATAGTAATAATCAGTCACACTCATTCATAATATTAAACGATCACGGTAAACAGCCATGCTGATTCATAATAATGAACAATTTTCGCCGGTTCATAACTCTGAAAGGAAACGTTTTTAGACCCATATTTATTAGAACTTTTTTCCATCATTTCATATAAGGAATCATCTCCCAAAGTTTTTCGGTGTTATTTCCTTCCACCCAGTATATTTTAGTTTCAATATGATTTAAATAGCTTCACGTTCATTTTCTCGAGCTCTCTCGTAGCTATGTGGATAGTGTACTCACTTTTGGAGCAGGAGACCCAGATTCAGTTTCAAGTGGGAGCTCATGTGATTCGGATTTCACGTTGAGTTGTAGATACACGTCTAATGTAGCCTCACTGCTGAATGAGACTGAGCTCAAATCCTATCCTACTTTCTTTTTATTAATTATAAATATATGATTTGCTTTTTACTATAGAAAGGTTTATATCACATTATTACAAAAAGAAGAAAAAAAGTCGCTTCCCTAAAACTGCATGAAGTATCCCTACATTTTGTTTTGGAAAAATGGTAACCCTATGGCCAGCTACAGAATTCGAGCCAGAAACCTGTCAATTATAATACACTGTTTACCTATTAAAGATAAATCGAAAATGTCGTTGGAATTTAAGATTCTGGTGGATATAAACAGTTTTGCACCAGTTACTTTGGTTAATACGCAGTGCAACGATTAATTACTAATTTAAAAAGAGGAAAGAAAATACTTAGTTTTTTATTTTTGATTTTTCCTTATTTCTTAAACAAGAATGCATTACTCATGAACAAAAATATTGTAGAAAATGTGGTTTTCTCACAACTGGTTCAAACGATTTATTTTATGGTTCGTAAAACATGATCTCTTATCTTTGCAATTTAACATTAATGTGTCTTGCGTAATGTTAACAAAATGCGAAAAGGTTAGTGTAGTAATGAAGAAAATGACTTTTCCGTTTAGTAGATGTAAAACAGAATCATTTCAAACTTACGTATGTGTGCCTTTTTAATGTATTAATTGAAATTAGAAAAAAAAACTGAACAAATACTCAGCAATAAATTTAGCTACATCAAATTTTGAATACCAATTCCAATGAGTCAGTGACAAGTGTATAGAAAAACAAAGTCTTCAATATTATTAGTGTTTTGCTGAGCTGAACAAAATGATGTGGACGGGGATAAGGCCTACCGTTCACTAGCAACTTTCTGTCGGGCAACTATCTTGTCCTGGCTAAATGCATTTAGTCTTATGGAAGTCTGCTTACTGAGGCGACGGCCACAGAAAAGTTGCCGAGTAGCTTTCATGCAAAGGGATATAAAAAATAGTGTTTTCTACAAGTTTTTTCTCACAATAGGTCCTTCCGTGTGCAGAGCCTGAAAAGAAGTATTTGCAATAGAAGCTAATGTCTTTAATTAGCGATGCAGATAATGAAAAATTAATTGAGGAAATAGAGAACCACCCAGCGTTATATTATATATATCTAGTTTGCAAGAATATTCAGACACAAATTTAAAGAAGAAATTTAGGAAGGAAGTGTGTTTCGCTGACATTTTGGCCCACCGCTATTTTGCACAGCCTTATCGTAGAGAGTCGAAACTTGATTTATCTTCTTTCATTTAACACCACCTTTCATACCATATGCAAGTTGACCGCCTTTCAATTTACAAATTTTGAATTGGTCCCCGTCTGGAACCCTGCGGGGACCCTGGGGCAATTTATTTTACTTTGATACGTTGTACTTTTTGAAATGATAAAAGACATGTTTTTTTCTGTTTTCATATCTGTCTCACCGTTTCAGATTTTTCGAGGTTGCAACGGACTTTATAGACACGCTTACATATTTTAATAAAAATGAATAAAGTGCTGCCCCCAAACGGAATGCATGAGACCTCCCCAATTTTGGTAACCGGTTTTGATCTTACCTTGACTCAAGCTTTCAGGAAATACCCCTACTTTGTGGGTTCAGGTTCAAGTACATCCCGGGTAAGTTTTCAAAAAATTGTTACACATTGAGTATAGGCATTACTGTATTAACAGAAGCTAATACTTCTTCCGTTACTGGAATGGGACAGACTGACTCCACTTCCGTATAAAAGCCAAATACAATAAGAAACAAACGATGTTATTCTTCGTATGTAGTCTTCATCAGCGTCAAGATAAAGCACTAATTGTGTGGCAGGCAAAAGAAAAGTATCGTATTTAGTTTTCCGCGTCTCTCTGTGTATCTAAGGCTTAAGTACTTTTGACAAAGCTGCTTAGGATTAAGAACATAGATTCTAAACAATATTTAATGAAACGTTAATGATTTTGTAACCTAATGCTGTTATTTAAGAAATTCTTCTTTTATAATAATGCTCCGTTACCTGGGGAACTTGTTTGTGGCAAGATTGATTTTCTCTCTGTGTATATGTGTATGTGTGTGTGTACCACAGTGTGTATGTGTGTATGTACCACAGTGTGTATGTATAAAAGAGTGTATGTTTTAACATACAGTAGGAAGTAGTCACTAGCATGCAAATGAGTCTGGCTCAGTGCCATGTACTTAGTTAACTGGGCCGTGGGTGATAATGGGTGCGTTAATTCCATCTCCTCAACACATCTCTCCAAACCACCTTCGTTTTCTCCTTTCTTAACAATTTGACTCTGCGATGATTGGTAATAGATGTCAATGACATGTCATAGGGAACAAGGCGGGTTTATTAGAATAGTTTTTCTTTTCTGCGTTGACTGCGTGTGCGCGTTTAGAAGTTGTCCAATTAATAAAATACAATTTTCCCGCCTTTTTCTACAGATTATTTAAATATGGACGCAACTTATATATATTGGAAACATAAATAAGAATCGGACATATGTTATTGTTGTTTGAGTTAATAATATTATATTGTTATTGTCAGGATATCTGTAACTATATGTGATCGTTCATCACCAAACAAGATTTTCGTCAATTTTTACATCGAATTTGCTATGATGTAATTATTAATAATATTGTTTAGTGATTCAGATAGTTGGGACTAGATGTGTACCAAAAATATGAAACATCAATTGAGGTTGTGAAAGTAAGGACTATGTGAAAAATTTCGAAATTAGATTTGGCATAGCCTTAAGTATGAAACTATGCCTTTACTAAGAAACATCGATTATGACAAGTTTTTCTATTTTAGAGCCTTTTAGCAGTGAAATGAGCAAGGTACAAACATATTTGCAGTGCTTTGAGCGGATATGTGAAGTTAAGTAGAGAAAGTATCGACATTTCCTCACATGGTTGAATCACAAGCCTATCTCCGTCTCTATTGAGTTGAGTTTGAGTTTAGCGTCCCTTTCAGCAATGAGGATATATGAGACGTAGATCTATAACTAACGGGAATCGAATCCAGCTCTTCCACACCAAAGGCAAGTACGCCAACCGCTTAACCACGAAGAAGCTCACTTTGTCTCTATTGATTTGCTGGTTGGTTTCTAACGTCCCTTTCCAGTACTGACAATGTGAGCTATATAAGACATGAATCTACAGTTTAAAGTGGACCGAATCTTCGTATAATACGCTCAAAGTTTCAAGTCTTCTCCACCGAGAATCGAACTGCAGAGCAGGAAATGCTCACGTTAGCAACTAGATGGGCAAGAAGGGCTTATCCGCATCTCAAATATCAACAACTTAAATAAAAAAGAATTGTTAATTCTCCCAACAAGAAAATAAACTTTCGAATGCCACAAGGTGTGCATAAAATACTCACCATATGTTGATTCTTTTTAAGACTACTTATTTACTTCTAAGGAAGAAATGTGAAACCAATTTATTAAAAAAGTAAACAGTTTGAATTGAGAAAGAAATTTTAAGAAAAGTGTAATGTACCATTACGGTTGATGTAATGAGATTTTTGTTTGGAGGGGTCAAATATTTTTTGAACGCACTGTACTATACGATTTTTTCAAAATATATTTTCGGTCTATGCAGTAAATTCATTAGTTCTTTATTTAAGTCAAGTTAACGAGGAAGCTTTGAATAACCTAGTAGAAATTATATTTCGCGGAATAATATCTTTATTCATACATTATTGGATCAAAAGATCCAATATATTTCAGACAGAAATTTTCTTGTAGGCCTTATATCTGAAGAACTACATATAGTGTATCCAAACCAAAACTACCACTTCACTCAGTATGATGTGCTTATTCCGAAAAAAAAAAAAAAATACGAAAACTCAATTTAGAGGCCGTTCAAAAATTTTTGTGGGCCCTGATCCAAAAAATCCAATGTTTTTCATTCAATTATAAATCTTCTTGTACGCCTTACATCTCGATAACTACATATACTGTAGCCAAAGCAAAACTACCACTTAACTCAGTATGATGTGCTTATTCCGAAAAAAATATGAAATCTCGATTTAGCGGCCGTTCAAAAATTTTGTTGGCCCTGAACTAAAAAATCGATTGTTTTTCATTCAATTATAAATTTTCTTGTAGGCCTTAGATCTGGGGAACTACATATACTGTAGCCAAACCAAAACTACCACTTAACTCAGTATGATGTGCTTATTCCGTAAAAAAAATATGAAATCTCGATTTAGTGTCCAATCAAAAATTTTATGGCTCCTGATCCAAAAAATCCAATATATTTCATTCAATCAAATATTTTCTTGTACGCCTTATATCTGGAGAGCTACATATAGCGCAGCCAAACCAAAACTACCACTTAACTTAGTATGATGTCCTAATTCCATAAGAAATACGAAATCTCGATTTAGGGGCCATTCAAAATTTTTGTGGCCCTGATCCAAAAAATCCAATGTTTTTCATTCAATTACAAATTTTCTTGTACACCATATATCTTAATAACTACATATACTGTAGCCAAAGCAAAGCTATCACTTAATTCAGTATGATATTCCGTAAAAAGTATGAAATCTTGATTTACGGTCCATTCAAAAATTTTGTGGACCCTGATCCAAAAAATCCAATATATTTCATTCAATCAAATGTTTTCTTCTATGTCTTATATCTGAAGAACTACATATAGTGTATCCAAACCAAAACTACCACTTAGTATGATGTGCTTATCCCGTAAAAATTACGAAATCTCGATTTAGGGACAATCCAAAATTTTTATGGCCTCTGATCCAAAAAATCCAATGTTTTTCATTCAATTACAAATTTTCTTGTACACCTTATATCTCAATAACTACATATACTGTAGCCAAATCAAAACTACCTCTTAACTCAGTAAGATGTGCTTATTCCGAAAAAAAATATGAAATCTCGATTTAGGAGCCGTTCAAAAATTTTATTAGCCCTGAACTAAAAAATCCAATGTTTTTCATTCAATTATAAATTTTCTTGTAGGCCTTATATCTGAAGAGCTACATATAGTGTAGCCAAACCAAAACTACCACTTAACTCAGTATGATGTGCTTATTCCGCAAAAGAATATGAAATCTCGATTTAGGAAACATTCAAAATTTTTGTAGCCCCTGATCCAAAAAATCCAATATATTTTATTCAATCAAATATTTTCTTGTACGCCTTATATCTGGAGAACTACATATAGTACAGCGAAACCAAAACTATCACTTAACTCAGTATGGTGTCCTTATTTCGTAAAAAAGTACGAAATCTTGACATAGGTGCCATTCAAAAAATTTGTGGCCCCTGATCTAAAAATCCAATATATTTCATTCAATCAAGTATTTTCTTGTACGCTCTATATCTTGAGAACTACATATAGTGCAGCCAAGCCAACACTACCACTTAACTAAGTATGATGTCCTTCTTCCGTAAAAAATACAAAATCTCGATTTAAGGGCCATTTAAAATTTTTGTGACCCCTATCCAAAAAATGCAATATATTTCACTCAACCAAACTTTTTTTGTACGTCTTATATCTGGAGAACTGCATATAGTGTATCCAAACCAAAACTACCACTTAACTCAGTTTGATGTGCTTATTCCGTAAAATATACGGAAACTCGATTTATCTAGAGGCCATTCAAAAATTTTGTGGCTCCTGACCCAACATCTAATTGTTGGCCAAGATCGCAATCTTTTGATCCACTTTTGGATCATTCCTAAAATTCTTGTTTTAATGTAAATCTTATATATGGGCATTTCAAATGGATGAGTATTGAAATTATACACCTTAATGCTATACAAAAACATAGGCCCGCAATTGGACAGAAATTCTTGAAATTATCCACCAATCTGATATTTGGCAGAATAATTTAGACCCCCTTCGTTCCTCTGAGGTGCCCATATCCTCCCAAAATCCGGTTTCATCCAGTTTTTACCACTTTCTATTTGTTTTATATTTTTTCCACCGCCCAAACTCTTTGTTATGATTGGAACTATTTCTGAAACGCTAGTATTAAGGCGCGATTATTCTCATTCTCAACTGGGACGAGTTTGAAGCCACAGCACGTAACTTCGGCTCTAAGAAAGTTTGGACTTTGGCAGGAAAAAACAGAAAAAAAACAGGTAAAATTAGTTCTAATTACGAAATGATCCATCCAGGAAGTTTCTGAGAGACTAAACTTACTGAAATTTATAGAAGTCAGCACAACAGACGCCATGTTTTATATTAACAAGTAGTTGTGGACAGGAGCAGCATCAAAGTGAATTGGTTTTGCAGTTGTGTGATATTTAAAACTAAGTTTTTGGAGATTAGTGTTTTCCCCTAAGAATTCCCTTCACCCTCCAAAAGTTTAGTTTAGGGTTACGGTAGCCTGTCCATCTCTCTCTCTCTCTTTATATATATATATATATATATATATATATATATATATATATATATATATATATATATATATATATATATATATATATATTGTGTACATAGTAACTGTGACTTTTTTTATCATTACTAACATGGCGGTACGTGTAAGTTTCGTCGTAGATATGTTGAACTTTATTATGTCAGACTAAACGTAAACAGGTGCTCTCACTTATTTCTGAGTTGATCACAGCTTCCAACAGAGATAGGCTGAACGATTTTTTGTGAGGATTCTTTTCCCTTCAGGAAAGGGACCCTTACCATTAGTAGTTTTAATATGTCCTTTCTGGGGCATTAAAAGCATTTGGGAAACCATGATTTAATTAGTAGTAGGGCCGTTGGGCCGATTATTCCGTTTCTTTTTCCCAGTTTATAGAGCCGATTTAGAATGGCGAGAACAATGATTCATTTAGTGTGCATACAGTGAATTCACGTGATAACATGATTTAACGTACGCAATGATATGTATTGATATGTTACTTAGTTTATATAGTATGTAATATGCATGTGTGTGAGTATAATTTAGTAGTTTGATCGTAGTAACATGTCAGTGAGTGTATGATTTAGTTATGTACGGGCAATATATTGTTGATGATAATTCATCTTCGTTAGTCCCCTTTAGTAAGTGCATTGATCCATAATTAAGATTTATAGTTAAATTTGTACCGTATACTATTTATAGACGTAATCAAAGTACAAAGAACATTTAATCGTGCACAGGTTGTTTTGGTACTACTAACGCCATCTTGTCCTAGTTAAAAATTATTCGCTGCTAGTGTTCTGTTACTCAAATATTTAGTGATCTGGTCAACACGAGAATGACCCCTTTTTGCTATAAATAACGAATAAATATTAGTTCTAGCCCATACAAATAAATATTTAGATAATTTATGTTACCCTTCCGGAAAAGCTAGCGACACCACATTTTTCCCCACTCACGACTTACATTTTTCTCTTCAAAAGAAGCAGGCCAAAGGTAACATTTCAGCATTCACATGACGGGAATACGGAAAAACCTTGGAAGAAATGTCAGCCACAACATCCGAAATTAGAATCTTCCGATTACATGGCACGTTTTGAGTGCTCGGTAATAATGAAAGAATAATATTTAATTCAATCACAGGAAAGTCAGATTGAAGAATAGTGCTATATATATATTGGACTATTTTTACATTTGCATTCCATTCAACCCCATAATATTCAGGAACATAACAATATTATTTAAAAGAAACCAGTATTGATGAAATCAATTGATTCAATTCAAATATGAGTGATTAAATCGATTCTCATATAATTATTAATTATCGAGTTGCATCCAAAGTAGTTTCCATTTTACTATTGCTACTATTATTATTAAAGACCGAATTTTAAGGTGCAAAGTTATGGTCGGGAAAAAGGAAAGAAACGTCCTGAAAGAGGATTCGAAAAGTGCAGAAAAAATGCCACTAAAATATATTTATTTAGGTGAAAGACAGTGACATGAATATTCTTTATTCAACAACATGCTGTATAGAAATAAAGGTAGATTACTGCGTTTGAAGAAACTCATATTTTGTGGACTCTCGGTCGAAAAAGTGTAAAAGCTTTTTCAGGTTAGCCAACCTGAGTGAAGATTTTCTCATTCACACCAGGCAAATGCCGGGATGTACCTAACATATAAGACCCAGGCCGCTTCCTTCTTTCCCCAATTTTATCAGCTTTCCCTTTGCTTTGATAGTGTGATCGCCAAGGGACGTTATCCCTCGTATGTGATGGATTACAACGGCCATAGATACTGAAAACCTAAATCCTAAATTCCTGAAACTTGTATTTGATTATGCACAACATTTCTATGTTCTCGAACATAAAGTTCTGTCGCTTGGAGCTCAGGAGGAGATCCTTGTACGCGGAGAAACTTCTATGAACATCAACGAAAAGCAAAATAATATGTCTTGTAAGCATACGGAAAGGGACTTTAGTTAAGTTCAGTTTAGTTAAGGGGTACTGAAAAATCAAACATATCAAGAAAAGGTGGTATTGTTAATCTTTTTAAAAAGTGCAACGAATTTTGTCGATTTCGCTTCATTTCATGCCTGGAGAAATATATATCTTGAAGTCTAGATACAAAACAGCTGCTCTTTTGGAAAGGTGCTGCACTTTAAAAACTCGCTCCCTAATTATTATTATTATTATTATTATTATTATTATTATTATTATTATAGCAATAATTAGTGATGAGCAAATGCAAGACCAAGACCAAGACCGGAGTGGTCTTGGTATTGCACATCGAGTCTTGTTCTTGGTCTTGCACACCCAGTCTTGGTCTTGGTCTTGCGTGCATGAGTCTTGCAAGTCTTGCAGTTAAGAAATCTCAAGCTTTTCATAGGTAAATTTTACTATGGGTATAAGAGATAGCAGTGGCGGCCGGTGGTTTGTGGTTTCGGGTGTTGCAGTACGAACGATCGGGGACAGAAGATATAAAGTGAACTCATTGACTAATCAGCATAAATTTAGATGCAAATGCTATGTGACATGTTAAATTAAATAAAAATCTGTTTTTAAAAAATTAAAAATGCAGCAGAACATTTAATCCGATTAATCACCTTATTTAATTAGTAAGTTCATTCTTCTCTCTTTGATTGGAACAAATCTGCCTAATACATGCTGGTTGAACTCTAGTATTCTTATTGTCAGGTCTTTTTCGATGGAAAGCATAACCAATGGTGATAACCTTTCTTGGGAAATTCAATTTCTTGAAAGTGTCAATTCTTTTTGATGTGAAAAAGAACTTTTCTTCTTTTACTGACGCCATAGGTACAGTTAATATTAATTGCAGAAGCTTTGTAGATTCACTAAATATTTTTTCTAGATTTTTGTGAACAATTCATTCTAGCAAACTCAGTCCCTAACAGTGATCCAAATTCCTTTTCAGTGTAGACTGAAGAGAGTTCGTAGCAGAGATTAATGTATAAAAAAAATGTACATTGAACACGCTTTATTCACAATTTATCTAGGAAAATTTCAAATAAATTGTGGAAATGTACCTAGTCATACAACATTACTGCCATGAAGTGTTCTGTAAACTTAAACCGTTTTTTTTTTGAATACTCTCCTGAATTGCACTTTGCTTGTTTTGTCTAAGCCTTAATTGTAAGTTTTTCCTCAATTGAAAGCTGGGCATTTTTTTTTTTTTGTAACTTATTTACAGAAGTCATGATATGCAATTCATTCAGAATTTGTAGGTTATGTACAGAATTAAAGCACACACAATAAAATTAAATCTAATAACTAATAACCAAAACAGCTGATACAAAAGAGATACTAGTATATGAATTGCGAATGTCACATATTCAGACATAGGACTGTAAACTTCTCACCAGCCTGGCCGGAAAAATTTATGTTATTTTTATTAAAGCCGGTGACGGGGGCAAACTTCTCACCAGCCCCTTTATAACCGTTTTTTTTAAAATTTGTATCTAGTTCGAAGTATAGATATTGAAAAGTAGCTGTCATTCTGTAAACTCAAAACTGTTACCTTTCACCATGTATCAACGATTAATATATTTTGTTCACCTGTTTAGAAAATTTTAGAGAGATGACAGGGACTGTATCAGGGAAAATTTGAAATTTACTTTCAAGGAATTTTATACATTTATTAAGAGTGGAAAAGGACTTCTTAAAGCAATTTCCTATAGTTGAAGTAGAGACTATATGTTTAAAGAGTGAATTTCATTTTTCAAATCCAAAATTGTCACATAAAGATTATTATACTTTTGTCCACCTGTTTCGATAATTTTAAAGGAATGATAGTTATTGGTAAATACAATAAATTGATCAATGCCGATTGATCAATTTCAGTTTCTCATTTATAGCACAATGTATCTATTAAGGTTATTAGTGAATGTTCTAAGGACATACAGAATATATGTGTTAATGCACTTTCGTTCACGATAGTACATTTCCTTTCCATGGATAGGTCCGAACAGAGATACTTCACGCTGAGACCTATATCACAGAGAATTTTTGGAAGTGTCGGTTCTTTTTATTTTACAGAGTTGGCAACCCTATTCATATATCAACACACACACACACACACTTGTGCGTAAAAGAAAAAAAGAACTACATTCCAAATCATCCGTCTTGGTTGTTACGCAATGCACGATTAACACAATATACTTCCACATGAGGCGAAACAATGTTTATCAACGTTCTGGAAAGCAACCTTGAAACCCGCCAGATATAGGAAGAACATGTTAGCTGGGAGGGGTTCAAAGTATTTGAGGAAGGTCCAATACGTCTACGTAATAACGAACCTGTCTTTTACTGTACCCGAAAAGATAAGTAATTCTTAATTACTGCCACCTATATTTTTAGAAAAAATGATAGAACGATTATTTCTATAAGAAAAGAAAGAGTACATGATGAGGCGTAAAATAAAATATTTAGCTTACATCAATCATAGTCGAGTTTCGAAATTTTTGGGAGGTCCGGACCCGGTGGACCCCCCTCGTGGCTACGCCTCTGAGCATTGCTAACTAGTCCCAAATTCAATGTGGCGTTCCCCACCACACAGTTCTATCAAGAGTATAAAATATACTTATTTTATAAAAGAAATATGTATATACTAAAATACTATCCACAGAGGGGGGGGGGATTCTGCATATTGACTTATTAATATTTGGTTCACAAATTACTGTAGAAGAAATTTTCATTATCTATATAACCTAAGAATTAACTTGTAAATGCGGATCTACTTTCATTTGATTTCTGCTCTACTATATAATTTCATTTTTATTTTGTAATTCTGCTATCACTGTTTTTAATTGTCATTATATTGATTTGCTTCAGTATTAGTACCGTAATATAAAAATATGAATGCATAAAAACAAATTCCATTTGTTAACTGCTAGTGAAATAAAATTTAGAAATCTTATTTAGCGCGAAAAACCTTCTCGTTCACTAGAAACCGTGCTGTGTTGCAGAAGCACTGCAACGACCAGACCCTTTAACTTCTGAGATAGGGAAAAGGAGACTTAACATTTGCTCCAATTCCCGCGCTGAAGGAATCTGGTTGTTGCATGCTCGCTGCAACACAATATAAATTAGAGACTCTGTGACAGATTATTTTTCGCTTTTTTAAAACGGATTAACAAAACGGACAGTTAGAGAAGTAAAAAAATATGTTATTTAAAGTATATATGGGAGTATTAGAAAGAATTTTTTCTGTTCTTTACTACTATTGCTAATAATAGTTTTTTCTTGAAATACTTTGGTCGTTGCGCAACGCTGCAACACTAACATTAGCCGCCACTGAGGGATAGTAAACTCTACAATGTACCAGTAACGGAAATACAATTATGTTTCTTAATGTAATATAATTTAACGTCGTGTAAGTATTGATGATAGTGTACAACCTAGTTGATGATCTTTATTTTTTTTTAATGGGTGACCACGCTTCACTAGGCCTACCTTTAAGATATGCCTAAATCACAACGTTTCGTAATCTGTTTATATTTTTTAACAGATCCAACACTCCACTGGTTCCTAAACTGGGAAGGCTACCTCTGAGATGCATGGAAGAAAATCAGACGGCACAGATTATTGAAATACCATGAACTGCGAAATTATTTTTACACTGTAGGCGTCAGATTTTTCTTTTCAACCACGATTAGCTAATCCTTGTATTAGACAAACTTCTAATTAAATATTGAGACTTTGTTTTACTGATTCCAATATGTACTTTATGGGGCAGAAACATTCACATTACGCAAAAGTGATGAAAAAAATGCAGATTTTCGAAACATGGGTATGTAGAAAAAAGTAGAGAATTAGCTGTGTTGAACGAAAACGAGTGAGAAGGTTTAGAAATATTAACAGTAGGAGCAAAAAAGAATTTTAGATATTGTTAAAAGGAGGAAGAGGAACTGGTTAGGATATTGGCTGAGAAGGAACTGTATCATGAGGGACGGTCTAGAGAGTATTGTGGAAGGAAAGAGAGGGAGGGAGCGAAGCAGACTAGTTGAAAGAAGGTATTAAAACAGAAAATTGCTACGTCAAGACGAAGAGACTAACTGAGGACCACACCGAACGTCGAACGTTGTTTGTTGAAGTAAATAACCTGCCAATAATGGCAGAATAGCTATTGTGATGATGAATATGTTTAGCAATATTAACCAAAAAAGAGAGATAATTAAAATAATAATCATTATAATCATACCTCTTAATATTTTAGAATAATTTGAGTGAAAACTGAAAACGACTCAACTGTCTATGTCTTTTATATAAACTCAATTTAGGCCTATATAAATACTGTTGATCTGTATTAGAAATACAAAATAACGGCATCAAACTCGAAGTTATTTGAAGTCTCACTTGTGAATATGGATTACTAGCATCAACTACCCACTTCGTTGGGTTAAACTAAAATAATAATAATAATAATAATAATATATTTTGTCAGTCTATCACTTTTTTACTATAAGAGGCCGTTTAGACGTTATGATAAATCATCAAGGGTAGAGATAAATTTCAGAAATCATCACATCTAAATTAGTTTATCTCATGATATCTCTTCTGCATATGATACGATGCGATAAGTTCGACATGTTCAACTTATCGCATGCAAGCCAGGTATAGCCCCCCGTAGAGAAACAAAGGAATGAATAGGTCACCGCTTCCAACCCTTCTTCGCTGCCAGCTTCTTGGAAGGAAATCGGAAAAAACAGGTTTTGCTAAGAATTTGCTTATACCTGTCGTCCTGTGATCTGTTCTGTTGACAAAAAGGAAAGAATTATCTTTTCCCCATTTTCTGTTCATGAAATGCGAATAGTTTTCCAAACTACGAAAACTACAACAAATTAGCCGTTCGATTTAGTTTGCTTTGATTTATGAAATTTAACCTCGGCTAAAGCAAAGGTAGATCCATAGTTTAAAATGAGATAAAACCGACTAGCACCGAGAATTGAAACCTAGACCGCATACATCAGAAGCGGCACGTCCTTGATTGAAACTTTTGTCCATATCTTCGAAACAAGTCATTATAAACCTAAAATTAAATACAGTATTTGCAATAATTCTTCCACATAAATTTATTGGGGACCAGAGATGGACACATCAACCATGGTCTACTAGTCTACAAGTAATTGTGAGAGGTAGCCCACGTTGGTCTGTCTTACTGTTTGTATCAATCAAGCATACCAATCTCGATGGACTGATTGCTAGTTTCTGATAACAAATGAACATTTCTGAGAAAATCAAAATGAATTAATTATTTTTTTTAAATATTTAAATAATCTTAATTTTATGAATCGTATTTCCTTTTTTTTTTTTACTGTCCATTACGTCCTCATTATTAGTCTATATTTTAATCAGTAGATCGCTAGTGATTTCAGAAATGAAAAGTAGCGCTCAAACTTAAGAAAGGTTAGCCACCCTTGTTGTAGACCTATTCAATATTGTTTTATTTTTCAGTTCTTACTCTGGTTTGTCAATCAAGTGTTTTAGTGCTTACCTCCTGTTATTGCTGAACGGGACGTAAAACCCAAAATCAACTCAACTCAACTCAATTCCGAATTCCGAAATCGTATATAGATACTTCATAACTAGAATTTCGAATTTTGATATATATATATATATATATATATATATATATATATATATATATATATATATATATATATATATATATATATATATATATGCTTCATACTTATTTCACTTCTATATAAATTGTATTTTAATTTACAATGTCAGATTAAATATTTTAACCAAAGGCGAGCTCTTTAACCAATAGTAACCATTAGGCTAGAAAGGTTTATCTTCTTCCAAGAACACTTAAGATTATTATAATATAAACTATGGGTGTTCTAAAAATGGTGCCTACGGACCACAGAGCACTCTTCTGCAGGTCACAATAAAGCGAAAATGTTGTATGATGAAATGCCCACCGGGGCCTCCTTCAGGCTCTATGGGGAATCAAAATTTTACTATGTGGCAACGTCGTAGAGTAACTTGAAGCCATTAGCTTACTCTACGAATACAACAAAGCGTTAAATCGATTGCTTCACTAATAAGAGATGCCAGTATCAATCAATATCGACTTTAGTTGCCATCTGGAAAAGAATCGATATAACTATTTGATAGATTGATACATCTAAATCTATGGTTCTTTATTTGCGACGTTGCTACATAGTGCAATTTATGTCTCCAGACGACGACTCGAAAGGTATACAAATATATATATATACTGGCGGATCCAGGATATGATCAAGGGAGGGGTTAAACCATAGTTTGCCGCTTTATCCTGTGTAAAGCAGGATTGAAGCCCTTTTATCCAGTGTATACCTGAGCGTCAAGAAGGGGGGGCTATAGCCCTTATAGCCCCCTCCTTGGATCCGCGCCTGTATATATATATATATATATATATATATATATATATATATATATATATATATATATATATATATATATATATAAGGTATGGGTCGCGGACATAAGCTCACCAGTAATAATATAATTGTATTATGAAATAATTAATGAAAGGAAAAAATACAATAATGATAACTAATTACACTTATACGTTAACTAATTTATACTAATTGCAAAGGAAAATAAACATGAATAAAATAAATACAAGTAAGCAATGGAAAAATGGTAAACGGAAAATATGACTAAAATCCAAACTAGACTTTGAATATTAATAATCTGGCAAGATAGCCCCGACTTTAGAAAATTGAAACAATAACTAGGTCATTCGTTTGTACTATGTTTGTTTTTGTCGATTACAGCGCCATCTATCACGTACCGAAAAAATGTTCAATACAGAAGTTACGTATTTTTTCACGGAGAATCAGAATATGCGAAAAAAATGGGGGTTCCTATTTAAGATTTCAAAGTTGCCCCTCCCTCCCCCGGGTGGTGGGGGCAGGGGGTCGCGTGTGGTATCTTTGGATGTTCCCCTTCGAGGCGAACAACTTTTGTTGCAACTTTTTTAAAATCCGATTTGCAGTTTTCAAGATATTCCCAAAAACAATTTTAAAATGCGTCACCCGATATATATATATATATATATATATATATATATATATATATATATATATATATATATATATATACAGAGTGTTGATTAATTCGTGTGTCAATTTCATTTGTACACTGTGCAAAAGTGGTATGAGGTAAAGCCGTGGAATTTGGTGTAACTTTAGACGAAGGACATAAGTTTTGTTTCGCCATAGAAGCTTGTCACTTGTAGTGAAGGTTGAAGAGATATAGGGTCAAAGATCAAATTTTGATTTTTTCCTTATGAGATTTCAATGTTAAATTCTGAAAGAGCCTGAAAATACGTAAATCGATGTGATAACAAAGAAAAAGCTGTATGGCATGATTCTATGTCGCAAGCCAACTAAATATGCGTCAATTAAGTGCCAAGGTCAGAGGTCACTGTCAGATCAAGGTCACAGGTCATCTTGAGAACCCATTTGAATACTCTGAAAACAACGCAATGTCCGTACCTCATCATGTCAAATGGGTTCTCAACGTGACCTGTGACCTTGATCTGACAGTGACCTCTGACCTTGGCACTTAATTGACGCATATTTAGTTGGCTTGCGACATAGAATCATGCCATACAGCCTTTTCTTTGTTATCACATCGATTTACGTATTTTCAGGCTCTTTCAGAATTTAACATTGAAATCCCATAAGGAAAAAATCAAAATTTGATCTTTGACCCTATATCTCTTCAACCTTCACTACAAGTGACAAGCTTCTATGGCGAAACAAAACTTATGTCCTTCGTCTAAAGTTACACCAAATTCCACGGCTTTACCTCATACCACTTTTGCACAGTGGACAAATGAAATTGACACACGAATTAATCAACACTCTGTATATAGGGAGGATTGGACAAAAATCTAAAACGTTTACAAAAGTGTGAAAATCATACCTAGTATGGTGTGCGGCCTCTTTTTCCGTCCAAAACAAATTGGATCCGACGTGGAATGGACGTATAGAGCTCCTGAATCGTGGTGTGTGGAATTTTGTACCACCAGGGAACAATATTTGGGCAATGGGTAGAACCTGGTCCCCCAAAATGGCCTCATACTCCTTAGTATTCATCATTCCATGCAGGGCTATGATGGGACCTGCAGAAAATCACGATATCACTGTCCATACTGTAACAGAATCACCCTCATGCTTTACAGTTGGGAGCAGATAGTCTGTATCCTAGGCCTGCGACGGTGTTCTCCATACGTAAACACGACTGGTTGTTGGAAACAAGGTGAAGGTCGATTCATCGGACCACATTACGTGTTTCCACTGCTCATAAGTCCGCGCCTTGTGGTCCTTGCACCACTGGATACGCCTCTTCGCATTTACTGTTGTGACTAGGGGATTGGCGATAGCGGCCCTGCCATGAATTTTCATTTTATGAAGTTCCCGTCGGGCTCTGTTTTCGATGAAACCAGGTTCTATAGGCCGGAATTGAGTTCAGACGTAATTTTCATTGCAGTGGTATTCTTTTTTAGCTGCTACAATCCTTTTTAATGCTCTCTGGTCCCTATCTGACAGTAGCTCCAACCAGACGGGCACCAACGATCATGCCTCTTTGGAAGTCTGTCAGGTCGCCCATTTTACCGCACCACTTTCACACCACGACACTCACAGGTGAACTTGTTACTGCTAACGGAAGAGGAAGGTCCACATGACACATTGAAAACAAAAGAACGATCGGCAACCGGAACACGTGTTGTACAGTGGAGGGCCAAACTTACGTGTCCTGTATGAAGTGTTTTTAGATTTTTTGTCCACCTCTGGCCCGGATATATATAGGGCCCGATCCAGGAATCTCTGAGGGGGGTACACTAATAACTACCAGTACATTTGAATTAAATTTGAGTTTTTCAAATGCCTTTAGGCATCTGTGATGTGAATGAGGAATTCCTTTGGAAATGCTAAGTGTCTGGTCTCGAATTCTTTTCCTTCAACTTTCAGAAAATTGACTTAAGAGTCGGAAGGAGTCAAGTGACCTTGACAAATCGAAGATATCGCAGTGCAAAGTGTTTCCTTGTTTTGGCAACAGATGGGGTTGTTGCTGAAATGCCGTCAAAGCAAATACCCCCCCCCTCCTTTTCCTTCGTTTTCCCCTGCATGTGGTCAAAGTTGGACAGCGCAGGAGGGGGATGGTTACAGATGTAAATGGGACAGAGGAGTGAAATTCCTTTCTTTTGGCTAAAAGAGAAACAGAACTGAAGAAAAAAAATAAATAGAGATATTGTAAGAGGGACCAACATGATATCAGCCGTCAGCCACTCAAATATCTACAACGGTCACAAACATACCATAGAGAACTAAAGCACTTGTCGCCTGTCTCTTTCTCAAAGGATTCTACCTATGGTAAATAACGCGGGAATAGTGCAGGAAGAGTCTGGTATAAAATGAAAAACCATGCAAATATTAAAAAAAAAAACAAAAAAAACGGGAGAGTCGATATTCTAATTTATTTTGGGCCTTCGTGGTTAAAAAAAAACTTGGAATTGAAAGGCAGAAAACCCAGACAAAGATCTGAAATGTATTGGCAATGTGACTCTTTTTTAGTGGAATCCATTTCTTTATTTTCTTTTCAAAATATGATCACCAGATTTACCCTCTGTCTCGCCTTCACATTCAAATGGTCCTGGGATCGATACCAGTAGCTGACCATCCTGAATTTTTCCTATTACAACAGGAAAGGGACGCAATGTTACATTTAGCCTTGGGTACTGGCTTAGAAGGATAGGAGGGAGCATATGCTCTGCTTGGTATTGGTTTTTATTTGGGGAAACAGACCACTTCATTAACAATAGAATTAAAAGATGTGTCACCTTCTTCAGGAAGGTACACTCATGTCCAAAATTATTGTCGCATGTCTATAAATATGTTGTTGTAGGAATATAATTTGATAACGAATTCACCCGGTATTTCTTATAATGTTAGTATGTGTACAATCGGCAGAGACATGTATGCAAGTTTCATGTCAAAAGAGGAGTAAATAAGAACAATAAAACGAAAATAAAACTTTCGTGTCCATTTAGCAACATTATGATTTACTCATTCTAATTTTCGTATTTATAAATATTTTCCTATGAAATTTACCATATATACATTTCCCGATTATACACATAGTATCAGTATTAAAAGTACCCAGCAAATTCAGTATTACATTATATTCTTACATGAAGACAGTTATAGATATGCGACAATCATTTTGGAGATGAGTGTACAAGGACGTAACAGGTGTTTGTTTCAAACATTGAATAAGTGTTCGTATACATTGAACTTATTTCCTGAAATCATAGAACTAAGAACTGTCACAGAGCGACGTAAGTCCGGCGACAATACAATATTTCATTTTTACTTTCATACTTTGCAATATATCTATTTATTTTAAAAGCAAATTTTAATATGTTTTTATTTTCAACTATTTTATCCTAAAATAAATACTAGCCTTTAACCAGCCCTTATTTCCCTGGTTGCATATCACTTTAGGATTTGGAAAATGTGTCCAACGAATAAAAAAAATGATAAAACACCTTTTAAAGACATTCTTTTGTTAATCAATTCGCACTAAAAAGTTAAAAATAATCTTATTTATGCAAGCCTAAATAAAAAGAATGGGGCGCGTCATTTTAAGAATTTATAAAGTAACTGTATGTAAGCCTATATTAGAGCGCATCCCATTTTTTTTTTTTTTTTAAGTCATGCATAACCAAAATTGTTTTCTACTTTTAAGTGCGACTTGATTAATGAAAGAATGTCTTTAAAATGTTTATTAGTATGTTTTTCTATTATTATTGTTAATGTTTGCATCCTTGGCATAGGATGTTTATTTTGTAAGGTACCGTATGGTGCGTTTCTATACTACTAGGGTATATAAAAATTTAGTTTCCTATGCGATACATTAAACAGCACTTTTAAAAAAAATACTACCGAATATAGAGTATTTCTCCGCTAATAAGAGGAAGACAGATTGAGGATACCAAACACCCCTACCATTGATTGAGAAATATTTCGGTGTCGACACTGATGAACAACATTTACATTTGAATTTGAATGTTTTATGGGCTTTAGGCAATTGATTCAGACCGGGATACATGGGGGACAGAATGTTGGAAGCAAGTAGTCCAGTCCCTAATTTGAATGCCTGGAATGAATAAGGACTCTTCCCTCCTTGGTAAAACCTGCCGGAATCTGAAGCAATATCAAAGAAACACTGCTTCGAAAAGAGAGGGAGCAAACATGCATAAATAGATAGTCAGAGTCGGATTTAGGTTTCGTGGGGCCCCAAGCTGTTTAAGGTAATGGGGTCCTTTATGTGTCCAGATGAACATAGGCACCCTACATACAGAAATGAACAAACTAGAGATAATTTAGGAAGCAGACTAGCAGAAGGAGCCCCATTAATTACATGAACGTAGGCTACACAGCAGGAAGCATTGTTGCTACGTATATATACATTTTACTTTATTTTTTAATTTTCTTATATTTTAGAAATGTATATCCAGTTTTTCTTTAGATTTTTCGGCCCCAAGAGAGCAGGGCCCTAAGCTATAGCTTGTTTAGCTTATACGTAAATCCGGCACTGTAAACAGTATACACATACAGGCGCGGATCCAAAGGTGGCTATAGAGGCTATAGCCCCCCCCCCCTTGACGTTCAGGTATACACAGGATAAAATGGGCTTCAATCCTGTTTACTCTGGATAAAGAGACAAACTATGGTTTAGCTCCTCCCTTGATCATATCCTGGATCCGCCACTATATATATATATATATATACAGTGTTGGGAAGTAACGTAACGCAAGTAACGCGTTACTTGTAACGCGTTACTTTTTAAGTAACGTTTCCTAGTAATGCGTTACATTTTTTCCAAAGTAACTGTAACGGCAACGCGTTACAAATTTTCAAGTAACGTACCTAGTTTGCGTTACTTTTTTCGCGTTACATTTCGGATGAGTAACTACAATATATGTATTTTTTTTTTCGGAAACAAATGTTTCTTTCCTGTAAGTGAATTTCTCGGAATGAAACAATCGAGCATGAACTATGTGTCAGTGACCGACAGTCACAGACACACAGAGAGACAGATAAGTTCGTAGTGCCACTTGCTGTTTTTTGAAGATGAGGACAGCCTTAGGAAAATCACGTGTACTGATTGCAAGCACCTGGAAGATTTTGTCGTAGATTTTGACAGCTCCAAATTTATACATTCAGTGAGTGAACTAGGAGTAGAATGATACCGGTAGTCTATTTTACTTTGATTGGTGTTGTTTTTATAAAGATGGAGAACGAAAATATTTTGCCGTTCGAACATTTGAAAGAATACTTTTTTCTTAAGAGCTGAGGATGATGGTGGACAGAATTTAAAAGTAAAGTGTCTGAAGTGCCCCGGCGGAAAAATATTTATCAACAACTATGGTGCCATAATTAACGATTTACAGTAAGGGGTTAATATGAATAAACTGTGTTCTGATGAGCAGGCCTACTTTATTACTAGAAAATAGTTTGCTGATGGTATGTAATATTGGAGTTCTTTCAGATCAGTTTTCTTATCCTAGAGTCCCGTTGATTATAGAGTAGTGTAATGTTTCTCTATATTCTGTATTTTTAATTTTACATAACAACATTGTTATTATTATATAATTAGTTTAGCAGAATAATAATAAGCAACCATTTTTTCTAACGCATAGGGATAAGCACGAATCAAGTCGAGTTTCGAGTCAAGTCAAGGGTAATATCCTCGAGTCGAGTTCCGAGCCGATTCAGTTTTTCGCGCCGAGTTTCGAGTCCAGTCGAGTTTGATAAATGGCTTGTTCGTTTTAAGTCGTCTTGAAATCATGGCATGATTACACTGGGAAACGAAAACCATGAGAAATGTAAGCTAAACAGTAATATAGAATACTTTTAGTATTGCTCACGAGAGGAGACACTGCTCGCATCTCGTCTCGTCTCGATACCGAGACCAGAAGAGATTTCTTATAACAAGTTCAGCTCGGCTCGGCTCAACTGAGATGGCTCGAGCCGGCTCACTTGGGGTGAACCATCAGCTCGAGCTGGCTTGGTAGGGATGACCCATTTGCTCGGTTCGGCTCAACTGAGCCGAATCGGTTGGATGAGCTGTTGGCTCGGCTCACTTCTCGGTTCGGGTCGATAGTGAATGAGCTGTGAGCCGAGCTGCTCAAGTCGTTGACAATTCTAAACCCAGGCCGAGCAGTTTTGGAGATATTTTGCCAGTACCCTATAACTTTTAACAGTGTTTGGCTCGAGCCCGAATACTCAACCTAGACCCTAAACCCAAATTCAGGAGCTCGTGAACAATATCCTTGACTCCTATACTTCACGACTACCGAGGTTGGCAATCAACTATTCTCTTTCCAGCCTTAGAAAAAAGTAGATGTAAACAAACCCACCTGACTACCAGTTTGTCGATGCCCAGTGATTGGTTGTTGGTCTCAGTGCACTAGTATCCTACTGCAATATAATCCCTACTAAAATAATTTCAAATAAAAATATCTGAATATATCCTACAGTTTGTGATAATAAGCGCAATATATATAATATTTAACAACAGATGTAGCTTTATTTCAACCTCACCCGTATCTGGACACATAGTATTTACTGCGCATGCGTATGCGTTCACGCGCCTTCCCCACTCATTTGAAATTATTGTAGAATGCAGAGTTTCATGGCGACGATGTGTGGCAATAATCAATTTTCGTCTCGTGTTACAAAACACAAAAGACAACAGGAATATCTCGTTTATATAAGGATTTAAGAAAATATATATCTCCAACATAGCAGTAATCAGTGTCAGTCCGTTAATTATTTACCAACAAACTGTAGCCTTATAGTCTGGAAATTATTCGACGGCGGTAAGTAAGCAGACGATCTTGCTGTTCACGTCTCTCGCTGCCGAAGCACGTGTGAGCCGCGGAGTAATTCATTTTGCTTTGTTTACGTCTACTTTGTTCTAAGGCTGGAAAGACTTTAGTTTTTTAGTATTCAAATACAAAC
The DNA here is from genome assembly GCF_964235325.1 of Thermobia domestica. NCBI lineage: Eukaryota > Metazoa > Arthropoda > Insecta > Zygentoma > Lepismatidae > Thermobia > Thermobia domestica. The sequence continues at coordinate 49,330,531 of NC_137466.1, read as the reverse complement.
CGCCTATCTTTCATTTTTATATACAGTGTTATTATTATTATTATTATTATTATTATTATTATTATTATTATTATTATTATTATTATTATTATCATTAATAATAATAATAATAATAATAATAATAATAATAATAATAATAATAATAATAATAATAATAATAATAATAGCGGTAGTAATAGTAGTACGGAAAATTGAAGGAATAATTTTTTTCACATTTTTAAAGTTTCGGATCTAAAAGTAACGCGTTAGTAACGCGTTACTTTCGAAGTAAAGTAACAGTTACTTTTTGGGGACAAGTAACGCGTTACTAACGTGTTACATTTTAAGGGAAAGTAAAGTAACTTATAACGCGTTACATTTTTACAAGTAACTTACCCAACACTGTATATATATGAAATGTTTGTGTTTAGTATGTTGTACGATGGAAGCTGATGAAAGAGCTTTATATTATTCTTGATTTTTTGACAGGTAAACAAAGAATATTTCGGGGATTAATCTACTCGATTATTATAATAAGATTATAATAATGTATTTTATTTTTTCTCTTGTATGTATATTCTCAGTCCTGCAGGAAGTTTTCATTTCTTTCTTGGAATAGATAAACGAAAACTTTGGTTCGGCTTCTCCTTCACAAATCTCTGTCGAAAGGTTGACTTTATCGCTACCAACACAAATTACTTCTTCTCATAGAAACCATCTACAAATACACTGTACTGCTGAAACAGAAACCATCAACTAAAGAGGTCATAAATTTTGCTATTCCTCGTGTTTGAAGTTCCCGTTTTTCACAACGACTTCCTTCCTCCCGCCCCTGTTAAGAAGTTCAAAGTAGGTTTTCAAAAGGACTGGCTCCCGCTGAGAAGGAAAGTGGGATGAGGAATGACTATAGTGCCATCTAGCAGTTAGACGGCCAAGTACGTGAACACGAAAAAATCTGATTTCTGATTTCTGTAGATTCAATAATGAAGGATATAATTTCTCATCGATTGTGTAATGAATGTCATTGGAAACAGCGAAAAAATAGTACAGTAGCGCACAAATACAAAGGTAGTACTCCATTCTCAAAAAAGTCCGAAGTTTTTAGCTCTTTTCCTTACTGTAAAAAAACAGAAGACTTTTCCCTCTAATTTTGATCATTTTCTTATGGGAATTTGGATTATAATTATCTGTATTTATAAGAAGAAAATATCACGCACAGCGTTCAAATTGCACCTTTAAAATGAGATGCATCATATTTAGTGCGCTACTGAGACATTTTTGCGAAAGAACGAAATGAAACCGTGATTTGCCTAAAAAATGGTTGAGATCCCATGTTAAATTGAACACCAATCTTCCGGCCGCTGTGGCGCACTCCTTCTCCCTCTTAAGAGCCGGCGGGAGTCAAGTGACCTTGACAAATCGAAGATATCGCAGTGCAAAGTGTTTCCTTATTTTGGCAACAGATGGGGTTGTCGCTGAAATGCCGTCAAAGCAAATGCACCCGTCCTTTTCCTTCGTTTTCCCCTGCATGTGGTCAAAGTTGGACAGCGTAGGAGGGGGATGGTTACGGCTGTAAATGGGACAGAAGAGTGAAATTCTTTTCTTTTGGCTAAAAGAGAAACAGAACTGAAGAAAAAAATAAATAAGAGGGACCAACATGATATCAGCCGTCAGCTCCCTGTCAGAGAGCCACTCAAATATCTACAACGGTCACAAACATACCATAGAGAACTAAAGCACTTGTCGCCTGTCTCTTTCTCAAAGGATTCTACCTATGGTAAATAACAGAATAGTGCGGGAAGAATCTGATACAAAATGAAGAACCATGCCAATATTAAAAAAAAAAAAACACGGGAGAGTCGATATTCTAATTTATTTAGAGCCTTCGTGGTTTAAAAAAAACTTGGAATTGAAAGGCAGAAAACCCAGACAAAGATTTGAAATGTATTGACAATGTGAATCATTTTTTTTAGTGGAATCCATTTCCTTATTTTCTTTTCAAAATATGACCACCAGATTTACCCTCTCTCTCGCCTTCACATTCGAATGGTCCTGGGTTCGATACCAGTTGCTGACCATCCTGAGTTTTTCCTATTATAACAGGAAAAAGCCGCAATGTTACATTCAGCCTTGGGGGCCGGCTTAGAAGGACAGGAGGGAGCACATGCCCTGCTTGATGTTGGTTTTTATTGGGAGAAATAGACCACTTCATTAACAATAGAATTAAAAGATGTGTCACTCATGTCCAAAATTATTGTCGCATGTCTATAAATATGTTATTGTAGGAATATAATTTGATAACGAATTCACCCGGTATTTCTTATAATGTTAGTATGCGTACAATCGGCAAAGACATGTATGTGGCAAATTTCATGTCAAAAGAGCAGTAAATAAGAACAATAAAACGAAAACAAAACTTTCGTGTCCATTTAGCAACATTTTATTTTACTCATTCTAATCTTCGCATTTATAATTACTGTATTTTCCTATGAAATTTACCACATATATTTCCCGATTGTACACATAGTATCAGTATTAAAAGTCTCCTGCAAAATCATTATTACATGATATTTTTTACAAGAAGACAGTTATAGAAATGCGACAATCATTTTGGACATGAGTGTACAAGGATGTAACAGGTGTTTGTTTCAAACATTAAATAAGTGTTCGTATAAATTGAACTTATTTCCTGACGTCATAGAACTAAGAACTGTTGCAGAGCGATGTAAGTCCGGTGACAATACAATATTCCATTCTTACTTTCATACTTTGCAATATATCTATTTATTTTAAAAGCAAATTTTAATATGTTTTTATTTTCAACTTCCTTATCCTAAAATAAATACTAGCCTTTAACCAGCCCTGGTATCCCTGGTTGCATATCACTTTAGGATTTGGAAAAGGTGTCCAACGAATTAAAAAAAATGATAAGACATCTTTTAAAGACATTCTTTTGTTAATAAATTCCCACTAAAAAGTTAAAAATAATTTTGTTTATGCAAGACTAAATAAAAAGAATGGAGTGCGTCATTTTAAGAATTTATAAAGTAACTGTAAACCTATATGAGAGCGCATCCCTTTTTTTTTTAGTCACGCATAAACATTTTTTTTTAAACTTTTAAGTGCGACTTGATTAATGAACGAATATCTTTAAAATGTTTATTATTATCTTTTTTTTTATTATTGTTAATGTTTGCGTCCTTGGCATAGGGTGTTTATTTTGGTAAGGTACCGTATGGTACGTTTCTATACTACTAGGGTATATTAAAATGTAATTTCCTATGCGTTACTACATACATTAAAAAACATTTTTTTAAAAGAATTACTACCGAATATTACTACCGCTCCGCTAATAAGAGGGAGACAGATTGAGGATACCAAACACCCCTACCGTTGATTGAGAAATATTTAGGTGTCGACACTGATGAGCAACATCTACATATGAATTTGAATGTTTTATGGGCTTTAGACAATTGATTCAGACCGGGAAACATGGGGGACAGAATGTTGGAAGCAAGTAGTCCAGTCCCTAGTTTGAATGCCTGGAATGAATAAGGACTCTTCCCCCCTTGGTAAAACCTGCCGAAATTGGAAGCAATATCAAAGAAGCACTGCTTCGAAAAAAGAGGGAGCAAACATGCATAAATAGTCAGAGTCGGATTTAGGTTTAGTGGGGCCCCAAGCTGTTGAAGGTAATGGGGTCCTTTATGTGTCCAGATGAACATACGCACCCTACATACAGCAATGAAGAAACTAGAGATAATTTAGGAAGCAGACTGGTAGAAGGAGCCCTATTAATTACACGAACGTAGGCTACACAGCAGGAAGCACTGTTGCTACGTATATATAAATTTTACTTTATTTTTTTAAATTTTCTTATATTTTAGAAATCCAATTTTTCTTTAGATTTTGGGGCCCCCAAGAGAGCGGGGCTCTAAGCTATAGCTCGTTTCGCTTACACGTAACTCCGGCACTGTAAATATAATAGTATACATATACAGGCGCGGATCCAAGGGTGGCTATAGAGGCTATAGCCCCCCCCCCTTGACGCTCAGGTATACACTGGATAAAATGGGCTTCAATCCTGTTTACTCTGGACAAAGAGGCAAACTATGGTTTACCTCCTCCCTTGATCATATCCTGGATCCGCCAATATATATATATATATATATATATATATATATATATATATATATATATATATATATATACATGCATGTATGTATATAAATGTGTGTGTCTAGTATGTTGTACGATGGAAGCTGATGAAAGAGCTTTATACCATATTATTCTTGATTTTTTGACAGGTAAACAAAGAATATTTCGGGAATTAATCTATCCTAAAGATTATAATAATGTATCTTATTTTTTCTCTTGCATGTATATTCTTAGCCTGCAGGAAGTTTTCATTTCTTTCTTGGAATAGATAAACGAAGACTTTGGTTCGGCTTCTCCTTCACAAATTTTTGTCGAAAGGTTGACTTTATCGCTACAAACACAAATTACTTCTTCTCACAGAAACCATCTACAAACACACTGTACTGCTGAAACAGAAACCATCAACCAAAGAGGTCATAAATTTTGCCATTCCTCGTGTTTGAAGTTTCCGTTCTTCACAATGATTTCCTTCCTCCCGCCCCTGTTAAGAAGTTCAAAGTAGATTTTCAAAAGGACTGGCTCCCGCTGAGAAGGAAAGGGGGATGAGGAATGACTATAGTGCCATCTAGCAATTATACGGCCAAGTACGTGAACACGAAAAAATCTGATTTCTGATTTCTGTAGATTCAATTATGAAGGATATAATTTCTCATCGATTGTGAAATGGATGTCTTTGGAAACAGCGAAAAAATAGTACAGTAGCGCACAAATAGAAAGATTGTACTCCATTCTCAAACAAGTCCGGAGTTTTTAGCTCTTTTCCTTACTGTAAAAAAACAGAAGACTTTTCCGTCTGATTTTGATCATTTTCTTATGGGAATTTGGATTATAATTATCTGTATTTATAAGAAGAAAATATCACGCACAGCGTTCAAATTGCACCTTTAAAATGAGATGCATCATATTTAGTGCGCTACTGAGACATTTTTGCGAAAGAACGAAATGAAACCGTGATTTGCCTAAAAAATGGTTGAGATCCCATGTTAAATTGAACACCAATATTCCGGCCGCTGTGACGCACTCCTTCTCCCTCTTAAACTATTGATTTTGCAAAACTCTCTGCTAGCTTCTCACTTTAGGTAGTGTATATTTACAACGGAAGGGGGTGCACGTTTACCCTTGCACCCCTTAAATCCGGCCCTGTATATATACTGTATATAGTAGGTAACTTGTGTATCTTATTCCGTAGCTCATTGGGTCCCACTTTTTTTTATTTTTATTTTTTCATTGACCAGACAGGACTCCAGTAAACAGGAAAATATAGTTACAGTTTAAGATGTGATTCGATATTCTGCAAGTATTTATATATTTATTGTCAAGCGAACAAAATGAAGTAGAATTTTACAAGCGTAAAACTGTTCTAGATTTTAGTATTAATAAAAACTACGAATATGTTTACAGCTCAAAAATAAATTGAATGCTATTCAATTGTAGTCCTTAATTAGCTATGGTCAAGAAGATGGATTTAAGTTGTTTTGTGTGTGGTCAGCTCATTGGTTTCCATCATCTTTAATTCTGGAACTAAATATAACTAATTTTATTTTTCGTTTAGAAATAAAATAGTCACTTTTAGCTCGTAACGAAAGAGAGAGCATAGTGCAAAATGTCACTATGGCATTACATTTCGTTATATAAAGAAATGAAAAAAAAATACATTTATAGTTGAAAATGTCGGAGGTAATTTGACAAATATTATGAACAGTTCTATAATATGTAGAATTAAGTAATGGTTTATAATAAAATAAACTGCAATGAAATGCAGGGTATATGAAGTTAGCAAAAATATTTGCCTCTATGAGCTGAAATGCAAGTTTATTGAATAGATGGGGAAACTTCACCTTGAAATATACACCATGAATTTGATATTCGATAGAATTTGAAATATGTTAAGATCATGGGATCATTTATCATAGGATCATGTTTTATATCTCATTTTGTTAGAACATCCTTTCCAACTGTACTACTCCTTTGTCCGTATTATACACCAGAAACTGGAAAATCGAGGAAAACTGGGAGATTTTTCGATTTTTCGAAATTTTTGCATCCCTCTAGTTCGAGCCTGGGTTCACGTAGGGATATGAATTTTTTATGAAAATACGTAGTTATGTACACAATACGTGTGCTAAATTTAAATCCTGCAAAATTTACATTATATATATAATTTACTGCATCGTTACTATTTGGCCTAGAGTCATGGTTCAAACGCCATTTTCTTCAGTATAACAAACCCTTTCCAACGATACCACTCACATGTCCGTATCATACACCTGGGCCGGAAAATTCGGGAAAACCCGGTTTTTTAAAAGGATCCCCCCGAAACACTTCACCACTTTGGCCAGTGGCGGCTCTAGCCCGGGGGACCTAGATCTAGGATTCTCTGAGGGGGTGCACCAATAACTACCAGTACATTTGAATTAAATTTGAGGTTTTTTTTTAAATGCTTTATCTGTGATGTGAATGAGAAATTCCTTTGGAAATGCTAAGTGTCTGATTTCGATGAATTCTTTTCCTTCAACCTTCAGAAAATTGACTTAAACTATTTATTTTGCAAAGCTCTCTGCTAGCTTCTTACTTTAGGTAGTGTACATTTACAACGAAATGAAATGAACTTTTTTAGTTTTCAGCCCCACGGTTATAACGGTTAGGCTAAAGGGGACGGTGAGAATGAGAAATGAATGAAATGGTGGAATGAAGAAAGTGGAAGAAAACCCACGTACACGGTGTTTGTCCACCACAAAGTTCACTTGGCGGGAGCAGGGTTTGAACCAGGAACCCATGCACCAGAGGTGAACGCTCTACCACTGAGCCACCGCGGCCGATATATTTACAACAACGCGGGGGTGCACGTGCACTTTTGCACCTCCCTAAATCATGCCCTGCCTAGGACCCCAGTTTTTTGAGTCAAAAAATAATTTATTATTTATATATTTTTGAAAGTTTATAGTAAAGTCATGATATACATATCATAGTCTGGGGTCTGGCTGGCTCCCCGATTTTTTACCTTCTACATCCGACACTGACTCTGGCCCGGCCCTGGGTTCACGTAGGGATCTGAAAATTTCTTGAAAATACGTATTACGTACACAATGCGTGTGCTAAATTTCAATCTTGTATCTTGAAAGCAAAGGGATGAAATTTTTTTTGAAAGTCTGAATTTAGGCCACACACGCACGTATAACTAACCGGTTAGCGTACGCGCCTTTGGCGTGGGAGACCCGGGTTCGATTTCCAGTGGGAGCTCATGTGGTTTGGATTCCACGTTAATCAGTAGGTCCACGTCTCACATAGCATTACTGCTGAACAGGACATTAAACTCAAAATCAACTCAATCATATTATAAAAATTTACTGCGTCGTTACTATTTGGCCTAGAGTCATGGTTCAAACACTATTTTCTTCAATATAACAAGCCCTTTCCAACGGTATGACTCACATGTGCATATCGTACACCTAAAGCGGAAAAATTGGTAAAAATCATATTTTTTTCTGAAAAAATCGCCCCCTCGGAATAGTTGCGACCCTCAGCCTCGGGCCCGAGTACACATGGATCTAAAGAATTGAGAAATAGGCCTACTCAAAGTTGCACACAATCCGTGTGCAAAGTTTCAATCTGGTATGTTAGAAACTAAAGGCTTGAAAAAGTTTTGAAATTTCCTCAAGGATAAGTCGCTTCCCTCTGTCCCCACTTGGCGCCACCAAGATGACCATCTGATTCCAAAATGCATCCTTTTTTTGACCAATAAAAAAAGCCGGCCTAAATATCTGTTATAGAACCTAAATAAGCGGTCAAAGACAACACTTACGCCATGGTATCTAAAGATACCATGAATCCTAAAAGATTTAACGAGAAGTTGCGTAGTTACGGATTAGTATACAAGGTATATATATATATATATATATATATATATATATATATATATATATATATATATATATATGGGGGGGTGTTGTATGTTTAAATACTTGGGACAAGAATGTATATTTTATCTTTTAATTTAGATATATTCTGTGGACACAAATACAAAAAATGAATTAAAAACCCCAGCAATAAAATGACACTCGTCTTTCAGCTTACTATTAACGATTCTTAAGTGTCTAAATAGGCAACACCGTTCTATATTTCTTTTCTTTTTTAAACATAAACACAATTATATCATTGCTACGGACATGATAATTGCAAAAGCCGCATAATAGTTCTTTTCCATTTCGAGCTCTTTATTTTACTACGGCGGGAACACAAATTACCAAGAAACAGGAATTGTCCTTTCACAAGTGGCAGGTAGAAACGCACACACACACACCACAAGCAAACATCGTGGCCCTGTATTTTTCTGAAATAGTTCACATAACCTCCGAAAGATGTCAGACTCTATTGACCTCTGTGAGGAATATCTCCGAGCGATATCGCCGTGTGTGAATAGAAAATATCTCTCTTGCATATGATAAAAAAATCTCCACCCTTGATGATTTATCATAACGTCTAAAAAGGGCCTTAGTAAAGCGCTCTCTAATATCGGCCATTTTCGATTATTTTTATGTTTCTCTCTCCTCCTCCCCAAGTTGCTGAGCTGAATTTGGATTTAAACGGCATCACAAGTGTCACTCTTCGTGTCAAATCCCGAAAACTATGGATTCGGCACTAATATTTGGTCATTTTTTATCATTATTATGTAACTCCCTCTCCCTCAAGTTACGAGGCTGAATTTGGTCGTAAACGGTATAGGAAGTCTCAGTATTCAATTCAGCGACCTCGAAAACTATGGATTCAACACTAATATTCGTCATTTTCGATCATTTTTATATATCTCCCCTTCCCTCCGCCAAGCTACGGGGCTGAATTTTGATTTAAACAGCACCCGAAGTATCATTGTTTATTTCAGCGATCCTCAAAACTATAGATTCCATTTTAATGTGGGTCATTTTCGATCATTTTTAAATATCTTTCTTCTCCCTCTCCCCTAAACTGCACCGTCGAAATGATATGACAGAAACCATATCAGGTTCGATCCTGATCTATGTTGAAAATAAGATCGAGTTCTCGAAATACTCCCAGGCCCAAACTCTATCTATGTTGAAAATTTGATCGAGATTGGTAGGATGGTTCAAGAGATTAGCAATCACAAACAGAGTTGGCATGGGTCAATGAAAACTTGACCCACGACCCACGACCCACTCTGACCCACTGTGACCCACCATGACCCACCACCCACAATGACCCACTTTGACCCACCGTGACCCACCACCCACCATGAATCACTCTCATCCACTCTGACCTACTCTGACTCACCAAAATCCATCTTCATCAACTCTGAACACGATCCACGGCCCCTTCTGTACTGACTAAAGAGTTTACACTTGTAATAAAACAAGACTGTGAAATTGTTACTAATCGGAGTTTGAATTTCTAGTCAATCGCTCAAGCACCACTCTGTTACAATAACGGTGGATCTGACCTTTAAGATATAAAATGGTAAAGTCTTGGCCAGTGAGGAAATTGAAACAGTTCGAGGTGGGGGGAAATTAGTGCGTGCCTAAAATACACTTGCACTAAGAGAGTATTCTTGCAAGTGTTAATTTCTAAACGCATTCCAAAAGAAACTTCTATTTGCAGGAAAATATCCCTGTACAATATGGAAAAGGTTATTGTTTCTCAGTTCGCAGTATTTTTCTCACAAAAGACTTGAAAAATCAGTTTTTCATAGTGTATAAAGGTGCTCGGGTACCCTATGAGAAAGCATCTCCATAAAGTATGCTCATAATTGTAATTTGTGTAATCACTAAAACACCATGTTAAATTTAAGTTACAAACATGCATAATTACAATTATTATGAATATTTATTCAAAGTAGTTTACCTAAAGCAAAGAAGAGACTTACTAAAAATTAGGTACAAAGTTGAATAGCACAGATAAGGCATTAGTAATACAAGTATACATTTTCCATAACTCGTAATTTTCCACCTTAAAACAAATCTGAAATCGGGTTTATTTTCTATTGGTAACGTTTTCGTGGTAAATCATCCGCAGCGGAATGATGTCTATAGTTCAGCCAAGAAATAACTAACTCGTCTACTTTGAGCTTGTCTAGCAGTGGGCCATTAACACTGATGAACAATAAGTTAGATCATCTCTGAGCATTTAGTCTATTTCTAATATCAGTCATCTGTAAATTCATAAGGGGAAGTCCCCGTTCGCACTCTGTCGTGGAAATTGATAATACTTCTACCCGATTTCTGCAACTCCTCATCGACATTCTGCTTGTTAGACTTAAGTCTGATAACGATTTTTCTTGGTCAGTTTTGAAATACTCAGCTAGAAGTATCATCTTTGTATCACCATACAACGTCTTTTCCATATCGACCATGTCAGTTGGTAATGTCGACTCATGGAGAACAGAAACTTCATCTACCACGCCTTCGATAGGGAATCTTGTGAATAAATTATCAATTAAAGCCTGATAAACTGATGATTTCTTATTTGTTTATAAATTTAATTTTTGTAACTACACATGAAGGTTTGATGCCATTACCAAGTTCTCTCCTCCGTCTAGAAAGAGAAAGGGAATGAGGTTCTTGGAAAGTGTTCAGAGGTGAATGGGAATTTCCCTCCTTTTTCCCCTTCAATTACCACATTGCTGTTTGCCATGTGCCAAATTACGATGAATTTAAATTAAATTATCATACTATAATTATTTCCTTGTTGAATTATTGATACTTTTCAGTGGAAAAAAGGATAAAATTTGAAAATTCCAAATCAAGATAAGTAGACCAACGTAAAAGGGGGAAAATGTGTAAACTTTTCCATATAATTATGCGTACAATCCAAACTTCAAATTTCCGTGCAATTAAGCTTACAGTACAAATTTTATTCCTATTTTTCTCACAACTTTATGGGTTGATTGTCCTGTGCTGCAACCGGTCCATATAATAAATATAAGCTTCAGCAATTATTATAGTAGAAAGCAATGTATATATGAAGCCAAGCACTGTATTTTTTGTTTCTGATTTTTTTTCTTATATAACATCCATCGTTTTCGATCCTTTTTACAAACCAACTCACTACAAATTCTCCATATATAGAAAGTGCCCTCCCCCCCCCATAAAGAAGAATTTTTTAAAAAAATGCTAGGATGTTTATTTTCAATAAAGAGTTAATACACTGAATTTCAGCTCCGTAAGTTTAACGGCTTGCGAGATACTCATTTTTTTCCGCCAAAATTCGGATTCTCACTACCTCCTTAGGATATTATGCATTATAATGAAAGCAATATAACATCCCAGTTTGGATTAAGGCATAATTATATACCAAAAGTAATTTAATTTGACTTTGCAATTTGACCGTAATGATCAGGCACACATAGTTACATTCGTTTTTTTTTTTTAATAATTTATATATTACAGTGATTCAAAAATGTATTTTTCCAGTAGTTAGGTCCTCTAAAAACTCACAGGTCTCGAAAGCGAAGTAGTAGTATAAGTCCTATTGCTATTATTACAATTAAAAATAATATCCAAAAGTGCCTGAAGTTCTTTTTTCACTTGGTTAGATTTACTCACCTCAGGTAAGTAGACAGAAACGAGTGGAAAAGGAAAGGAAATGAAGGTCTTGAAAGTAAAACGAAGACAAATTTACCAGTCTTTAGAAGATACTGTCTACAATGCAGTGAGCAGAGTGGGTAGGTAGATCATACTGAGTCAGTGGGTCGCAGTGGGTCACGATGGGTGGTGGGTCACAGTGGGTCACATGCTGTTGACCCACGACCCACTGACCTACTCAGAAAACTTGACCCACTTGACCCACTGACCCACCGACCCACTGACCCACTCCACTGATCACAAAATAGTCACTTATCGTTCAATCCTCGATGTGTCGTATACTTAAAGAGGCTAAAAGTTATATTGATAAACAATTATTCAACGTATAAGCATCCGCCAATGAAATCGAACTTGCGGTCAGATGCACTAAGTTTTTGTCAATGCCATGAAAATTTTATTTTGATATTAATTTTATGAGCGCACATTAAAAATTTCCAACGGATGCTTGAGTCTCGGAGCCAAGGTCATACCTATGTTGTCGACACCTATGGTGTACGGAATTACCAATGTTCAATACTACATTTCTCTTTAGTTTTGGAAGAAAAACACCACTAATATGTTTTGAAACGAAACGAAATATCTAGTTTAACCTCCCACGATTATGCATCGAGGCTAAGGGAGACGGTAATCATGAGAAATGAATGAAATTGTGGAATGAAGAAAGTAGGAGGAAACATCAAAACCCCGAGAAAACCCACGCACACGATGTTTGCCCACCAAAAAGTTCCCATGGCGCATGCTAGAATCCAACCAGGGACCCGTATAACCACACGTGACTGCTCTACCACCGAGCCGGTACTTGTGCAAGACTCTTGCGCAAGAGTTTTGGTCTTGGTCTTGGTGTTGCAGGTATGGTCTTGGTCTTGGTCTTGGTCTTGCACCCCTTGGTCTTGGTCTTGCATGCAAGACTTGCAAAAACTGCAAGACCAAGACTCTTGCGCTCATCACTAGCAATAATGTAAACTTCCATACCGTAAGAGCTTAGGACGTCAAAATCAATTACGTATATGGTCAGCACATCACCAGTCCAGTCGATGTGATTGATGGTTTTCTATGGACGGCCAGACAACTTTTAGATAGTTTTTTTTTCTAAAAGTGAAAACTGTAACCATTAATAATGGCATTTTTGTTGTCTCTGTGAGGCAAATCAGAATATCTGGAATGGATAAAAAGTAGCACTACATTGCTGCTTCGTCCCTTTTCTATTGCTGGCCATATAATAGTTTTTAATTAACGTGTTTGAATACAATCACAAAGTTACGACTGAAATGGAGGGTATTAAAAAAAAAAAAAAACAATAACTTAAAATGCTATTTACATGTTGATGAAGGAAGTAGAGTTTTCCTATTTCAAGTATGCCCTCGGAAAATATGTAAACATACCTCGACCCCATCCCGGCTACCTTCTTACGGAGGAAACCTTACCTTTGCTTTGAAGAAAGAAGTGAATGAACTCGGCTGTGTTGCCAATTTGTCATTCAATCGTTTTATCTTGGCGAGTGAAGATCGTAGGCTACTTACAGTTAGAGTTGCTAACAAGACGGTGTACAGCGAAGTCCATGAACTAATTCAATGTGGCAACCCTGTAAGCATCTACCATTGAAAGATATCAACCACAGCAACTTGTTCCTCCTCTTTCGAGGAAAGTAAGGAAAAATACACATCGACAGCAGCGCCAGAAGGGGCACACTTGAAATAGAAAGGCTCTAGTAGGGCTTCCACCTCTCATACGAGAGGCTGCTATAGATATACCACATTCACTTGACACCTAGTCTTCCGTTCCTAGCGCTGCTATCAGCAGAAGGAATTCCACTCTCTTTCGCTAAGGTTCTCTCGCTTAGGAACAGCTGAACCCTTATTGGCTCAACGTGTGGGTGTGGGAGGGTGTGAGCTTTAGTTCACATTTTTGCCACGGCTCAAGACATTTTGGCAGCACTTTAGTTCAATCCAAGATAATGCGAGCGACTGGTGAACAATATGATGTCTGTAAAATATCTTCCGTTTCTGCCCATTTTTGCTTCAATCATTGTTCAGTTGTATTTATCGTTCTTGTTTAGGCTAGAAGGCATAAATGTGGGACATTAAAGATTTTGTTTTTATTTAATCTTTAATAATGAAACCAATAACTTTTCAATTTCACACTGTGAAAAATTACGGTAGACTTCCAAACTATGTGAATTCAACTCTGAAACCGGAAGCAATAGTTCTATAATTTAGGGTTGTAACAAAGGCAGGAGTGGACTCAGAAAGTTTTGTTGGGAACGGTCCAAGCTTTAAGAGAGAAGTCCAATACTACAAGCCACTACGTTTATGTAGCATTAAAGGGGTATTTTTCTGCACCCGAGAAGACGACAAGTAATTGTAAAACACTTCCACGTATATTTTCAGAAAGAGTACAGATGAAGGGTAAAATCAAATTTTCATGCTACATCAATTATTTCCCTGTTAAACATGTATCGTTTTACTGAGAAAGTGCACAAATGTATTTGGGGAGACTCAGGGCCCGGTGCGCCACTCCACATCCACCCGTGAGTGTGCACCTGAACAGAAGGATGCTGTAAGACTAGGAATCTGTTCTTTGGATGTAGCATTCATGTCGAAAAAAGAAAGGTTTCTCGCTAACACCACAGAGAAAGAGACAGAAAGAAAACGAGGAGTACGAAGAAGGAGAGCATAACTAATCGATGATTTGAAAAATAGAAGAAAATATTCAGTGTTAAAAAAGAGAAGTTGAAAATTGGGAAAAGTGAAAGAAACCTTTCTAGACTCGAACTTTTATTATTATTATAGGAATCAATATCAAAACTGGAACTTGAACTAGTTTTTACTAATTTCTGTTTTAATAGAAGCATAAGAGCTGAGATGTTCTTATGATATATGAGGGCACGGTGGCTCAGTGGTAGAGCGCTTACCTCTGGCGCGTGGAGCACCTGGTTCACTCCTCGGATAAGTAAGTTTGTGGTGGACAACATCGTGTCCGTGGATTTTCTCGGGGTACTCCCGTTTACTCCCACATTCTCATTCTACCATTATCTTAATAAGCAGCCTTTTCTAGCCTAAAGAGTATAACCGTATAACAGAAAGCTTTCATTATTATTATTATTATTATTATTATTATTATTATTATTATTATTATTATTATTATTATTATTATTATTATTTCAAATTATAAATAGTTTTGTAGCTAGCTATTTCCTGAATTTATAAAGCTCCTTCCTAACTTACGTGATCGTCATTAATCTCTCTTTATCGGAACTTCCCAGAAACGTATGTGAATGCAAACAGCGTAATCATCTATTGATGAAAGTGCAGTCGCGGTACATTTCTCACACATGTGCAAATGATTCGTGAGAATTGACGTGCAATAATTGATCAAAATTGCAAATCAATTTGAACATCAATCGCGAATAATCTACGCTGATTTGAACACTTTTTGCGTGAAGAAAACATTGAATCTATCACTGCTCATATTGTTTCCTGTCTGCATTCAACCAACGGAACAGTAATTTTATATTCTCTTTAAAATCACAATAGATGGGGGCAGGGACGTACGGAAGGGGGGGGACACGGGGGTCTGGACCCCCCCCGAAATTTCGACTTTTTAAAAATTTAGCCTAATTTTAGGGGCAATTTTAGCAATTTTAATATAAAATAGCTTCATATTTAGTTTGGACCCCCCCCGAAATAAATTCCTGGGTACGCTACTGGATGGGGGGTAATGAACCGTTAGTTACTCTCTGAGCACTCGAAATACATTTGCAGTTTATGCGTTGCTTTTAAGAAAGATTTCTCATTAGTTCTTTGTGAACTTTCCTTACTGGCCTCTACTTCATTTACTGGCCTCTATTTCTACTTGTTGATTCATTTCATCTTATTTGATATATATATATATATATATATAAATTCCTATTAGGCTAAGGTACACAAATGACTAAGGCAAGTGAATGCTGAGGGAGTAAGAATTTGGAAGGAAACGGGAGTATCGCGAAAAAACCCACACGGGATCACGATGTTGTCCACCACAAGCTTACTTGGCGACGGATCGAACCAGAAACCTCACACACACCCGAGGTGAGCGCTCTACCACTGAGCCTTATTAGTGTAGAGATGGTAAATCTGAAATTTACAACCTCATTTGTTAGAATTAAAGTTTTTTTTTTTAAAGTATTAAGACGATTATACATTATACGCATACTACATTTTTTGATCTCTGAATAATGTTCTTGTCTTTTTAGTTTAGCTCTCATGTTTATGCTTGGAAGCTTAAAAGAGATGATGATAATTAACGAAATGGAAGACTGAAAAAAGTGAGATGAAACAGGAGAACCACAAGAAAACCCAGGTATACACTCTTTGCCTATTACAAACCCCACTAAGAGAGAGCTGGGATCGAACAAGGCTTAGCACGAACTAGACGTGAGCACTCTACCACTCAATCAAATTACGTTTTTGTAAGGAGATTATATTGTAAAATTTTCTTATTGTGGTAGAACGATTTTTCTCCCAAACCTTTTAATATAAAAGTTTCTGTTATAAAACAATATAACACAGAATCACTATAATTGTGGTCCTAAGAGCCCTTTACATTCCACTAAATAGTTAGGGTAAAAAGGGGTTTTCCAAGTCGCAGGCAGCAAGGGAAGAATTTCCACAAACTCCAGGCAAGCTGAGTGGAAGTGGGTTAGGTCAATGCTCCAGGCGAGCAAAGAAAGGTTGGAGACCCGCAAAACTCCAGGCAAGCTAGGCGGGAAGGAAGACTACAAATCTCCACACAAGCTACGTGGGTGTGGTTAGGAATCTCTCAGAAAAGAGCAATTGAGTTCCCACAAAGCTCCAGGCAAGCTAGAAGGCTTGGGGTAGAATAGCATCTCTCAGAGCTCCAGGTAAGCTAAGAGAGGACATTAGACCGACCGATACTAATGTCGATTGATGCGATGCATGAAGTTTTATACCTTCTTCTGAGCAGAGGTTGCTCTGGTATTTCTCTTGTATCACATGACTAAGCGGTGACGATGATTCCGTCGTCTGCTTCATGTAGCAACTTGTAGTAGAAGAGCACGTGGATTTATTTATATAAATAAAAAGCACATGTTGATGTTTATAAATATAACCACGTGTAGTATATTATAATATACATAGAACTCAAAGTGCATAAGCCGGACTCAGTGGCGTGGTTCTGTAATCCAGTTTGCTTGAAATTGAATTGTATGACGGGAAAAGGCCTAAGATGTAACGGTTGATTTTGCATGATAGTCTGTGCACTCGCAAATTATACCGGGTTCAAGACTCGATCGTAGTTCGGAGACCACAGCAAAAGCAGGTAATCTCCTTCAAAACCTTGATGAGATACGAATTTGGAGGAAAGTCACATTGGTAAAGTTTCACAGTTTAACGTTACAAGCTAAGACTAGAAAGCTTTGTGCACATTAACGCTACAAGCTAAGGATAGAAAGCTTCGTGCAGCTTCAGAAAGCTTTATACAAATATTAGTACAGCAGTAAAGCTTTCTTCTCTTAGCTTTTAGCAATTTCTTTTTTCTTTTCTTTTTCTAACCGATATGACATCTCTCAAGACCCGCCTTTGGGATGTTCCATAAATTTAGAAAACCTCAGACCAAGTAATGCAAAAGGAAACATTCAAGCAGAAATGAGTTTTTGATATACTGTAGGTTTCAACTATTATTTACCGATAACAATGAAACAAGGAGACGTGCATAGTAACATAATTAATCTAATATAAAATATTGTTTTTTTCTTCTGGTATCGATAAGATGTTAGAAAACTTGAGGAAGGGCTGTGAAGAATATGAGATGATAATAAATGTAAGAAAGACAAAAGACATGGTGATTGGAACGAAGTAGTCGGTATCAAATATGAAAGTAGGAGAAGAGAAATTTCTTTACCTGAGTAGTAATCTTAGTAATAACATGAAGTGCAAACGTGAAATAAAAGCAAAGATAGGAATGGCGAAAGAAGCCTTTAGGAGAAAGAAATGGGACCTTGAGTAAAGAGTTGAGAAAAAAAGAACATAAAAGGTTATGTCCGGAGTATTGTACTGTATGGGTCAGAAACTTGGACATTAAGCAAAACGGATCAAAAATGACTGAAAGCTTTCGAAATGTAGGTGTTGAGAAGAATGTAACTAATTTGCTGGGTTGAGCGGGAAACGAATGAGAGCGTGTTAGAAATTGTGGGGGAGAAAAGAACAATGTTAGATGTTATTAAGAAGAGGAAGAGAAAGTGGTTCGGACATTGGCTAAGAAGGAACTGTATCATGGGGGACGTGCTAGATGGTATGGTGACAGAAAAAAGAAGGAGAGAACGAAGGAGACTACAATTAATGGACGATATCAAAAGAGCAAAAATCGTACATGAAGACGAAGGGATTAGCGGAAGACAGTGGAGCATGAAAGCTTCTCAGTTGCGGCAAGTGACCTACCAATAAGGGCAGAATACCTATGATGATGATGATGATGTATTGGGTAGTTAGTGAGAGGCCATCTGATTGTCTATGTCAAATAGTCAAAGTATTAAAAATGACAAATGTGGTTTTAGTTGTTACTTTATACTATATTTGATATATACTAGTTTTAAACATAAGTCTGAACTCTTGAATATATTACATTGTATAGTTTGCAAGACTTTTCTCATTATTTTTATTAAAAAAGATGCGCGTAATTTCTAATATTGCGAACTACTGTTGCAAAAGTTTGATAATGAATCAAATGGAGTCAATATTTTTAGTCAGATAGTGGATATCACCCATATTGAAGCATTTGAACAAGAGAATGGACTAAGCACGGATGAAGGGTAGCCGTTATTTGTTTATTGTCATGACCCTGATATCATACTATGCGCTGAATTCTTTTCCATTTTGGCGTGCTTTGTAAGTTCGTCTAGAAAGTAATCAACCCATAGTGAACCTTTTGCACATAATCAATACTTATATATAAGATAATGTGTGAACGTCTGTGGACAGAATATCACATATAAAGGAGTGAACTAGAGCCACCAAACCTGGTACACAAAGAAATCTTTATCAAATCTAATCATGTACGAAGCCGTTTGATTTTTCGATTTCTAGCTCCGAGGGAGTGTTCGGGAAAATGAAAACTTTGGCATATTTTTCTGTTATTTATAAAAACGTCTTGCCTATATGCAACCCACAATACTTCTTTGTTTTACGAGGTTACATAACAGTAGAGGATAAATACCTGGACAACGGAAGAAGGGCATTTGTCTTCCAGTCTTTTTGGCCATGTTCAGAATTAAGACCGTCCAATGGCGGACGGATATTTGCATTTTTTTTAAAATCTAAGTTCTGAAGTAATTCCTTGCAATGGTCGGTGCTTTCATATAGTATTATGAATAATTAGATAGGCTCATACAAGTCATTTAATTTTTAACACAAAATGAAATTAAATCATCAATCAAGATCACTGCTAATATGTAATTGTCCTTTATGTAACTGTTTTTTTTTTATTGTGATGTGTCATTGTTTCAGTTGAAGATGAAAGAAAGCCAATTCTGTAAAAAAAATATTTAATTTGTTTATCTTTTTTTGGTTGTAATATTTTCCATAAGTAGTATCTGAGAAGCCAAAGTGTTAGTTGACGAAACTGTAACACCTATGTAGTTTCTTTTTATGTGAATATATTGTTTTGATCAACAAATAGTTTGTTTTGTGTTTTTTGGTTGGTTTCGTTGCTATTGGTCACGATTCAGAATTCAGATTGTGAAGGAGATTTTCAACATTAGGCTCGGAATCGGCTCCGATACTCGTGATTTTCGAACAATAATCACGAATAGAAAATCATAACTGGCAAAATCCACGACGGAGAAACAGCACGACGGGCAAAAACCACGCAACATTTCTGGTGAAAACCCATCAGCGCCGTTATTAGTCCCTGAGAAAAAGGACATGTTCTGGTAAAAGAAAATTCTGGTCAACCCAATCTAGAGACAAAGGCTAGAAATCTAACGGCAATAGACTGATCAGAACAGTAAAAAGCGAAAATGAAACGTATTGAACACTGGGTTTTTAAAGCTACTATAAAATTTATGAACGATATGTCCGGTTTGTGATAACAGCGTTGTAGCACAAGTATATTAATGGTGGATGCTCTTCTAAATACATTTTGAATTTTGTTTGAAGAAACACAATTATTGCAGCACAATTTTATAGTGCAAGAGTAGGTCATAAATATAATTGATAATATTGCATTGAAGAAGACATTATAATAGGAAAGTAACTCGTCGAAACACAGAACAATATTCTTATCCAATACAATCCTGTTCCACAATTCCTTTAGTCATTGTTTGAAAGCCTCTACTGGAAAACATAAATGAAAAAGAATATTAAACTCAGTTTCCAAATAAGAAAAAGAGATGATGTTTTTAAACTTCTGTTGAATACAACAAACCTATGCCTAACTTACCACTGCATTATACGTATTGACTCTTTTTGATATTGTTTACAGAGGAAAAAAGTTTTTTTCTTTATGTCATTTTGACAATAAACTGTTTTCATGATTACTGCAGTCATTCTGCCGAATTACATAAAATTTTAACACTCCTTTTGTAAACGATTCTTTTATGAGTCTATTCATTTTAAGAATTGCGGAACCTAATCTTCAGTGCTTCTTGATAGGAAAACATTTCTTTTTCTTTTTTTTTTTTTTTAAAAAAAAGAGGCAATGATTTAAAAAAAACCTCTCCAAATCTCTTTTTCTCTTGGCGTCTTATCAATAACTTTGTTTATATTTTGTTCTCAATCATTTTGAGGGAGAATCGCTTAAAATTGAAATTTGATTCGTTTCGGCTTACGTAAGAGAAGTTGTAGCCTATTACGTATGCTCGTAAGAACAGTGACAATGACTTTTGTTGTCTTTATAATCTCAAGGGCGAAATTATATTTTCTGTTTTCTTCACCTTTTTATTTTCATTGCTGGATTACCTATTATACAGAATTTAATAGGAAAATCGACTGTTTTGAAATGAGTACTTGCTTCAATGCACTATAAATAAAACAATAGGCGATTTTAAAAAATAAAATAGAATTACGTGTTTGTTACATTCAAAGAAAGAAAAAAAAAGAAATAGATTTCATTTCAGTAGATGACTCAAGTAATTTCGTCACTTCCGCTAACAACGAAAGTGCAACGTTTCAAGAAGTTGCACTTTTGGCTCGTAACAATATGGTCTCCAGGTAAAGAAAGCATAGCATATTTCTACACGAGGATGGCAAAACATGGTATCAGGCAGTCAAATTACAACCTTATGAATTAAATTTAAAATACTTTCAGTCCATAGTGAAAACGAAATGTATACACCCCCAGAGCCACAGTTACGTTGCCCCTGGCGCTGATAGCAAGAGGGCGCCAAACGAGTAAGCAGAAAGAAAAAAAATATTGGGAAAGAGTAAACAACGCGGCTCCACGTAAAAGTATTGATGCTCTATTAAATCAATATAGTTGTCAGTTTATAAAGAAATAGATTTGGTAAAAATTTTCTTGCTCGCTCTAATCGCAACTCAAAGGTTTGAATAAGAGCCACATGTTTTACTTATTACTTAAAACAGTCATTATATATGATGTGTTAACCCTACAGTGCATGATTTTTCTGTATTTAAGTAAAATAATATACAGGCATATGATAAAACACTTCTAATAAATATCCGAATAGAAAAATGTCCTAAAGTAATTTTTCGTGCTAAAATATAAAAATACTTTGTTTCACTTATGATACATTATGCACCAACGTTTCATGTTCCTCTCTTGTACAAAATCAAATTATAGCATATGTAAAAAAAGTAGGAAACTTACTTCATGAACTTGGAATTTGTGCAACTTGGAAACTATTGTCCTTCAGAGTAGACGACCCATAAACTCTTCTATTCTCACCTTTGCTAAGCACGCGCACGACTTTTTTCTCTCTGTACTGAAGCAACATTTTCTTGACATCTACCGAATATATGGTGAACTATGTGCTCAGGGGAAATATCAGATATGATACAATATGTATTTGTGATACAGCTTTCGACCTGAACACTAATAATAGTCATAATTTATTTTGTATCAAATATGATACACTATGCATTGTAGGGTTAATGACGATATGATATACAGCTCACAGATGACGAGAAGAACCCTAAATCAGGGGTAGCAGGGGAAAGTTCAACGACACGGTCAAGTCCATTTTCGGTTTTTGAGATGTGGTCTACACTTAGATGTCGTCTGCCACTCCGGGTAAAGTTCATTTGAAACCCCCGTGCGAAAAGTGGGCGAGCCCATACCTACGTCACACTACTTCTGCTAGGGTTCTTCTCGTCATCTGTGAGCTGTACAAGGTGACGAGTAATGTCTTACAGTGTATAAAGGGGCGTTTTCAAAATCAGAAACTGTCAAAGTCTAAAATAAGTGTTCGGCGTTTTGATGGTGATGAGTTTGGTTAGTTAATACTGCTTTTCTACCCAATCAGATTATCACGGTGAGCATAAAGGTATGAACATGAGAGGGGTGAAAAGACATATGCAAGCTGATGTTTGAGCGAAAATATTAAAAATGAAGGTAAACAAGGGGAATAATAACATTTTCGAACTTGAAGCAGTTGTAGAATAGGAGCTTAAGGGGTCGGAACTTAACCCAAAGAGTTTCATCTTTTTGAAAGACTAAGCACTACCAATGATTTTTAAAAAATCCATTCACGTATGAAATTCTTCCAATTTGAAAGAATTTATTGGAATAATTTCTCCATCAACTACTGGTATTGTCAGGATATTTTTTGTGTATTCGTATCTAATTGTGTGATATTTTTATCTACCTATATACATACAATATATATATATATATATATATATATATATATATATATATATATATATATATATATATATATATATATATATATATGTGTGTGTGTGTGTGTGTGTGTGTGTACTTGTATGTATGTATTTTCAATAAGTTAATTAACAAGTATCCTTTCAGAATTTTCATTCATTGAGAAATTAAGTAATTACTGTAGTTTCAAAGATGTGTAGTAGCCAAACTATAATTTAGATTTTTAATATAATCATTAAACATATTCTTCAGCTCCATCGATCAATATTGAGAAATTCGCAAAGAAGATTCCTCCTGAATTTCCATTCCATTTCACAAAATGTTTTTTTTTTTTTTAACCTTAAAAGAATCGAAATTAAATGCTATTTGTGTGGTAATATACAGAACGAAATATCAAAAGTTTACCACTATTATTGGAAATTAATGGTGTCACCTATTTCGAACATTTTAAAAGCGCATAGTTTCTACCATATTGAAATTTCATTTCTTAACGACAGTATGAGAACGTTGTAAATAGTTGTAAATTTCCATAACTGTTCTCCAAGTAGATCTGTATAGGTAGTTTTGTCAAGTTTAACAAAGGAGTGCAAAATAAGCAAAGCCTTCTTGGAACACCTCTTACTTGAAAGAAAGAAAAAGAAACATAATGATCGCTCTTGGGGCTGTTGCAATAGTTTATCCAAACAGTTTGATAAAAAAAAAAAAAAAAAAAAAATCAGCGTCGCATAACAAAAGCCGCTTCACTTAAATATTATATATATATATATATATATATATATATATATATATATATATATATATATATATATATATATATATATAGAGAGAGAGAGAGAGAGAGAGAGACGAAAAAACTTTGTGAGATGAGTGCCCTGGGCGCTCATCTACTTCGCCCTGCTTCGCCCTGGGCGCCAAAATCTCTAGCTGCGGCTCTGTACACCGCGAAGCAGGGAATTTTTAATTAAGCCATTATCAACTCTTTCTAGCATAGATCTCAACCTGACCAACTACGTAACCGGAGAGTCAAAAAGCAAGCAAAAAGTGACTTATTTTTTTGCCATCCTCGTTTAGACATGTAGCCAAATATACATATTGTTTCACATTCTGAACCAGCGTTTTCATTCTCATGTAACTTCTCTTTATTAAATCTTGTATTAAATTTGATCGGTATAATTTATTCACGACCTTACTCTAAGTATATTTTCCCTTCTGTCATTCTCTTCATAGCTAATATCGTGAATCCTTTATGTTTCATAATGTGTCCAAGAATCCTAACTCTTGCTTTAGAAATATTCTTCTGTATGCTCTTTTTTTTTATGCTACCATTTCCATCATTGCTTCATTTGAACTTCATCTACGCATCTAGTTTTCAACATCCATCTAAAGTATAAGATTTAGGTTCTTTGTTATTCCTCTTTTCCCCGTATCCATACATCATAACACTCAGGCGCGCACCTAGAAATTTTTGTTTGCAGAGGTCCAAGCTTTGGGAAAGAGATCCAATAGTATAAACCACTACATCTATGTAATATTGAACGGGTATTATTCTGCACCCGAAAATACGAGAAGTAAACGTATATATTCATATTTTTAGAAGGATATATATATAGAATATTTTTATAAGGAAAAGAGTAGAGATAAAGCGTAAGATGAAATTTTCATGCTACATCAATCATGGGCGTCCGAAGGGGAGGGCAGGATGGGGCCTAAGCCCCACCACCTGTCTCATGAAAATGTATTAAATTTCTTAAGATTTTTCTTAAAACAAATAAAACATTACCAAACGCAATATAGCAACCAGGGATTTGAGCCCTCCCTAGAAAATTTTCTTCGGGCGCCCATGACATCAATAATTTCCCTGTTAAACAAGTATAGTTTTAAAGAGAAAATGTACAAATGTATGTTGAATTAGAAAGTTATCTTTTTTAGGGGATGGTCAAGACCTTCCCGTGGGTGTGCTGATCATACTCCATACAAATGCTTTCATTAGCTTTTTCTTGAGTTATATGATAATGTTTCGGTTAGAAGCTTTCATTTTTCTTATATTTTCTCCTTAATCTGAGACATTTGATTTTACATCTTGTTAGTATCTATATCGCTCAGTAGCGTATATAAGGTGAGGTTCGGGATTTACCCCCCCCTTCAGATATTATGAAAAAGTGAGCATTTACTACATTAAGAATACGCACCTTTGGCGTGAGAGACCGAGTTTCGATTCCCGGCGGGAGCTCATGTAGTTCGGATCCCACGTTAAGCTGTAGGTCCACTGCTGAATGGGACGCTAAACTCAAAATCAAATCAAACTACATTAAGATACATGCACAAAATCATTCTTGCCCTCAAAGAGCATCCAAACAAAAACTCGCATTAAAAACACGAAATCAGTCAATCACTATATTTAATAGGAGCCAAGAGTGTACACTCGGATCTCAGACAAGATAGGCCTCTGATCTAATGCAAATTACATTTCGCTTGCAGCATGACATTTCCTCGTTTGGCTAGCAGTTGCGTAACATAATTGGATTAAACTTCCTAACTGCAACAAGATTATCCCATGTTTAGTTACAATTGTTTAGTTACTGTTTGATTAATATGTTATGTAAATACTAATTGTCCAATAAATAGATCTTGATTTCAACTCCAAGTATATTAATTGTAGTAGAAGTGACAAATAGGATGTAATCAATAATCTGTGTGCTATGCAACATCATCAACTGTTAATGCCAACTGCAATGTAAACATCTCTTGGACGGCAAAAGGAGCCGCGGTGGCTCAGTGGTAGAGCGTTCACCTCTGGTGCTTGGGGTCCCGGGTTCGATCCCAGCCCCCGCCAAGTGAACTTTGTGGTAAACAAACACCGTGTGGGTGGGTTTTCTCGGGGTTCTCCCGTTTCCTCCCACTTTCTTCATTTCACCATTTCATTCATTTCTCATAATCACCGTCTCCTTTAGCCTAACCGGCATAACCGTGGGACGTAAAACTCAAAGATTTCATTTCATTTCTTGGACGGCAAGGAATTACTGTATATATTATTCCAACAAAAAAGATTGTGTTCAAAATAATTTATGTCCATTTTTATGAACCCTAATTATCATTCATTCACCTATAGAGTATAATATACAAAAATATATAGAAAAACAGTTCAACATTAGGTTATTAATTCCTGTGATGTAATATATCTTTATATTTCCTACACTTTTCTGTAAAATTCGCATTGAATTTGCGAAGAGTCACGTTAAAATGTACTGGTGCTACAGCAAACTCGCATCCACAAAGTTGGAAGGAGGTCAAATTTTGGGTGGTCCATTACTACAAGACAGTAGTATTGAACCGGTGTTATTCGGCAGCCGAAAAGACGCACTTACAATTGGTAAGTACTGCCACTTACATTCTCAGGAAAAAAAAAAAAGATAGAATTAGTTTATTTCTATAAGAAAAGAAAGAATATAGATGAGGTGTAAGATCAAACCTTTATCATCTTCTATAGTACCTCTAATTGTTGCGTGACTTTTTGATGACCCTATATTAAACAATTAACTAAGTTTGGAATGGGAATAGTTATTTTCTGCTTTTTACTAGTGGGAAATTCGTTGAAGATTTTATTGAAATTGTATTAACAGTATTAACAATTCAAACAAAAATCTTCAGAGAATTTCTATATTTTATTGTGAAACTAAATGAGCTTGAGATGAGGATAGAAATTCTTTACGTTGTGGCCATATTAGAGTGACTTAAAAAAAAAAAAAAAAAAACTGGCAAGATTACCCCATTCAACTTTTGTGAAAGTACCAGGCGCTCTACTAAGCAAAACGGTTTTGATAATTCTATTCACATAATGTACTATATATAGATACCGTTGAATCACTAAACGTTACTGCTACACAAAATGAACGTTGTAGCGAGGGAATTAAAGAGCTACTTGAATTACCCAAAATGTTGCAAATTCCAATTTAGAAAGGTGGAGTGGGAGCTAATATGATGATCACTTAGGCCTATACAACTGTAAGCTATCTCGTTGTTCATAATCTTATTTCAACTATAACATCACTGAATTTAATTTCATATTTTAGATTTAGTTGGTAAGTTATCTTGACATGTGGTACGAATGTTGCCAGTCTTTAACTAATTCTACCAGTATTTTTTTTTTTGTGCTTACTATAAATAAGTATATAATCACCCTGTTTTTGTTTTCACAAAAATATAAAAATAATCATAAAGATGCCTGTATCCTTTAAATTTATGTCTGGGTTGTCCTTTAAAAGAGTAATATATGGTAAAAGAAACCAATTAGTGTCATGATCTTCAAATGTCGCTGAGCACTATATTATATTGAATATCATTTTTTTAAATGTTCAATATATTTTTTTCAGCTAATGTGTAGGTTTTCTTTTGCTACCGGTTTGTCAATCATCAGTATATTCAACATTTAAAGCAACGTGACGGAACTTTAATTCGCGCCATGATCTTAAAAATACAAAATTTTGTAACTGTACTTAAACATTGGCAATCAAGGCGGGATCCTAAATCCTTCTCTTTTTATATGTTTTTATTTTTTATATTCATTTTATTGGTCGCTTTTTTGCCGCCAGTGATGATGGTCCTGTTTGTAACAGCTAAAGAAATTAAGTTAGATAGCAGTAAAGTAACATTTAAGAGTTGAATAGGTGGTTCTGAATTTATGTTTCCCACAGGTCGTTACTAGAAAACAAACGAGCATCGCGGCTGGGCGTGGCTGCATTTTTCAACTAGACTCTGATTTGTAAACTCAAGTCATCAGATATCGTAAACCGCCGATGTTCTGCTCTGTTCAGGTAGTGTTAAAAGATTGGACATAAATAATATCTGAAGAACCCTTTCTCCCTCGTACATGCATTTTTACATATACTTAAACACATACATACATAGTAAGAGGAAATAAAGATGAATCATAATCAGTAAACATTATTGGTCACAAGGCTTCGTGAACCACTGTGTGACCATATCAAAGTTACGCGTTCACTGCAATGGCTTTTGATGACGACGCGATTCGTCGTAGAGATCTTTGCTCATCAAATGGACACAAGAATGGGTTGTAAATTGCATTGAAAGAAAGGTGAACCCATGTTCTGAAAATAGCTTTGTAAATCAGATGCACCAGTCGAGATTAAGCTATTTTGGAGCTGTAGCTATTACCACACCTGAATTTTTGCTGTCCATCTGCTACGGTTACAGACTTCCAATATATATATGACATACTTTCTTACAGCGATTTTGATTTGTGTTAGGGATATACCATGTAAGTCTCTTCAACAATGTTCATTACTTGGACCACTCAGTTATCAGTGCAATGAACGTAACCAGTGCAAGACGGATATTAAGATGTGGCTCATCGTCAGTCAGAAAGAATTGCAATTTACATTTCATTTTAAGAGGTGATTTACTGTCACTTTTATGCTATACCACTACCTTCCTGTAAATATACATCATGTATAGTAGAAGCAGACAAAGTATTCTACAGGTACCGTTAGGTACTATAATTAATATAGAAAGTACTGGGCTGTGTTGGCAGCCGGTTGGGTTAGGTTATTAGGGTTTGTTGACCTGTTTACGTGTATTGGAAAGTTGTTATATTTCTGTTTTTAGTTGTGCTGACATGGAAAGGTCATGTGATCTTTTTTTCGAGTTTGTATGCGTGTCTTTCTATACTGGTTATTTTTAAAAATAATAATAATAATGGAAAATTGAATTAAATCTGTTGATACGTCATTCTGAGAGAATATTTTATTCGTTCACATGTATAACATGTTGAACAATATGTGAGAGAGAGAGAATAAAAGATTACACGAACAATATGTGAGAGAGAGAGAATAAAAGATTACACGAACAATATGTGAGAGAGAATAAAAAGATATTCTCCTAATATATTTAACGGTTCGATTTCTATGAAATCTCATAAAGTGGTAGGAAATTGTTTTATTTGTTAAAAATAAGAAGCTCAGAACACTTATAATGTGTGATACACATTGGAATCGAACCCGGGACCCTTAGCACTGGCGGTGTATACTGTATTGTACTGTGAATAAACCTGGGACCCTTAGCACAAGAGATGAACGTTGCATTGTACGGGGAATGAATATGGGACCCTTAGCACAAGAGATGAACGTTGCATTGTACGGGGAATGAATATGGGACCCTTAGCAACAGTGGTGAATGCTGTATTGTACTGAAAATGAGCCTGGTACCCTTAGCACCAGAGGTGAACGCTGTATTGTACGGGAATTGAATATGGGACTTTTAGCACCAGAGATGAATGCTGTATTGTACGGGGACTGAACCCGGGACCCCCAAGCACCGGCGATGTATATTGTATTGTACTGAGAATTATTGCAATTCTCACATGTAAATTGGCGAGAAAAAAAAATATATATAGGAAATACGAAGTCTGTGTATGTATGATTGAATGCTTTATTTATTTTGTTAATATTCATCGTTTTTATTCCTTATAGTTAACTCCGTGTTTACAGCCAAGTTTGAAATACGGAGCGAGTGAATTGTTCTTCCGTCTCTTACAGAAGACTAGCTTAGAATGCCATTACTTCCGGGTCGTTGCCTCACACGCTTTCACCTTGCTCCCGATAGAACTATGAATTGTGACACGCATGTATAGAGTGTCAATGCACTTTCTAATTTTTATTTCCGCTTGTACTGGAATAACCTTAGACACTTTCTCCCTTGACCATGAGAAAACTGTCTGGCAACATACTGAAATATTTTTCCATTAACGATGGTTGTTACAGCGATAGTTATCGGCAGTGATGAAGAAGACAGATAGAAATTTTATGTTTCTTCCCCCTTTAAAAGATGTTTTGGGACAAACACGTAAATGTATTTTTGTGGCAATATCTGATTTTGGCAGAATATCTAATATCTGATG